>NW_027468620.1:30803396-30818396 GCF_046254945.1 Alosa pseudoharengus | reverse complement strand
CCTTTTGACAAAGGGTGGTGATGATGCAGAGGGCTTTTTGAGTAATGCTGTTGGGCCACCACATAACTGGTTCCATGTGTTCTGACTGAATGATCATAATGATGGTTGAAGCAACACTATGCAACCATTGGCCACGTTTTTAGGTAGGCTATGCTTTTATCATGAAACTAGTTTTGCCAATTCATCTTTCTATTCATTTTGATGGTATGGGATCATGTGAAGGATGGATGAATGCAAGTGTCGTTCCCACCAGCCATCCAGGACAAACAGTTCTGTGTTCCAGATAGGAACACACCGCAAAAAAAAAAAAAACATTTCAGAGCACAATATTACTGACTACATCGCTATAAGACACTCATTAGTATGTCATACTAGGTGTTTGCAAGGTTTTGTCTTTTAGGTAAAGTTGGCCAGAAAAACAAATCATTGCCCAATATCAACGGGAAAGTCCCCAAACAAAAAACACTGCTCAAACTGCTCCAACTGGCTTGCGTATCACCAGCTAAACTGTCTACTTAAGGCTCAGCTTGAGTTGTGCCCTGATGGAACACGCCTTTTGTTCTGAGTAGCCCTAAGACACATTTTAGTAAATATTTGATTAATTCAGTCCTGAGTCAATTATGTTGATCCAACTCAGTTCTAAAAGAACTCTTCCCTATATTCAACAAAACACAGATTCAATTAAATCCACCTCTAGTAGCCTGAGGTAATGATGCCGAAAATGCTTCTTTATTCCTGTTATGCAGTTAAACACAAATATTCACTGGTTCCTCTTCTTACAACAACTTTGAGTTCATATTTCAACAAACAAAAGTGTCCACTACACTCCAAAAGTACTCAAAAGCATTTGGCTGTTTGCTACATTAACTACGACCCATTGGTGGTGCCATCTTCACCACCCTCGTCTCTGAAAGTGTGTAATGGTCAGTGGTGTGTGAACGTGGTCTCACACCATGAGCGCGGAACACACCAGCATCCGTCTCCCCTGTCACACACCTGACTGCCCGGCTCTCAACAGGTCCCACACCCACAACAACACACACACACACACACACACACACACACACACACACACACACACACACACACACACACACACACACACGTACAGTACAGTATACAGTATAGTACACACACATACATACACGCACACAAACTTCCCAGTGCCTATACAAACATTCAGTCTTCATAAACAGTGGAAAAACACACACACACACACACACACACACACACACACACACACACACACACACACACACACACACACACTCCTGCACACTCACAAACACACATATTAACAAACTCCCAAGTGACTGTACAAACACTCACTCATCATAAACAGTGAAAATACACACACATACTTACACACACACACACACTCACACACACACACACACACACACACACAGCAAACTGACTGACTGAAAGGACCTCTTCAGTGACCCTGATGTAGCCTTTTAATGTTGTTGTTTCAGTTCAGCCATGCATCGGCTGCCTGTCACCCACCAAACAATCGCCAGCCAATCAGGCTTCAGAGAGCCACACAATGCGTCGCTAACGAACTGATGTGCTTTCACTTCGCCGTGCCAGCTTCTCCTTTACTGCCCGCGCTCCACGCTATCCATCTCTCCACGCGCCCTTTATGCCCACAGGGTGAGCAGCCGCAGACCACAAAGCCATCGGAACCAGATTGTGGAACAGTCAAACAAGTCTGAGTAGATTCATTATGCTGAGTGTCACCAAAAAGTACACAACGCCAGAGGAAGCACATGCTGCCTGCTGCCTGCTGCACCACACAGAACAACAGCAGACCAACAGATGCATCAAAACAAGCACATGACATTTTTGTTGAGGTACCAATGCAACTGTGCATATAGCCATTTAGCTGGTGCAGCAACACATAAACACCCAATGAGCCAGCACCTAGTCACACAGCTTTACTCAGTCCTATCTATTAGTATATGATTTAATGTGCATTTCATGTGAAGACGTCATGGCGTCCATTAGCATTGTAAAGTACTGTAACTGTTTCTGTTCTTTTCCTGCCTAGATACTACAGAAATCTATAGCTACAATCTGTTGTGGCACAATATCTCCTTTATAATATCTCTTTCAAACAAACAAATACATATGAGAGGCAGAAGCAGATATTGCTTCAATCCTGCACTAGGCTTTTTGTTAACCTTATTTTTCATTAAATCATCTTAGTGTGGCCTGCTAAAGTGACTAGGGACAGCTTCGAAAATGTCAAGGAAAGTATACAATATATTAGGATTTAAAATATTTTGTAGGGATGTCTCCCTTTCTGCAGTGAAATATAATAATTCTAAGATGGCAAGTTTGTGTAAACATCATTGCAACATCATTAAAACATAATCATAAAAGTTAGAACGTTTTCTACGACATGCCTATATATAGCCCAGGCACTAACAGTGATGGTGTTCATTCTGACTGGGATGAAACAAAGAAACATTTGTCTACTCGTGGTCTCTGCGGGTTCTGTACTGTACACCGCACAAACTCTCCCGAAATCATCCGGAAGTCACGAACAGCAATGTGGAGAGATGCGCGTGGACTTACCTGGCGGACCGCGCTCCGATGCTGAAGCCCATGTAGCCCTCCTGTGGTAAGGAATCATCCCCCAGCTCCCTCAGGTCCTGCGGCCGCAGATACTTATCCGTGTCTCCGGTCATCGCATCCTCACCTGCGTACAAGACATGGGTGGCGTTAAAGCGGCAGACAATTAGAGCACCATCTCTCTGCAGCAGTCAGTTCTACTAGTTACCTTCCACCCCCTCCCTCACACACACACACACACACACACAAACCACCACCCCACTAGAACTGACGCTGGTCCAAGTTCGTAACCAGAGGCTTTCTATAATTAATTTGTGTCATTTAATACTCAATGCGAGGTTTTGGTTTTCTCTTGTCCAAGGGCACCTCTGCCAGTTTGGGTGATGTCTGTGCTCCCAGTGGACCCGTCTAAAACTGCTACACACATAGGCTAACACCTGGCCCAACTGGTCGGTATGCTCTGGTGCTGCATCAATACGGCACTGCGCTTGATTCCATGCGCGGAAATGAAGTTTCTCGACTACATTGCTATGCAACTCATGGGGTTCCACGGCGTTGAACAAAACTTGAAATGCGACAAAAATTGAAAAGAGACAAAACTTTAAATGCGACAAATACGCATAGGCCCATGATTTGTTGCTAACTAACTGATATCTCAAAATGTACCAAGTGTCCAACATAAGGTTATCTTAAATAATATATGGTGTTTATTGACTTAAATTATGCATGGGTAAATGACAAGTGACTAGCCTACTTTACAAGCTTAAATGTAGAGAAGATCACACATAGACTTAAAGCAAAAAGCAGTGGGCATTAAAATGAAAACATAATATCGAAGCACATCAACATGCCTTCGGCACCAGCCTCTCTCTCTCTCCCTCTCTCAACCGATTCCTGCAACTCTTTTCCACTCTGCAGCCCCTCCCCCCGGTTCTCTGCTCCGACCGCTGCCGCACTCTCCCTGTTTCCACCGAATAACCGGTACAGTGATCCCCGTTTTTTTTTTTTTTTTTTAAGTCTCTGTTGATTCCGACGCAGCACCCTCATAAAACTATTCCACCATAGCCTACGTCATACATAGCCAGGTAAGCGACTGACCGAACAAGCAATGTCGTAGCCAGCGGTGTTAGCCGAATGGGTTTAGTCTCAGCACCATCACCAGCCGCATAATGTTAAAATACCAGCCGCGTCCTGTCCAAACACCATGCCGCTTCTTACAGCAAACAGTTCAGCGGCTACAAAAACGCCGCAGTATTCCATTAAAAGCATTGAGTCCTCACCATAGTAGTGAATCATTGTGTGTCTCTCTTACAAAGAAGTGCTGCCATCCCCGTATCGGCTTCCAGTGAAATGTCTGCTTTTATTCGCCTGCTTGTTTAACGTTAATCCAGTCACCGTCGGTCAGCGAAATGAGTTTAATTCCACGGAAGCAATTCCGAGCGGTCATGAGAATAATGACACACTGGCACAGAGGTCTCTCCGTCTGCTGCCCAGCCTGTGCTGCTCTGTATGTCTCCTGCCCGCTGCAACGAGAGAAAGCCGGCGCGTTTTTTTCCCCTCCAAACCAAGCTGCTCTGAAAAACTTCACATGGTGCAGAACTCTGCAGGTCCCGAGGCGAAAGTAAAAACCGCAGGAGCCAGGAGAGAATTGAGAGGGAGAGACTGCCTCCAGTCAACTGTCTGTCAAGAACCCCTTCTCTCAGTCTCACACACTCCTGTGTGGAAGTGGTGAGTCGTTTCTGTGTGTGTGTGTGGTGTGTGTGTGTGTGTGTGTGTGTGTTTGTGTGTGTGGTGGTTGTGGTTGGGGGGGGTGGGGAAGGTGATAAGAACGCTTTTAATTTCTTATGTGTGTGAACCCTGGTGACTCAAGCCTACACGATTCATTCTGACTGTCCATAAATCCTCATCTAATGAGTATTTGGATGGGAATAGTCGCTATGGGAAAGTAAGTGAATTTACTGACTCAAGCATCTATGTCTAGGCTGAGAAGTGAGGAGGGTGTGTGTGTGTGTGTGTGTAATGTTATTCTTAGAGAAAAGAATGCTCATGCAAATTCAGATTATGAAGACAAAAACATGTTGTCTTCATAAGCAAAAAAATGCTCTGTTGCCATCCCAACAATACAAATCCAAGCCAGGACGAACACACACAGAGACACACAGACACACACACACACACATTATTGCATGTCTTCCACCCAGTGTCTGAGCGTAAACTAAAAAGGAAACAGAATAAGGATAAGCAGTATAGCACAACGCCCCTCAGCTCTAAGAGGGCACACTGCAGCACAGCCTGGTCAAAATCTTAAGTGGATTAAATTTGTTTGGGGTGTGTGACAGTGTGTTTGTGTTTGTGTAAGAGAGACGAAGATGGTGTGTGTGTGTGTGTGTGTGTGTGTGTGTGCATGTGTGTGTGTGCGTGTGTGTGTGTGTGTGTGTGTGTGTAAGAGAGAGAAAGAGAGCAATCGAAGTGGGTTTTTCTGTATATGTCTGTGTATGTTGCCAAAGACTCATTCATAAACCAAATATAGTGTCACTGTTGCAGCACAGTGCAACAGTGGCAGTCATAATTCATCCAGCCGTCACACAAACATTCAGTGAAACTCAGAGGAGGGTAAAGTCCCTACTCCTGCTGCCTTATCAGACCACCAGTGCTGAGGTGAGCAGGTCAGACTAGAAGACTACCAGATGCAGCAGGGGAGTCTGGAACATTCTAAGAAAAGATTCCATTCTACAACAATTCAAGGTTATATAATTCTGTGTTGAATTCAATGAACCCAGAGCCCTAATAGAGCTCTGAATGAACCCTGATATTCTTTAGAACATTCATTTTCGAACATTCTCGTCACGGCTGAGTGACAGCGCTGAAGTCCCCAGTCCTGCTCCCTTATTTTTTTTTGTGTGTGTTTTTATTATTTGTCCTTTATTTTACCAAGTGAGTCCCTACTTCATACTAACGGAGCCAGAGCACTGGCATTCTTCAAGCTGCCTACATGGACATGGATGCAAGTTGGCAGCACTTGCTGAAGACTGACAGAGGCCAAGGAGTATAAATACCAATACTTCTATCGTGTTGCATTAAGATGACGTACTGCATGCACTCCCCACCAGCTGTCCTGTATGGATTTAAACTCTTGGTAGGACTTCCACCGCATCATTCAGAAGAGAAGTGACATGGAACGGTGAGCTTTTTTACCAGATCTACTTCATTGGTGTCCCGATATTAATAGCCACCAGTATTTCTTTTCTCCACGGGATAACTTAATAATAATGTCCTACCAACTCAATGAAATGTTTTCTTTTGTTACCAGATAGATAGATAGATAGATACTTTATTCATCCTGAGAGAAATTTTAGGCATCCAGTAGCTTATACAACCATAACACAACAAACACACATACATACATATTACATACATAAAAAGCACTCATAGAAATGTAAAAATTAAAGAGTATGTGGAGTGATTACAAATGTCTTGTATGAACGCTAAAATTATACAAAAAAAATGTAAAAAATGGTACTAAAATTATATTAATCCAAGCCTACCTTGAGACCTTGCCTTGTGATTCATATGAAACTACCAAGCATTCAAGTAATGTGAAACGGAACCCAAACCATTTGCTTAGACTGAGTCTTTGTCATGCATTCGAATATTACATGAATGACTTGTGTGAGATGTTAATGGGTCAGCTGATTCTGCTGTCTCCAAAATGTATTTTCAAGAAGAAATACCTACTATACTCTCCTTCAAACAGGTGTATGCCTTCAAAGATTCCAGCACAGGTAACCTCAACCCCCTGCCCCCCTCCTCCCTCTCTTTCAGTTGCCGTTTCCATGGAGACGTAAGCTTTGTCAGATGACACACATGAATAATGTAAGACCCAGTGTGCTGTTAGGACACAGCACAGCAACAGGTGAATGCAGGACTGCACTTAAAATGGCTGCTGCTGTTTCTGACTAGACATAACCGATAGTCTGCTATACAGTGAGAGGGCAGCAAAAGCCCTTCAAAAAACACACACCTCTGTCTCAAACACTGTTCACAGGTGAGTTACATGCTTCAGGTATAGTGGTATAATATGCCTATGTATAGCATAAAAAATAATGTATAATATGTTTGCTTTGGTATATGCCACAGGTATAGCAGTATAATATACCTATGTATAGTAATAAAATAATGTATAATATGCCTTGGTATTATGCCTCAGGTATAGTGGTGTAATGTTATTGGAGTTTGGTATATGAAGTACTTCGAATCAACTACACAGATACAGAATGTCTCAAGAGTGGGCCTGCTTATCTGTGTGCCAACGAAAGACCCGTTAGGGCCAAGAAATATTATGACCCACATTTAAAACCTTCTCATATAACTTCACTAACTGCTATCAACTAAATTCATCCAAATAAGAGGCAATCACACTCTCCAGGGAGTACATATTTATTTGCAAGTGTGTGTGTGTGTGTGGGGGGGTATTGTATGTACATGTGTGTATGTGTGTGTGTGTGTGTGTGTGTGTGTGTGTGTGTGCGTACATGTGTGTGCCTGTCTCATTGTATTAGACACTATACACTAAAACACACACACAGCAAAGCAGGCAACGGGAAGCCAGCACTAGTGCTAGTGCTAATGCTAATGCTAATGCTAGGTTAGTCCTCTACAAAAACAAGCTAGCTCAAACAAAAACCAGGGGTTGGCATGAACAGAACCCGCTGAGGGAAAGCAGCACTAATAGCTAACGGCTAATAGCGGACACACATGAAGGAACCAGGACAAATACCTTCTTCCCCACCAGATTGACTGTCTTCACTGGCAACATCTCGCTGACTGGCTCTATGCACTGTGTAGTATGAACACACATACACACATATACACACAGCAGGGTCGTGATGATGAGAGCACTAGTCACCTGACACACATTCACCAATTACAATGGACACAGACCAGGAAGACCATGGCATGCAGCTAGGTTCTAGACATTGAGCTAGGGAAGGGAATTTACAGCCAATCAACAGGAATGTTACAATTTGTTTTGAAACTGGCAGCTATCTACACTGAATCTGATACTGATGGCTTACTTACAGTATCTCTATGGCTGTGTCTCAAACAGCATACCTCCGTCAGTCCATGCTAATGCATTGAGCATTTTGAACTTTTTGACCATTATTAGGGCGTCATCCGGGTACTTCAGTGCACTGAGTTTTCGCGTGATCTGCACTATATACTTAAACTAAGTATTTGAAGTGTGCAAGTAGGCGGTTTGAGACACAGCCTCGCTTTCAGGGATGGGTAACCACACAATGTGGTTACTGATTGACTGACTCACCCTCGTCGTCTGACATGTCGAGAAACTCGTTCATGGTCTCCGGGACGTTTATTTTGTGTTTCTCTGTCGCAGCCTGTAAGGAGACAGAGATGACATAGATATATCTGTAACATGTTGATAACGTCTGATATCATTTTAAAAAACGAAAAAAAAAAAAAATGAAGCAAATCACATGGCTGAGCACAGCGCATGTCTGCTGGGTGTCTAACTGAAAGCCAAAAACCTGTTTCAAAGGTTTGTATTAACCATGATGTGAATGAGAGAAGACTTTACCAGTGCACAAAGAGGCAGTGGTTTTCAGTTATGTCAACTCTTTCTGAACGAGATAAAAGGAGGTTGAGCCACTGAACGAGGCCTGTTCATGGGGATAATATTGAGGTATTTAAGACAGCTCCAGCTGACACTTGATAACACTGTTATACAACCCCCACAGCACACACAGAGCATAGATACAGCTCAATTAAAGGTTGTATCAGCGATTTCAGGCCCAAAAAAGGCCCAAACATAAATGATGACATTCATCTAATCTTTCCTAACGATCCGCTAGCTGCCTGCCCCATAAGCAGGCCGTCAAAAAAACGCGTCTCTGTAGGCAGCCTAGGCTCCGAGTTCTGTAGGCCTACACAAAAACAATTGCTACCGAGTTCTGTACACAAAAACAATTGCTACGAACAAGGGTTGGCAACCCCTCAAAAAGCAAAATGAAGTGTTTCAACCAATAACCGACGAGATGCACGTTTAGGAGAGTTTTAATTGCGCTGGAGGTAGGGGGAGGGAGTAGCGAGCTAGCTCTCTGTTTTGTTTGAACATCAACAGAAGTGATGTATCCCCGCTATCGCTGATACAACCTTTAACACACCTTCCCCATCTTCTGGAGGATAGACGATAGCTAGCTTTGCATAGAATGGAGGTCGTGGTAGCATAGTGGCTGAGGAGCTGGGCTAGCAAGCAGTAGCCAGAAAAATGGAGGGTTTAATTCCCTGTTGCCCTGAGCAACGCACTTGACCCTGAGTTGCCCTGAGGAAACTGGCCCTGGTAAGACTGTACGTACAGTATGCAAGTTGCTCTGTGTCAGCCAAAATGAAAATGAAAATCATCCATAATTGTACGGTAAAGAGTAAAACCTATTTAGCAAAAGTCTACCACTGTCAAGCATAATATGGTACGTTTCAGTCATCCAGAGGCCATGCCTAAAGCTGTGTTTTGGGTCAAAAAGCCTCTGATAAAGCCACTGATCTGGGGCCAGTAGACAGCAGCAGCTCTAATAGCTCTAACGCTGCGGCTGTGACACGCTTATCAAAACCTGACATGCAAATCCGGTTATTATGGGTGTCCCTGGACAACCCATCTGAACTGAGGAATTTATAGCCCTGCTGAGTGTGTGTGAGAGAGAGAGAGTGCAACAGTATCTCTCTCTCCCTCTCTATGCTTAGATGAACTTTGAGCCATAGACGTGTGAGGAAAAAGACAAGTATTGCCACTCCTTATGGTTTGGTGAACATTGTGTAAAGTATGTGTAATGGTTTGTAGTACAAAGTGTGAGTGTGTGTTTTGATGTGTGTGTGTGTCTGTTAAATAATAACAGGATACACATTATCTTACCACATTGCAGAGGTTGTCATCAGTCACTCCTCTTAGTGTGTCTACCACAGAGATGTATCCTAGCCTTCGGGCAATGGACAGCGGTGTGTTCCCATTCTACACACACACACACACACACACACACACACACACACACACACACAGAGAGAGAAAATAACAAAGATGAAATGTCACACCACACATCCTATCTGTTTCTTTACCACTGACATTCTAGTGAAATCTCTTTTCCATTTGCAGTGTATATTTGAAGCAATGACCCCAAGGGCCTCTCACAGTTCTCTACAAAGCCCTTTCACTAGCTATATTATATAATTCATATTCAGGTTCATTTTTAATAGAGTTTCAGCATATTCTATGACAGATCTGGGACCTTGCGATGAAGTGAGGTTATGAAAAAACAATAGAATTGGATTGGAGGCACAAATCACGTTGTGTGAATGAATGCATGTATGGATGAATGCTTGAAGACTCGCAAATGAATGAGTGTCTCTCTGTGACAGAGTGTGCGCCTCTGCTGATGTCAGCATATTTTCCCAGCATGCCTCAGTACGCACCAGAGTGAGCTGATTGGCTGACGCTCCGTACTGCAGCAGCAAATTAATGATGTGGGTGTGGCCTTGCTGGGCTGCCTGGTGAAGAGGGGTGTACCCGTTCTACAGAGGAAGACGGAGGGAGGGAGAGAGAGAGAGGGAGGGAGGAAGAGAGAGATATGGGGGGAGAAAGAGAAGAAGAAAGGGAGAGAGACAGAGAGAGAGGAGGAGATAGAGAGAGAGGAAGAGAGAGAGAGAGAAGTAGACAGGGAGAGAGAGAGATCAAATGACAAAAAGAAAGATTTTGCATTTTAAAAACATCAAGTCAAATAAATATTCTATATTAGCAATCTGGGGGGAGAGAGAGAGACAGAGAGGGAGTAAGAGGGAAAGGAGGAGGAGGAGAGGTGGAGGCAGAGAGAGAGGGGAATCCTGATTGATTTTGGTAGTGGACCAATGCTTACCTTCGTTTTGGCATTGACTTTAGCACGGTTTTCCAACAGGAAGTTGGCCATCTTCTGGTTGCCATAGTGACAAGCCACATGCAATGGAGTGTAATCCATCTAGGTGAGGAGACACAAAGAATCAGAGAGCAAGTTTTAACACTCATCTATTGATCCAGTATTCAAATCTCAAAATTACTGCTCCCTTCAGTAAACAGATGATGCAGGAGAACATCCCATAGATGCACATGTGCTACACCCTTACATTAAGAAATGCAACACAAACCAAACAAATCCACGATGTCAAAAACGCCTACACTGTTTTGTCCAGCTATACACTGAGGTTAGTATGCAAACCAGCTAGCGCTGGGCCAAGCCGGGTCTCTTGCGACATGCATCTTGTAATAGGCATGGGGCTGCATTCAAGACAACTCAGATCCTACAGAATTCCACCTTTTGCCCCCAGCTCCTTTAAAGGAACACACGTAAAAAGTGGGTTAGCCCGCTTTTAGCTATAGGCTAGCTTCAAGGTCTAACCCACTTGCTGGGGGTTGTGCTAAGCTATAGGCTAATGGTGTCAGTTATTGTAGGCACAGAAAAGAGAAATATAGCCTATCTATCTATATCACATCATCAAATGTGAAAAAGAATTTCCCTAAGGGGACAACTAATAAACTAACTAACTAACTAACTAACTATTCTTTTATCTAATTCTGGGGTAGACAGCAATCTAATCAAATAAGAAATAAGCTTCCCAAAAAGTTGGTGTGTTCCTTTAAGCTAAAATAACTCTAGAGTGTACTCCATAGTGTTACTAAAAGAACTCCTCAGTGTTATACTAAAAGAACTCCAGTGTTGCTTGAACGTCTCACCTTCGTCCGCACGTCAGCCTCGGCTCCATGGTTGAGCAGCACCTCGGCCACACCCACCTGGTCTTCCTGAGCAGCCAAGTGCAGTGGTGTCAGTCCACTCTGCAACACACACACACACACACACACACACACACACAAACACACAAACATACATCAGATCAAAGTTATCTCATTATTATTAGTTGTAGTTGGACTCTGACCCTACATACATATATCACACAAACATACACACACTGATACACTCATCCCTTCTCTCTCTCTCTCTCTCTCTCTCTCTCTCTCTTGCTCTCTCTCTCGCTCTCTCTCTGTCTGTCACATACATACACACACACACATACACGCACACACACACACACACTTGCACACATACGTTATTGCCCATGTTGACGTTGACACTCTTGCTGAGCTGGAGCAGGCATGCCATTCTCACTCTCTCTCTCTCTCTCTCCCTCTCTCTCTCTCTCTCTCTCTCTCTCTCTCTCTATCTTCTCTCTCTCTCTCTATCTCTATCTCGTCTCTCTCTATCTTGTCTCTCTCTATCTTCTCTCTCTCTCTCTCTATCTTCTCTCTGTCTCTCTCTCTGTCACGCACACCTGCACACACACACCTTATTGCCCATGTTGACGTTGGCGCTCTTGCTGAGCAGGAGCGAGAGCAGGTCGACGCTGCCCTCCTGTGCTGCCAGGTGGAGGGGGCTGATGCCCTGCTTGGTGCAGGCGTTGGTGTCCGCGCCGTACTCCAGTAGTGTGGTGCCGATGTCCAGCTGGCCCTTCTTAGCCGCAATGTGCAGCGGCGTGTAGCCGTTCTACGTGAGGGGAAGAGGAAGAGGAGGAGGAGAGAGAGAGAAGAAAGGGAGAGAGAAGAATAGGGAGTGAGAAAAAGAAAGGGAGAGAGAGGCGGAGGAAGAGGAAAAGAGGGGGGGATAGAGGGAAAGAGAGGAAGATGAAGACAGAGAGAGAGGGAAAGAAGTGTGTGTGTATGTTTATATATTTGTGTGTTTGTGTGAGTGACTGTTTACGGGTGTGTTTGTTCTTCCTGTATGTGTTAGTACCTTTGCGGCGGCATGCGGAGAAGCTCCTTGGTCCAGTAAAAGCAGAGCCACCCTCTGATTATCATAGTGAGCCGCCACATGCAACGGAGTTAGCCCAGTCTGTTTCACACACACACACACACACACACACACACACACACACACACACACACACACACAGCACCCAAACACACACACATACACATACACACACGGCACACAAACACACACACACACATCGCCACCCGAACCCACACACACACCGGCACCCAAACACACACACACCGGCACGGAAATACACACACACACACACACACACATGCACAAAAAGGGTTAGTATCGGAAGAAAACCCAAACACAAGCATGCCAGATGCTGGACACAGGAAACCATGTGCTTTCAATCTCATTAATGTATTATGCAATGTATTCACAATACATAGATGACTGTCACCGCAAGATTTATAAATATGTAATATATACAGTGTATATAGGGGGAAAAAACAGTTGCATGTGCCAGACCTGTGTGAAATTAGTTCTGCTTATATTAGTTGACATAAAGTAGTGAAGTGGGAAAAGGTATAAGAATAGGTCACAGAAAGAGGAGAGTTATTATTCACTGTCTGGGTTAGAAGTGTTTATCCCACAAACTCCAGCAATCAAAATTCACTCTGGTTTTGAGTTGAGACTCACTCTGTTAGCTGAAACGCTAAAAATCAGCTGTGCTCACAGGCAAACATGAAACCCCATGGGCCGTAGCCACACCCTCCCTCGGGTATGCATGTGAGTATGTGTTTGGGAGTGTGTGCAGCTTTATGCATGAGTGCATGGTACATTGGTTTGTCTCCAAGTGTGTGTGTATCTGTGTGTGTGCGTGTGTGTGTGTGCGTGTGTGTGCATGCGTGTGTGTGCATGAGTTATGAGACCTGATCATCCTGTCTTCTACTAAAACAGTTCGTAAACAGTTAGTTTACTTCCAGCTGTGTATTTGTGTCACACCTGTCTGTGTAATGTGTAGTTGTTATTTAGATAAACGTGTGTGAGAAAGATAGAGGCAGAGAGAGAAAGAGAGAGAGAGGCAGAAAGAGAGAGAGAGAGAGAGAGAGAGAGAGAGAGAGAAAGAGGGCAGAGAGAGAGGGGCAGAGAGAGAGAGAGAGAGAGAGAAAGAGGGCAGAGAGAGAGGGGCAGAGAGAGAGAGAGAGAGAGAGAGGGCAGAGAGAGAGAGAGAGAGAGAGAGTACCTTGCCCTCTGCATCCGCTGCGGCTCCTCTCTGCAGTAGCACGTTGGCCACCTCCAGTTGTCCGTGTTTAGCTGCCACATGGAGAGGACTGAAGCCCTTCTGTAACGCATACCCACCATCTCATCAACATCAGCTCATACCCACCATCTCATCAACATCAGCCCATACCCACCATCTCATCAACATCAGCTCATATCCGCCATCTCATCAACATCAACTCATACCCGCCATCTCATCAACATCAACTCATACCCACTATGTCATCATCTATATATCTATCTATCTATCTATCTATCCATCCATCCATCCATCCATTCATCCATCCATCCATCCATCCATCCATCTATCTATCTATCTATCTATCTATCTATCTATCTATCTATCTATCTATCTATCTATCTATCCAGGGGTGTGGTGGTAAAATAAAAAGTGGGTAAACTATGAATTCTGTGATCACAGTATTGGATTTGCGGTATTGGATTTTTAAAAAATGCATTCAGAACATGTTTGATGATAGTGGAGGTTATTGTCCCATGTTTATAACAATACCAGTGGTATAAATTTGTTCCTAGAGTATTGATAAGTACACATATTGTGAATGTGGATAATACAGTATGATTTGTGAATGTTAAAAGTTGTAATTGGTGAATAAACTCTTTTGAGAGGTGGATAAACTCTATTTCTGAAATTTCAGAGGTGGATAAACTGCATTTACTTCCGTTTAGCCTCCACCTGAACCCTGTATATTTCTGTCCATCCATACATCTATCTATCTGTAGAGTTTATTTGCCATTTCAGTTGCAGTTACCAAAGTGTGTCACTAGAGGCCGCTATAACCCCATTGACACCAGTACTCTGTCATTAAAGTGCAATTGATCATCTCCTAGCTTCCCATTTAGAACAAGGCACACAATGGCACACGTGCTGAGGACAGAAGAAGGGAGAGAGGAAATGAGAGGGGCCAGGGAGGAAGTGTGAAAGAGAGGGAACAAGGAAAAGAGAGAAAGAGAGAGGAGGAGGGGAGAGAGGAGGATGAATGGGAAATGGGCACAGTGGGGTTTGCTCTGGAAATGAATCATTTCTTGTGACAGGGGTCACCTTCAAGAAGAGCCTTGGGCAACACAGATGCACGTGTGTCCACTGAACGGAACACAAATCCCCTGGTGTGTACATAGCGTACACTCTATGGTGAAACCATAAACAAGCCATTGCTCTGAGATTAATGTCAGGTCAAGACAATTCACTGTCATGATTGAATGAACATGTCTATCTCTCCCTCCATCTATTCTCTCTTTCTCTCTCTCTCTTTTGGTCTCTATTTATACACCTCTCACTCTTCTCTCTCTCTCTGTCTCTCTTTTGGTCTCTCTATTTATACACCTCTCT
>NW_027468620.1:30785896-30788396 GCF_046254945.1 Alosa pseudoharengus | reverse complement strand
AAAATAGTTAACTGATATACTTGTATTGGTGATGTCTGAATGTCTTTCTCTCTCACACACAGATACACACAGACACACACATTCACATACACCCAGTGAGATTTCTCCCACATATGAATTTATCTCACTTTTTCCTCCATGTGTGTTTGTGTGCGCATGCATGTGTGTCTCTATAAATGGATGCATAGCTTTACGGTGTCAGTGTGTATGTGTGTGTGTGTGTATTTATTTGCATGTGCATATGCATGCATGCTTGTGTCCATTGGCATAGGCATGCATGCTTGTGTCAATTGTGTGTGTGTGTAATATGTGTGTGTGTTTGTGTGTATTTGCACATGCATATGCACGCATGCTTGTGTCCATTGTGTGTGTGTGTGTGTGTGTGTGTGTGTATGTGTGTGTGTGTGTGTGTGTGTGTGTGTGTGTGTTTGCGTGTATGTGTGTGTGTTTGTGTTTGTGATTGTGTGTGTGTGTATTATTACCTGACTCTGTGCGTTGACGTTGGCTCCATTGGTGACCAGCTCTCTCACCACATCCGCTTGTCCGGCCAGAGAGGCTATGTGCAGCGCTGTGTTTCCTTTCTGGATTAAGCGACAGAACGAGAGGCATGCCTCCATTAATCTCCCCAGCAGCTGTCTGCCCTCCACCCTCAGTCAGTATCCCCCAGAACCCCCCGCCCACGTCCTCCCCCCCGGCACCCCCCCCCCCCCTTGGACCATCTATCCCTGCCACCATGCCACACATTCCACCTCCACTGCCAAACATGTGTCACTTCCGATGACTCCTGAACACTCCGGACATAAACAACCCCCAACACAGTGGCTAACATTGGCCCAGATGCAGCCCAGATGTGGCCCAGACGCGGCTCTGGAGGGGCCCAGGCGTGCAGAAGGATCGGCAGTTATCCGGGGCCCCCTTCTAATTCGGCTCTGGTAAATACAGACAGCGTTTCTGACGGACTTTTAATAAACCTGGCAACGTGCATGCACGGAGGGAGGGGGGGGGCACAAGCACACGTCCGTGTGATGCCATTTCAAAGGCCGGGTGGCACAACAGCAGAGCCTGGTATGTTGGCACATAGTCCGCGGGAGAGTGGACAGGGTTTAGGGGACTTGACTGGCACTGGGAGGCTGTTTCCACCTCGCGGCTGTTGCTCTGGTTTGATCTGACAAGCTGAGATGGGGTATGCTTGCCATGTCCAGGGACATCCCATGACGGACCTTCTCCCAAATGTGCCGTATAGCACATTGATGGGTCTGTACACTCATCCATCTTAGAGTCACAGGTGAATGATGCGCCACTGCATTGCACCAACAGGGGGTCACAGAGGTCTTGAGACAATTGACACGTTGTTTTTTCCATTCATTGCATCATAGACCCTGAAGCTGCCACCATATGTATATGTGTGTGTGTGTGTGTGTGTGTGTGTGTGTGTGTGTGTGTGTGTGTGTGTGTGTGTGTGTGTGTGTGTGTGTGTGTGTATGTGTGTGTGTGTGTGTGTGTGTGTGTGTGTGTGTGTGTGTGTGTGTGTGTGTGTGTGTGTGTGTGTGTGTGTGTGTGTTTCTAATCATTGCTGGCCTGTATTGGTAACATCTGTGGTAAAATTGATGTACAGTAATGACTGCAGTGGAATATGTTGAATTATTCCACTGTGTTTTTTGAGGCTTCCTAGGCTTGGCCCTCTTGGGTGAAGTCGTTAACTCTGGTGTAGGGTGTGAATATTTCTGATCAAAGCTGCCCTTTAGATGTCCCATACTATAAATATATAGGGATGCACTGATGATCCAAAATACTGGCTCTTAAGAAACATGAACTGGGTCTCTCATTAAGAACCCAATTTAACCTGGATGCTTCAGTAATGCAACAGCAATGCAATCATTACCTATAGAGCCTTGTCAGACTGGATCATTACCTATAGTGCCTTCATATTCTTTCTGATAAGACTTCTGCCAATATCATTTTCCTTTGTCTCCTGCTTAAGGTCTCTGCATAATGTGTGCGTATGCGTGTGATGTGTGTGCGTATGCGTGTGATGTGTGTGTGTGTATGCGTGTGATGTGTGTGTGTGTGTGTGTGCGTGCGTGGGTCAGTGTGTCTGCGTGTCTGTGTGATAGAGGGAGAAAGTCTATCAACAGATAAGAACGTAAATTAGAATTGCAATCAGATGGCTATTTTTCTGAGCAGCTCTGTATCCTATCAAGTCTTCCTGCTTGTGTGGGGAGTGCTGTGACAAGAGCGGGTTCAGGGATCGCATTGGAAATAAAGAACTGGCAGTGGGAAAGTGTGACGCAATGCCCAGACCATAATAATTAAAAAGAAGTTCTATCTCGTTCCTAAATTACACAAATGGTCTACGCTCATGTTAGGATTTAAAAGTTGAACCAAGTTCAACGCTCAAATTGTTTGACGCTAGCGTAACGTTGCCGCTCCAACTGTTCCGCAGCCGAACCATAACGAACAATAGGAAATCTGCTGCTTTCCGCTAGTCAACCGTGTGGAA
>NW_027468620.1:30778396-30780896 GCF_046254945.1 Alosa pseudoharengus | reverse complement strand
CAACACACACACACTGCCACACTCTCTTTCTCTCTTTCACACACTTACACACCCTCTTACACAAACCAAATCACACACACACGCATCTCCACCTCCGCTGTCTCACACACACATGGACATCATTGCACACGGATACACCATACCCTACATATAACTACACACTATATCACATTTACTCCCCCCACCCCACACACACACACCATTCTACACAATCTCACACACACACATGCAAAGTGTGTGTGTGTGCGAGAGAACCTTCAGTACACGTTACAGGATGGGAGCTTGACACATTTGCGCACAGCAAGTGGACAGGCTCACGTGGCGCCGGGTGAAGCGGTGTTGGGCTTAAAGCTGAAGTTTGCGTTCCGCTCTAAAATAGCATGCCTCACTCTGTCTGCGCCTCAATAATTCAGAGTGGGTATTTCCCTGCTGGAATTCTCTTGTTCAACCAAACATCACACACCAGCAGCAGGCATATAAATACACAAATATGCCAGAACAACGCAGCGTGTACTGTATGTGTGCGTGTAATCTAGTTTATATTTGGATAATGTATATAAACGTAATGTATGGTATGTCTACTGCAAGTAGATGGGAAGCATGTGAAGAGCACTAATAGGTACAAAGATGGCCTGCCTGCCGTCCATAATCTATTTCTCTATCCTGATGATCAGAAGACAAATTAGACAACACACGGGTACACTATCCAGTGGTGTAGTCCATGTGATACGCAGGACTATACCCACTTAAAAAGCCTTACCATCTCAGTATACTACCATCTCAGTATACCCACTTAAAATAGGCAAGGATACATATTAACATTTGGGGTAGATCACAGTATACTGTACCCACAAGACTACATCACAGTATACGCTCAATGGTGTTTTTTGCCCCCAACTTCGTCTTCCAGGCAGTGCTGCCACCGCTGACTTAAAGGCACCTAACCCTAACCCTAACCCTAACCTTAACTCATGCCTAACCCTTGTGCTTTCCAGGCAGCGCTGCCTTGAAGACAACGTTGGGGGCATAAAACACCAAGAAACACAGTATACCCACTACAGCTAGACTACACCACTGACGTTATCTTCCCCTCGTCCAGAGCAGTTGGCTAGGAGCAGGACACCTCTACTCCGTGGAGGACCATGCTCTGCCAACGCTTATGTTCTGTCCAGTTTATCTCCCAGTGTGAGACCAATCAGACGGGCACTGAGGCGCTCCCGCCAGAAAACATCACAAGGACAGGAAAACTTTCTTCGTCAGTGACACTTGATGTCCAAAAAGCCGAAAATCTCTCTGTTGTAAGAGCTGAAGTCCCTCATCCACGCCTGTCTTCCCGATTTGCATGTGGTGGGAGAGGAGTAAGCTAAATATGTATTTAATTTTTTTTTAATTCAGAGTCACTCCAGATTAAACTCCATGCCAGATCAGGGGTATGTATGTCTCAGTACAGCCAAGCTTTTGGCTTTTGGTTTTGTGCTGAGATGTGCATGATGAAGACTTCTTCACCAGATGTAAATAATGAATGGAAATATATGGTGCAATGTAATAATAATGCAAAATATGTGTATGTGTGTATGTGTGTGTGTGAACAGAGAAAATTGTGTGTGTGTGTGTGTGTGTGTGTGTGTGTGTGTGGAGAACATTCTTTCTGTGTGTGTGTGTGTGTGTGTGTGTGTGTGCACGTGAGGCTGCTAAAGGATTAGCACTGGAAATATAATTACTTCCATCGCTCAAATGTCTCTGCACAATTAACACGGAGATACAGCGGAAAGAAAGTGATGGAGAGAGAGGAGGGTAGAAAAAGAAAAAAAAGAACGACAACGAGAAGAGAGGGATAGATAGAAAAAGAACGACACAGAGGAGAGAGGGAGAGATAGAAAAAGAACGACACAGAGGAGAGAGGGAGAGCTTACTGGCTTCCCATCCATTAACAGATGCACTGATAGAAGCAAAATGACAAATCGTTAGTCTGAATCACAGAAGCTTACAGAAGACAAGCATTTGACTTTATTACATTGGAAAACCCATTTTGTCCTCCTCCCTCTGTCACTCTCTGTCTCTGTCTCTCCTCCTCTCTTTTCCATATCGCTGCCTTTCTCCGTCTCTTTCTTAGTATTGCTAACTCTCTCTCTCTCTCTCTGAGCATCTCTAACTCTTTCTCTCCCTGTCTCTCAATCTCTTTCTTTCTCTCTCTCTCCATCTTTCCATCTCTCTCTCAGCATCTCTAACTCTTTCTCTCCCTGTCTCTCGATCTCTCTCTTTCTCTCTCTCCATCTCTCCATATTTCTCTCAGCATCTCTAACTCTTTCTCTCCCTGTGTCTCGATCTCTTTCTTTCTCTCTCTCTCCATCTCTCCATCTCTCTATCTCAGCATCTCTAACTCTTTTTCTCCCTGTGTCTCAGCATCTCTCTCTTCCTCTCTCTTTTCATCTCTCTCTTCCTCTCTATCTCTCCATCTCTCCATCTCTCTATCTCAGCATCTCTAACTCCTTTTCTCCCT
>NW_027468620.1:30760896-30763396 GCF_046254945.1 Alosa pseudoharengus | reverse complement strand
CACATACACTCCCCCCTCTCACACAAAAACTCACACCCATTACACACACATACACATGTATAGTAATATGTTAATGTGCTCAGGTATATCTAAGTGTGTGTGTGTGTGTAATGACTGCAAAATAATCAAGGCTTTGATGATATGCAGATACTGGCTGACTGAACAGTATCATTACAGATCATTAGGTCTCTTCAGGAACTGGAACAGAATTATATAAAGAACATACCCTGCCATTCATGACAAATGGTTGGTCTTCTCACATTGCAAAATACAGGCGGATGCATAGCATTTGAAACAAAATGAATACTGCAAAAAAGTCTGCTCAAACCAAATGCTAAATACAATATATTGCTGAGATATATATTTTATCATATAGATCTTAGCATGCTAGCTCTCTCATTTAAGACTGCAACTTATAGTGGCAATTTAAGCAAATAAATTATAACAAGCTGTCAGTGTCAGAGAACAAAGCATCACAGGGTCTTGGGGCCATACACACAAATACACACACACACACACACACACACACACACAAATTTACTTAGATAATTTACATGTAAAGGGTGTATTTTGTGTGCCCAGTTGTGAGACAGCAAGCGTCCACACTAACAGAGGTGGCTCAGTCCCCCTCTGACAGTGACTGAGAAGCCAGAGTCCAGCAGCAGCTGGACCAATATGTCCCATTCCCTTGGCAGTGGAGACTGCGTGTGTGTGTACTGGATCAGCGGAGGAACAGACTATAATGGGGCCATTGAGGCCGACAAAGCTGCGATTCTAACCCAGTTTCAGGCTCCGATTGTAAACACAGCGGCCAGTCTACCCGGCTGGCGCACAGCGGGCAAGGCCAGACCCAACAGCCCCAGATCTTCATCGCCATCTTCATCATCATCATCACCTGCCAGCCAGTGAGAGGACGACGCAGAGTGATGGAGTGTGTGTTTGTGTGTGTGTGTGTGTGTGTGTGTGTGTGTGTGTGTGTGTGTGTGTGTGTGTGTGTGTGTGTAACAACACAGAGTGATGGAGCGATTTTTGGCTAAATGGCTGCATTGTGGTTGGAGAACGGGAATAAAATGTGTTTTATTTCCTAGAAACCCAAGCAAGGGATGTGTGTGTGTGCTTGTGCATTTGTGTGTACGTGCGTGGCCGTGTGCGTGTACGCGTGTGGCTGTGTGCGTGTGTGTGTACGTGCGTAGCTGTGTGTGTGTGTGTGTGTATGTGCGTGTGTGTGTGTGTGTGTGTGTGTGTGTGTTGGAGTAAATCACTCCATAACAGATGGAGATAAAACCAGAAAGAAAGGGGTGGTGTGGGGGAGGGGAGGGGAGCAGAAGAAGAGGAGGAGAGGGGAGAGGGCAAGCCTGGAAAAACAAAAGATGAATGGACCATGGGGGGAGGAGAGAGAGAGAGAGAGATAGTGAAATCACCTATCTCTCTCTCTCACACACACACACTCCCTCTCTCTCTCTCTCTCTCTCTCTCTCGCTCTGTGCGTGTGTGACAGAGGGAGGGAGAGAGGAATGGACCATGGGAGAAGGATGGCTAGTTTAAACATACAGGGTTAGAGAGAGAGAGATAGTGAAATCACCTATCTCTCTCACACTCTCTCTCTCTCTCTCTCTCTCTCTCTCTCTCTCTCTCTGTGTGTGTGTGTGACAGAGGGAGAGAGGGAGTGAGAGAGGAAGGGCGAAAACCCATAGATTTCCACAGGTCAGACTCGAGCACTGATTGCTATTGATTCTTCCATAACCATCTTGGTTTCCGGGCGAGCACTCAAGGCCAGACTTGGAGCCCGCTGCCCAGAGAAAGACACTCTTCCCAGGCAGCAAGTACAGCCAGGCTGGCTGGATGGATGTTCCACACTCAGCTTCGAATCATTAATATCTTATAAACACACTTGGTGATATGGAAAGATGAATGTTTTTATACAAAAAATATAGTATTATCAATGATCAACTCTGCTAAAAATTAAATATTATATCATAATATTAGATTTGTTTTCAGCATAAAGCATGCATAATTACAAAGTAAAACATATTCATGCTTCATCATAGTGTATTTCTGATTATGTGGTTAAAAGAGATAGTATAAGTCATGAAGTAAAGACATGATAAAAAATATATTTGAAATGTCAAGCATTTTTTGCACAAAAATAAATATATTGCATGATAATATTAAATATATTTATTTTTACACCCATACTGAGTTTGTCCAACATGGGCTGCATAAAAAAAGGTCAACTATTTGTATGCACTATACAGCTTTCCATTTTAGGTTAAATATTTGCCAACAATTTTAGGGGGTGACATTCAGTTTGTATGATGTGCACCCGTGTGTGTGTATGTGTCAGGGCAGAAACAGAAATATCCCCTCATATCACCAAAGACTGCCCTGAATGTAAACTCTTCTAGATCACTACATTTCATCCCAAAAGCCTCATAAGGAATGAAATCAGTGCCCACATAGCCATGACCTCAGCAGGGAAAAGTCACAAATGACTGACAGG
>NW_027468620.1:30748396-30755896 GCF_046254945.1 Alosa pseudoharengus | reverse complement strand
TCACACACACTCCAGATAGTTGGGTACACTGGAATGCACCCAAGTATGGAGTTCAAACCTAGTGGTGCACGGAAAAACACTCAGCATAGAGAAGGCATTACCTCTCCCTGGTGAAGGGATGTCAAGGACATTCAAATGTTTAAAGGTCAGATGCATGATTCTGGCAAAAGGTTATTGATATTTAATCTAAACAACCAATCAAACGACACCCTTTCTTTCCATGCTCCAGAAACAAGGTATTGATTGGCTAGAATAGTGCATTGCTCAGTCTGAGTCTGACTTTGCTCCCCGTCTACAGTGTACAGATAGGACGGAAAATCCCATTTCAAGCACGCAAAGACTTCCGGCAAAATGTTGGCAAGTGCAGCAGCGCTTTGGTACTACTCGATCTCTGAATCCATATGTTTGAGATTTAAGGGGGGGGGGGGGATCAGGGACAGTTTTTCTAAGGGACTGATTGTGTACAATGTGGTATGTTTGTGTGTGTGTGTGTGTGTGTGTGTGTGTGTGTGTGTGTGTGTGTGTGTGTGTGTGTGTGTGTGTTGTTTTGGGCTGGGTAGGGTTGAGTGGTGTGATCTTTTCAATGCCAATCTAATTACCTCCGATCTGCTTGAGTGCAGATTAGAAGACCTCTATCTATCAGGGGACTGTGCATGCGCGCCTATATCCATGTGCCTGTGTGTGCTCATACAGTGTGTGTGTGTGTGTGTGTGTGTGTGTGTGTGTGTATATGTGTGCTCATACAGTGTGTGTATGTGGGGGGGGGGGGTGCTAAGGGGGTCTAATGATCCATATAAGATCTTTGTTTTCTCCTCTTCCAATACTAAAAGGGATCCACAACAAATTATTTTTTACTGAGGCATTCCCAGAACCAGTACTTCTGGAACTGGAACTGGCAGGAAAGACGAAGATTCTAAGCATGCGTTTGTGGCATTTCACTGGACAACACTATTCTGCTTCAGATTCGATTCTATTTTAGACACAGCCTCTTTCACTTCACTCCATCTCCCCCTCGTTCTCTCTCTCTCTCTCTCTCTCTCTCTCTCTCACTCGCTCTTATCTCATCTCTGCACAGTGACTGATACACACCCTCTACCTCCAGTGAACATGAAATGTGAGCCTCAATTGTTATAATTGCATTCCTGAGGAAAACAAAAATCCTAGAAACACACACACACACACACACACACACACACACACACACACACACACAGCACATATTTGACGGATTACCGACTCCATATTGGCTCTCTAACTGCATCCAGCACAATGCCGATGTTGTAACTATCCAAGCATGAGATCAGTGGCATGGTTAGCGGGTGGGAGCATTCTGCTCCACCGGCTGTGGTGATGCCTGGCGGGTCCTCCATTCATTCTCAGCACCACGATTTAAATCAACACGTTTGTTCCACGACGGAGAACAGTAGCAGTGTGGCCGTTACGAGAACCTGGACGCTCTGGACAGCTGTCCACTGAGCATGCAAGTCTTTCATCCCGGCACATTGGACGGCACAAACATCAATAAATCACGGGCACATGCATTATGAAAGATACACACACACACATGCACACATGTGCACACACACACACACACACACACACACACACACACACACACACATACATACACACACACATACATAGGCTGACACGAGAAAGATTTGGAGGAATATATGTGAACACATGCATTATCATAGAGGCGGTCCTGTTATGCATTTCTGCACAAAGAATTACTGGTTCAGATCAATGTGAAGACACACACACACATACACACACACACACACACACACACACACACACACACACACACAGAAAGAAAGACACAGTTAAAATCGTGCTCCTGGTTTTGATACACAGATGCCATTCGTTGAAAGCAGCCGGCAGTGTGCATGATCTCTCTGTGTGTTGCGTGTAACCTTGATGTTGTTGCAGCATAAAGACTCGTCCACTGCAGAGTCTCATGTTCACACATGCACACACACACACACACACACACACACACATATACACACACACACACAAACGCATTATAGACAAATCACATACAAACAACAGGCTGTTAATACACACACACACATACACACACACACACACACACACACACACACACACACACACACACACACACCACACACACACACACACCACACACACAGAATCCACAGACCTGAAAAGCAATACTATGAAACTGTGTGTGAATGTGTGGCTTAGCTTGTTTCTGTGCGAGTGTATGTGTGTGTGAGAGCGCGAGCGAGAGAGGAAGAGAGGGAGAGAGAGAGAGAGAGAAAGAGAGGGAGAGAGAGAAAGAGAGGGAGAGGGAGAAAGAGAGGAAGAGCGGGTGATAGAGTCACGCTCTCTCAACGTAGCCCACTACCTTTTTCTTTTGATCACGGGAGTGTTTCCGGATTTTTCTCTTCCGCTCCTTTTCATCCTCGATGGCGTTTACATCCACATCCTTATTCTTCTTCAGTTGGGATGCGGCGTGAGCCATGGTGCAAAATCCCCAATCCCGCTCCCGGAGCGGGAGAGAGAGCGCTCCGAATATTCCCACCCGTCGTCAAGGGGTACCCAACAGATAGCAACGATCAAAGAAAAAGAAAAATGTGGGATGTATCCGTCATCGGGAGGCAGGAGCGAGCAGGAGGACAGTCAGAGAGACGAGAAATCCTCCTGTCTTTATAAGGAGGCCATGAAGGAGGAAAAAAAACCAAGTGATAGAAGAAGAAGAAAAGAAAAAAAGGCAGTTCCTCTCTTCTCTTTTCTTTCCTTTGCTCTATATCATCCTCCACTCAAAGAGTGGCATCCTGGCGTCAGGGTAAGACATGAGGAGACACGAAGAGATAGAGAGAGAGAGAGAGAGAGGGAAGAAGGGAGGGAGGAGAAGAGAGAGAGGGAGAAAGAAAGAGAAAAAGAGAGGGATGGTGACACCAGCACCGCCAGACGCGGAAGAAACAGGAGGAGGAGAAGCTGGTTACTACGGAAACCACGTTTCCCCTCTGCCCCTCCGTTCCATGGTTCTACCTGAGCCTATCGCCGCGGTTACGAACGAGAGATGGACAGACAGACAGAGAGAAGGAGAAAAAGAGACAGAGAGAGGGAGAGAGAAAGAGAGAGAGAGAAAGAGTGTTTGTATCCGTAAGTGACAATGTGTGTGCGTGGATGAATTAAGAGCCTGAGAAAAGAGAGGGATGGGAGAGGGAGGGATTTATGGCTTCTGCTGTGAGTGTGTGCATGTGTGTATGAGTGTGTGTGCGTACATGTGTGTGTGTGTGTGTGTGTGTGTGTGTGTGTGTGAGTGTGTGGCTATATGCTACCCCCACCAGCTGGGAGTGTCTAAGTGAGTAGACAGGAGACAAGAAGGGGGAGGGGGAATTCTCTACAGCTTAGATCTCCCTCCCTCCCTCTCTCTCTTTCTCTCTCTCACACACACACACGTTTGTAACCACCCCCCCCCCCCCCACCCCCCACACACACACACACACACACACACACACACACACACACACACGGCTGAACCATTATGCTAAGAGCTGCCTCTGTCCTCCGCACCCCAGAGAATGGAAAAATGAAATGATGGAAAGATTCAGAGAGAGCAAGAAAAAGAGAGAGAGAGAGAGAGAAAGAGAGAGAAGAAAAAGACAGAGAGAAATGCGGAGGACGACCCCCACGCGTAGCTCCAGCACTACCTTCCCCATCATGCGCCAGAGCCAGCGCCAGCCTCCGTCTCGTACATCCCCCATCACTCATGAGCACATCATCACCACTCATAGCCACGCGCCTCCGGGCCACAACTGGGCCACCACTGGCCCGCATGTCAGCCAGAGGCAGCACCCATGTGGGAGTTACCAACTACCGTCGGGCATGGGGCTGACTAGGGAACGGTGTTCATCCGCTGCTGGAGTCACGTTCACAGCGACCAGCACCAAGGTCATTATGCAGGGGTCAGTCTTAGGGGTAAAGTTGGGGGGTTTGGGAGGTGGATCAGGCAGGCGAGGGGAGGTTGATGGGATTCTGATGGCAGGGTGATAAAATAATGGACAAAAGACAGGCTTTGTTGGCAGGCGCTTGCATGTGTGTGTGTGTGTGTGTGTGTGTGTGTGTGTGTGTGAAAGACAGTATGGTTTATAGAGGACTTGGCCTCCGGCGTCAGTAAATGTGTAGAAGAAGCAGAAGATGAAGACAGGGAGAAGGAGCCATTTTTTCACTGCCACTAGCCACCTGCCAGCGGGGTCCTCATTGTGAGATAGCTGCCTGAGCACGTGCCTGTCTTTTATTCCCCTTTTTCCTTTGTGTGTGTGTGTGTGTGCGCAAGCTTGTGTGTGTGTGTGTGTGTGTGTGTGTGTGTGTGTGTGTGTGTGTACGTCCGCACGTGTACGTGTGTGTCAGAAGAGAAAGACGCAGTGGTATAATCCACTCCTGGACACACAATGAAACACATGCAGGGCTTTACTGCACTGCTCTAGGACACTGGTCACAGTTAGGCACAGGCGTGAAATCCTTTTCTTCATTTTCGCTTTTCACACACAACGCACACACACACACACACACACACACACAAGACCCACCCACACACACACACACACACACACACTCACACACACACAAACACATACACACACACACACACACACACATGCTGTGCCACATGGAACCAGGGCGGAGTAAGCACTCCCATCAATGCATCAGAGTGTGTCAAATGATAGCAGATTTAAATTTTGTTGCTAGGTGAGGACCAATGACAGGATCTAGAGTAGCTGCCAGAGAGAGAAGGGAAAGAGGTAATGGCCATTAACGAGAAGTGTGTGAGTGTGAGGGGGCGGTGTGAGGGTAGGTGTGTGTGTGTGTGTGTGTGTGTGTGTGTGTGTGTGTGTGTGTGTGTGTGTGTGTGTGTGCGTGCGTGCGTGCGTGCGTGCGTGCGTGTGTGTGTGTGTGCGCGCACGTGTGTGCATGCATATGTGTATGTAAAGCCTAATAATAAGCAATATAAGCAGCATCCTGTGTTCAGTACAGATAGTCAGGGTGGCAAGAGCACCAGGCTGTTACTGTGACCATGGGTAAGAGCAGCACACTACTCTCCCGTACCAAGCCAGCGTGGAAGGGCATTTGCTCCAGGCACTGGGACTAACAGACTATATATCACAAGCTGCCCAGAGAACACTACTGCAGACAGTTGTGATACTTCAGCAGACCTCACATTACACACATTACAAGCATGTGGCGTCAACCCCGTATAGCTAAGTGACCCTTGTTTTCTAATTAAAGGCCCACACCATTTGCAGTAAGGGATGTTGGTCGGCACTGTGTGTGTGTGTGTGTGTGTGTGTGTGTGTGTGTGTGTGTGTGTGTGTGTGTGTGTGTGTGTGTGTGTGTAGCCTATTAATGCTCAACAAAAGCTTTCTGGAATCAAAGTACAGTTTTCTGACCAATAATCATGAATCAATGCGATAGTTACAATTAAACGTAAGCGTTTGTGGCAATATATGTCTGTCTATAGACTAGCCTCCAGTAGTTTAAGAGAGTGGTTCCGCTTGAGAGTGTGTTGTTGTGTTGTTTATTTATGTACCGTATATTTTTCTTTGTTTGTCATGATTTAGAACTTCAGGCTGGTAGTTCCATTCCAACCCACACCAACCTGTCATCTTGCCAATTATAAAACAGACTGCATATTAGCCTGCAGCAAGCATACATTAATGCATTGATATTGCTACTTTTACATAATTTACATAATACTATTAAAAAAAAGGGTCACAGTCAGTATGCCACACAACAGATTATGTCATAATGGGGTGTTCTTACCTATTGTTGCATTGCCAAGAATCTTTGCAAAAGTGGGATAGAGGGAGTTGGGATATCACAACTGATGTGTGGTATATAAACTGCTGATTGTGTATGCATGAGTTGTTGATACTATATGACTGTAGCTGATGGTATATGCCTATGGCATATCTGCATGAGTAGCTGATGGTATATGCCTATGGCATATCTGCATGCGTGGCTCATGGTATAAGGTACTGCATATAGACATGAGGTTCTGATATTCACGAGGAGCAATCGATGTAAATATGGTGTGTATGGGAGTTCCTGATGAAGGACAACCATATAAATGTGTTAATGACTGAAGCCTTTTGTCCTGCAGCAGTTCCCCTCTTCTCCCTATCTGACCCCAGATTAACCCCACGGGGAGCCCACCACCATTTCAACACCAACACCAACGCCACCTACAGCAGCTCAAACTCACCACAGCAGATGGGCCCCAGTCCAGGGGGAGCCTCAGGGGGCCCATACCCCCCTCCCCTTATCATGGCTCTTTCAACCCAGCACAATAGCGTGGAGGCCGCATACAAATTGGACGCTTTCTTCAGAGCCAAATTAATTGCGTCTATGGAGTGAGGAAGGCAGTGTGTAGGTTTAAGTGCTTTTTTTGGCACTAGTCTAAAGATGGCAATGAAGCATAGCTATTGATTTTTACAAGAACTCGTACAATTTAGGATCATTGGTGTGCCAGATTTTTTTTTACTTAGTTTAGTATGATCTGCTTTACTATCACAAAAACAAACAAAAACATGAAATCAAAACATCCCTTACAGTGTGTTGTCCAACCGACATTTGAGTACCTTTATTTCAGGCAATGTATAGTATAGTATACTCACAGACTCAAATGATTACATAATGACCTGATATATGCACTTACATAATCGAGCAAAAACATAAAATCCAGGGAAAAGAAACTGTAGAACACCCTCACCAAGAGACCGCAGGACAGTTAAGCAGTACCAATACACCCTCACCAAAAGACCGTAGAAGAGTTAAGTAGTAGAGTTACAGCGAAGCTACACCAGGCGAGTAAATGAAGCGTTCTGTTTGCAACGCATAAAAATTCATTTTAGATAAATGGTCTATTTTTTTTAACGTACGCGTCGCTATCACGTCTGGTGTAGCTACTTCCATTTATTATAGTGGAAGCTAATTGTTGCAGCAGACGCAACGCGAACGGAACGCTTCAGTTACCTGCCTGGTGTAGCTCAGCCCTTATGCTGAAGATACCAACACCCTCACCAAAAGACCGCAGAAGAGTTAAGCAGTAGAGTTATGCTGAATGTACCAATACACCCTCACCAAGAGACCGCAGGACAGTTAAGCAGTAGAGCTATGCTGCCTTGTAGAATATGTCCTTGACACTTATACAACCTGCCTGTGGGAAAACGGCATATAAAAGCCTAATAAAAGCGCAGGAGAATAGTAACTGCTGGAGGAAGTCTTCCCTACGCTCACTACTAGGGCTGCCTGAATGGGGAAAGCCCTTTACAGGCTGAACATGACTGGCTCCAGTGACACACCAATGGGCATGACACACACCAATGGGCATTCAAAGACACCTACAGCAGGAGGAACCATCAGCAAATCTCAAGCACCAGTCATTTATCTCCCTCAGATCAATCTGATGACAGGTGGCAGCCAGCCAAACTCTTATTCCTTCAACTGTGTTTAAACCTACTCTAA
>NW_027468620.1:30743396-30745896 GCF_046254945.1 Alosa pseudoharengus | reverse complement strand
CACACACATCTTCGCCAAGTCTCTCTAACCAGCCTCAGGTAGACAGGTCTCCTGTTCTCCCTCACAAACACACGCACACATATGCACGCACACATATGCGCACACACACAAACACACAAACCCACACACATGGTCTGTCAACTGACGTAAGAGCTCCTGTGATTGATCAGCCCCGTTCTTTCTGGTCTCACTCTCGCCTTGCGCTCTGAGCAAACAACAAAAGCACAACCGTGTCGGCTAACAGCTGAGCTATACCGGGAGCGCGACCGAAGCACTCTGTTCGGAGCAAAAAACTTTTTAAAGGGTTGAATTTTTTTTGAATGTGCACAGCGCTCACAAGTCTGGTGTAGCCAGTTCCCCTGATTATAGTGGAAGCTGATTGTTGCATCATACACTCTGCGAACGGAATGCTTAAGTTGTGCGTCTGGTGGAGATCCGCTAGGAGACAGAGAGACTTGAGGACAAAGATCTCTAACACCGTATGAAGGTCTAATTTCATTGCACGGTAGAGCAATCACTGACATACTTGAAATTAAGATTTAGATAAACAAAACAAACAAAATTGAACAATTATATAGATAAAAATGATCATGTAAAAAAAATAAATACACTATGAGATCTTATTCTAATTTTTCTTCATCTATTTTAAGCAACACCACCACACTGCTCTACAGCCTGGGGGTGTGTGTGGGGGGTGTGAGCGTGTCAGGGTGTATGGAGCTAGAATCCTCCCCAGAGAAGACGCTGTTCACACACCCCCATAGCTGTGTGTGTGTGTGTGTGTGTGTGTGTGTGTGTGTTTGAGGGCGGGTGGGGTGGGGGGTTGGTTTACCACGCAGTGCTGGAAATAGGCCATGTTGGCAAAGAACACCCTGGGACCCCAAATTAGCCGGAGGTAAGAACGACATGGCTGCCGCTGGCCCACCCTCACGCAGTAAATCAGCGCTCTTCAGGAAGACTGTGGCTCAGGGTTCAGAGGTCGAACGTCAGGCAGAAGATCCATCCCTGGATGATAACTAAGACCTCAATCTTATTGTGTTGTCAACACAATGTGGTAGCTACTGAGCTCTAGAAGATCATCAACATTTCAATTTCCACATATAGTTATTTTAACTGAATAACCTAAACATTAAGATGTACAATGCATTTTAATCAGCCCTTTGAGCACTGATACTTTTGATCTTTAAGTTATTAGCACCTCGCCTGTTGAGCAGTTTCACTTGTTCTCATGTACAGGTACTTTTTTACTTAGGGTTTCATTTATATTAAATGTATCTATATTTATTTAGTGCTTATTTTATTGCATGAATTTCATATCTTGCAAAGTTGACATTACAAGTAATGCTGTCCAGTCTCTTATTATGACCGCCGCGCAGCGAAGTAGGTTTAGTCAGATTTTTTTTTTTTTTTTTTTCGCATGCCCAAATTTCCGTCAATGATTCCTGGGACACTGAAAGACCGGGGTACACGAAACTTGGTGGGCATGTAACCCCACATGGATAGCATGGAACCATCGTTTTTCGTTTTGATCTGTAGCCCCCCCGCTGGACTGGACCCCCCGAAAGGAGGGTAGGGCAGACACAGTTTTCTGTGAATATCTCGAAAACCATAGGGTTTAGGAGGACCATTTTTTTTTGTATGTTGATCTCAAGAGGCCATGTCAACCCATTCCATAACCACTCATTTCATGTATAGCGCCACCTAGTTAAACACAAAAAAGTAAAAATGAGGTGTTGTAATCGCAGGTATCTGTGACCTAACATAGTCAAAACTGCACGAAATTGGAAGTGTAGGATCATTATGACACCCTCTGAATGCACGCCAAGTTTCGTGGAATTCCAATCATGGGGGGCCACACAATAAATTAATTTATGTTACTATACACCAACTGGCCTGTAGGTGGCCGGAGACAGTTTTCTGTGAATATCTCGAGAACCGTAGGGCCTAGTAGGTCCACCTTTTTTATGTATGTTGGTCTTAAGGGGGCATGTCAACCCATCCCATTACCACTTATTTCATGTATAGCGCCACCTAGTTAAAAATTAAAAAGCAAAAAATTAGGTGTTTTCATCACAATATCTCTGGCTGACATGGTCAAAACTGCACGAAATTGAAAGTGTAGGATCATTATGACACCCTCCGAATGCATGCCAAGTTTTGTGTACTTTCGTTCATGGGGGGCCTTACAATAAAATAATTTATGTGTACATTTAGTGACGTACACCAACAAGGATTCCCGGGACACTGAAAGACCGGGGTACACAAAACTTGGTGGGCATGTACCCCCACATGGATAGCATGGAACCGTCATTTTTCGTTTTGATCTGTAGCACCCCTGCTGGACTGGACCCCCCAAAAGGAGGGTAGGGCAGACACAGTTCTCTGTGAATATCTTGAGAACTATAGGGCCTAGGATGACTTTTTTTCCCGTATGTTTGCCTCCAGGGGTCATGTTAACCCATTTCAGATACACACACACATACATTCACAGTAATCATAC
>NW_027468620.1:30435896-30738396 GCF_046254945.1 Alosa pseudoharengus | reverse complement strand
TGGAAATAAAAGATTAGTTTATGGTCTGTTATAGGTTTAAAAATAGTACATTTGGTAATGGATGGCAATGGATAATTGAATACCATAGTCATGATTTATAAGTTACAAGAGGTGGTTAAAATTGTTAAAAACAAAACTCATCTGTGTTGTTTATGATGTCAAGTATTTCATTGATTTTATAATTACATTCATTATATCATTGATCTACCATTTCCCTTGATCCGTGAGCTAGGCTCGATTGCTTTTGTCTCCACCCACCTAACTTGGGGAGATCGCGGTTTTTTCCTCATTCTATTAAAATCTGATATTGAGGAAACCACACCAAAATCACTCTGTGATTATATCTACCCCTGTTTCAGGTACAGTTATTCCCTCTTTTGTTATTGTAAGATCTACCGTTGTGTAATATTTGCTTAGTTTAAAATCGAGTTTTGAATGTAAAAATAGAGAACTTTTGTATGCAGTTTAATGTAGCTAATGTGCGTGAGTGAAGAAACGTTTCTCAACCATGCTGCCTGATACGGCGTGCCTGCGCCATTTTGACCACTTGTTAGACGTACATGTTCATGTGTGTTTACGAATTATTTGTATATCTCTCCAGGGTTGCCAACTCTCACGCATCTGGCGTGACACTCACGCTTTCAGCACCAATCTCACGCTCTCACGCACACTCAAGAAATGTCACGCCAAATCCATTCTTTTTTTTGCAATCCGTTCATTTTTTGTTGATGACTAGACTAGACCACAGCATTGTTTCTAAATGACAGGATACGAGTTTAAGGCATACATATGTCTAGACCAACAGCAGGTAGTTCTAATATCAGCCTACAACGTTCTCAGCGCAGTTTTCTCTGATTGTTGATTCGCTGACTGTTTAATCCGGTCCGCGACACCTTCACGGAACACGCTGCTATTTAGACATGAGGCAGACCGACATAAAGTGTGGCCGCCCATTCTTCTCTAGGAACTACTCGCGAAGTAGCCTCACAGACATCACATGAAATAACTTTTTCTCATCTTTTATAAGGTATAGCGGCTATTTGCTGCGATAAACGGTTCGCGAAAAAATTAACTTTCAAGAAATAATCATATTAGGCTACTATAGCTCTGCGCTCATTTCAATTCATATAGGAGGAATATTTCACAAACTTTTCGTTCCACACATGACAAACCGTAAACCAGAATAAACAGCTGACCTTACCGAACACAAAGGTGTAATGCAATCCCCTGTAGGCCTACAATAAGTCGTTCCAGAGTAATCCGGTTTTGAAATGGTAGCAAATTTCTATATGGTCTCCAATTTTGGGCTTAAGTGTCTTAAAACTGAGCTGTGCTTAAATACCTACATATGTGTAAATATTAAAATCAGAGGATATACAGCTCATGGCTAAGAGTCGATGTAGCCATAATGATTTGTTTTCACAAAATGCTAAGCATTTAAGTATTTAAGTGTCTTAAAAAAGTGTGCTTATATTGGTCAATGCATAACTTCATAACAGGCCAAATAGAAAATAAATGTTAAATGTTAAATATAGCCTAGACATAATATTAAAATCAGATGATGTAGGATAGTATATAGTTAGATAAAGTTGGATGGCTCCAGAACTCACACCAGTGGATTGGGTCTTAAAGGAGCCACACCACTTTTATGACACTATAGTCTGTTGACCTTTAGATTTGTTATACTGGGCATGAAGGGCAGGCCAATTATGAGTTCTGTCCAACATTGATGGTAGGTTTAGAAAAAAAGTCAGCACATTTTAATCATATTGCAATAATACCAATAACCGTGATCATTTTGGTCATGATTTTTCATCAAATGTTCATACTGTATCTCTAGTGGCTGGTAGACTTTGGAATCCATCAGCCACAATGGGTGGAAAAAAATATTTTAGGCTATTTCCATCCCTGATACATATGTACACTCATTCATAAGTCTCAATCTGTCCATTTCTTTCCACAAAACTCGCCAGAAGTCATCATTTAAGGGGTTATTTTTCAATTTGTTCTACTGAGCTACTACCTTTTTCAGGTGGGCAGGGGGGCCCTTTTCATGTCTGTGCCCAGGGGCCCAGTGGCTCATAATCCTTCCATGCCACGGGGTTAAAACACTGGTCTTGTTTTCAAGTGCAATCAATAATTTAATTGTACATTTTGAAGAAACTTTTCCATTCTATTAGGTTTTAAAAAAAAAAAAAAAAAAACATAAATCAGGGATTATACTGTACATAGCAAAAAAGTCAGGAGACAGACATTTTTAAAATTAGGTTTAGGGAAAAATTTTACGCACACGCACTATGACTTCACAAAATCTCACTCCAGCCAAACACCCAAAGTTGGCAACCCTGTCTCTCTGCTCAATATTGTGTGTGCATTTTGAACATAAAGCTGGTCATTTAAGCTAGATATTGCTAACCAGTAAATTAGACAAAGTTAGCAGGCTGTATGTTATGGTAATGCGTGCATTTGTTTGAAAAGGATTCTATTAAAATCTGATATTGAGGAAACCACACCAAAATCACTCTGTGATTATATCTACCCCTGTTTCAGGGGTGTAACATTTTGGAGGCACCGCTGGGATTGCTCTTCAGATGTCCAGTGTCCACATCCTGGTGGCTGAATTCTGAGGTAGCTAAATCCCCTACAATACAACCCAGGCAGGCTACAAGGAGGAGGTCGTTGCCGTGAGGAGGGCTGAAATCTGGTATTTGAGCACACACCACCTGAGACTAAATATAGATCATCAGGAGTAGGCTAATAATCACCGAGTTTAGTCTCCTGCACCGTAAAGATTTCTCCAGCCTTGCCAACATTATGACAGCTTTGGAAAACCTACAGGAGGAGGTAGTAACAGGGCTACAGACACTGGCTAAAGACCGTTTGCTAGATGTCTGTGACTTTCTGAACATATCAGGCGAGGGCAGAACTGACGTTGAGCAAAAGAACCGCATGTCACTATTAACGCATGTAATGAAACATCTTGAAAGAGTGGAGGTGGCTGAGTTAGAAGATGAGGGCATGTCTGAATTACTAGCATTGAAAGACAAAATCACAGAACTGGCTGGCATAGGTGTTAGTCCAGATGTCAACAAACCCAGTGCACCACAGTCACCGCCGCCACCCAATGTTCCACAGCCGCTGCTGCCACCCAGTGTTCCACAGCCACCAACGCCCAGTGTTCCGCAGCCGCCGCCGCCACCCAGTGTGCCGTTGCCGCAGCAACCAAGCCCATGCTGGCGCAAAGACTTTAAAATCTCAGGTCAAATAGGTGAACCGGGCCAGAAAGATAAATTAACATTCTCCAGCCTTGCTCATCAGATTGAGAACGGACTGAACAGGCATTACCCGGAAATAGAAATTGTAGATGCTGTAATCAGAGCTATTTCTCCAGGCTCACAGCTACGTAGCTATTTGGAAGGAAAACCCCACCTGACTCTCCCCATTCTCCGACGCATCTTGCGTTCCCACTTCCAAGAAAAGAGCGCCACAGAACTTTTCAAACAGTTAGCTGCAGAGGCGCAGAACAGCAAAGAAACCCCTCAGAGCTTTCTCATGCGAGTCTTAGATTTGAGGCAGAAAGTGTTGTTTGCTTCCCAAGAGTCAGAGTCAGGGTTGAAGTATGACCCAGTTTTGGTCCAGCGCATGTGTCTACATGCACTACTCACTGGGCTACAAAATGACAGTATCAGGATAGACATGCAGCCTCTGCTACTAGATACGGAGACCTCAGATGAGCTCCTTTTGGAGAGGTTAAATGTTGCCTGTGCCACCGAGACCGAAAGGAGTAATAAGAAGAAAGTTAATCCACAACAGTCGGCCACAAAGGTTAGCGCAGTGCAGTCAGAAGACAGGCCACCTGCTAAGTATCCAATGAAGGAAGCTAAAACAAACAGTTCCCCTGAATGGTTAGCAGAAATACAAGAGCTTAAGACAGGAGTTGCCTCTTTAAAGGGTCTCAGTGCAGAAATAGCTCAGATAAAAGAGACCCTGCAGCATACAAGGTTTCAGTCACAGCTGCCTGGCGTGCCACTTCCAGAAAGGCCAGATAGGAACCTGCAGCCCTCTGTTTTCCCCCAGCAGCCCTACAGCACCTACAGTCAGCCTCACGCTCATGCCCCAATGCAATATGGACATGGCCAGTATAACAATTACCCCGCTCGTTCCCCTCGGAGGTGCTTTGCTTGCCAACAGACAGGAGCAAATGAACGCTGCATGCACTGCTACAGATGTGGAAGTGGAGAACATTTTCAAGCTGGGTGCAAAAGAGGAGCGCCAAGAGAGACTCCTTTAAACAGGGAAGGGTTATCACCACGGGACAGGTGTTAACCATAAGTAGTAAAGAGTCCCAGCAGTGTTCATATTGTGGCAGTAGAGACTCACCGGACAAATTAAAGCAAATTCTCATCCTGTAAAGAGACACTGTATTGTTCAAAGACGTCAAAAACAAAACTGGGCTGAACATAAGAAAAAATGCACTCACCTGTCAAATGGCCATGAGAAAGATATCAATGTACTGCCACCTCTAGTTCAAGTTGCCCACCCTCACAAGGTCACCTCTTTAGTTGGCAGGAAGTGTCTTGTGGAATGTTATCTGAATCATCACCAAGTGCAGGCGCTATGGGACACAGGTTCTCAGGTGTCAATTATTGATGAAAAATTTAAACAGGAATACTTACCAACTGCCAGACTGAGAGATGTCTCTGAAATTCTCGACTCACCTGATGATTTGATATTGACTGCTGCAAATGGAACTGAAATGCCATATTTGGGCTGGATAGAAATAAATTTTTGACTGGCCACTGAAGCCAACAAGGCAGAAGAACTGCTCATTCCAGTGCTTGTAATGAAAGGCTGGCACCTGTCCCATCCCATTGTAGGCTTTAATGTTATTGAGCACATTCTGACAAAGACTGAAAAGAACAGACAGTATCACGCAGTGAGAAAAGCCTTCCCAAGTCTTAGAAGAAACAAGGTTAGAGCTTTTATACAGGCTGTTAGTGCAGACCAAGTCAATGAATATGCAGTAAAAACGAAAAAAGAGCGGATTGTAGTGCCAAAGCATAGTGACATTCAAGTTAACTGTCGTGTAGTCACACAGCCTTGCAAGGAGGACCTGACTATGCTATTCCAGCCCGACCTGAACCCGCAGTGGCCTGATGGCCTTGAGTTTCATGATACACTAGTCAGAGTCAAGAGAAATGCATTCCCCGTCATCAACATTGATGTCTCCAACCCAACTGACCATGACATAGTGTTGCCAGGACGCAGTCTGATCGGCACAGTTCAGACCATTATGACAGTGCTGCCCGCCCAGATCTTTGAGAAAGCTGGAACATCAGCTACAGTGAGTAACACCAGTGTCGGGCCAAGAAGTAACACCAGTGATCAGTGGGATCCACCTGTCAATGTAAGTCACCTTAGCGAGGATCAGAGACTGATAGTGAAACAGATGCTTCGAGAGGAATGTCACTCTTTCTCAAAATCAGATAACGACATTGGGTGCATTGACAGTTTGCGCATGACCATTTCCCTTAAAGACACTGAACCAGTGAAACGCACTTACATATCAGTGCCTAGCCCCCTGTACCAGGAGATGAAGAGCTACCTTCATGACTTAATAGCACAGGGCTGGGTCCGGAAGTCAAACTCGCCGTATTCATCACCTGTTGTGTGCGTTCGAAAAAAGGATGGCACGCTTAGACTGTGCATAGATTACAGAGACTTGAACAGAAAGACACAGCCAGACCGCCAGCCTATCCCTAGGGTCCAAGACATAATGGATAATCTAGGTGGCCAGTCCTGGTTTTCGCTCTTAGACCAAGGGAAAGCTTACCATCAGGGGTTCATGTCAGAGGAGAGCAGGCCACTCACAGCCTTTGTTACCCCATGGGGGCTTTACGAGTGGATCCGTATCCCATTTGGGTTGATGAACGCTCCTGCAGCCTTCCAACGCTGTATGGAAGAGTGTTTGGAAGGGCTACGGGATGATATCTGCATTCCTTATTTGGATGACACCCTTGTATTTAGTAAAACCTTTGCAAATCATGTGAATGATGTGCGCCGCGTGCTGCGACGGCTCAGAGACTACGGCATCAAACTCAAGCCAAGCAAGTGTGATCTGTTCAAACCTGAGGTCCGCTATCTTGGCAGAATTGTCTCTGCTGAGGGCAGTAAAGTTGACCCAGCTGATTTTGAAGCCGTTAGAGCATTAAAAGACATCCGACCTCAGACAGTTGGCCAACTCAGAAAAATGCTTGGTCTACTCACATACTATAGGCAGTATATCAAGGACTTTTCAAAGAAAGCATGTTGTTTATATGAGCTCCTGAAAGCAGACCCTGATAAAGCCCTGAAGGCAGACCCAAATAAGAAAACAGACAAAAACAGAAAACAAGGATTAAAGAAAGCAAGCCATGTTGTCCCCTCAACAAAGCCAATTATGTGGACGGACCAGCACCAACACATACTTGAACAGCTGATTGACTGTCTACTCAACCCACCAGTTTTAGGCTTTCCTGATTTCACTCAGTCATTCATTGTACACACTGATGCGTCGCATCAAGGCTTAGGAGCAGTTCTGTATCAAAAGCAGGATGGCAAACTCAGAGTTATTGCTTATGGCTCTCGCACATTAACAACAGCTGAAAAGAACTATCACCTCCATGCTGGCAAACTAGAATTTCTAGCTTTAAAATGGGCGATCACAGATAAATTTAGAGACTATCTGTACTATGCTCCGTCTTTCACAGTGTATAGTGACAATAACCCGCTCACTTACATCCTGTCAACTGCAAAACTAAATGCGACCACTTCTAGGTGGGTTGCAGAGCTAGCTGATTTTCATTTTAACATAAAGTACAGGCCAGGGAAGGACAACAGTGATGCTGATGCTTTGTCAAGGATGCCGCTGGATGTGGAGTCGCTAATGAGAGAATGCTCTGAGGAACTGCCATCTAACACCATCGCTGCTGCCGTTCAAGCGATAGAGGTACAGGAAAAGTCCCCTGCAACATGGTCTTTCACTGCCACGTCCATTTCCGTCTCAGCTGAGAGTGAGTTAGCCACAGCATCAATAAGTCCTATACCAAAAGAACAGTTAAGGGAGGCGCAAAAGGCGGACCAAGTCATATGCCCTGTGTTGGAGTACAGACTGTCAGGCTCCAGACCTCCAGTTAAAAAGCTGAAAGCATTCAGTCCAAAGATAAAATGCCTGTTTAGAGAATGGGACAAACTGATATTAGAGGATGGCATCCTGTACAGAGCTACCACCTCCCGTAAGCAACTAGTCCTGCCAGAGAGATACAAGGGAAAGGTATTGGGAGAGCTGCACAATAACATGGGACATCAGGGCACTGACCGCACAGTATCTCTAGTACGTGACCGCTTCTTTTGGCCATATATGCAATCAGACATAGAACACTATGTGACTAAAGCCTGCACATGTCTCAAGCAGAAAAAACCCTGTCATGATGCAAGGGCCCCCTTGACAAACATAGTGACCACACAGCCATTTGAACTGGTATGCCTTGACTTTCTCCATCTTGACAGATGCAAAGGCGGGTATGAGTATATCCTGGTCATTGTGGATCATTTCACACGTTTTGCCCAAGCATACGCTACAACATCAAAGTCAGGAAAAACTGCTGCAAACCTCCTTTTCAATGACTTTGTCTTGAAGTTTGGTTTTCCCTCTCGCATCCACCATGACCAAGGGGGAGAATTTGAAAATCAGCTGTTCAGCCAGTTAAAAAGGCTCAGCGGAGTGGCTGGGTCCAGAACAACGCCCTATCATCCGATGGGGAACGGTCAGGTGGAGCGTATGAACAGAACATTGTTACAAATGCTCAAGACACTGACAGAAAGACAGAAATCAAACTGGAAAGAATCTTTGAACAAGTTGATGTGTGCATATAACTGTACAAAGTCTGATGTAACTGGATATTCACCATTCTACCTTTTGTACGGCAGATCACCGAGGTTGCCAGTTGACATATTATTTGGGCTGCACACAGAGGTGGGTTCCAGTAACCAGCGAGACTTTGTGGACAGGTGGAAACAAGGTATGGAGGAGGCCTATGCTATTGCCGCACAAAACGCTAAAAAATCAGCAGAGAGGGGTAAGCGATATTATGACGCTAAATTGAGGGGCCCAATCCTACAACCCGGTGAACGTGTCTTGATTAAAAATCTAACGCCCAGGGGAGGTCCAGGAAAACTCCGTAATTATTGGGAGGATACAATTCACATAGTATTAAGGCAAATGGGGTCTGACCTTCCAATATATGAAGTGAAACCAGAAAAAGGGAAGGGACGCTCCAGAGTTTTACACAGAAATCTACTAATGCCCTGTGACTACCTACCTTTTGAAGCACATGCAGAGACCGACAAAAGGGACAAAAGGAAGCCCAAAGAACAACGCCACCCAGTAGCTCAACCTCAGGTGTCTGATGAGGACAGTGGAGATGAGTATGATTTTCACTATGAACCGATCCAGGTCACAGAGCTGGCTGAAAGGAATGAGATGTGGGATGGATCAGTGATCGCACCTGAACACAGACATGGAGAGAGAACTGAGATGCCAGCCCCTGCTACACCACAGCTAACACCAGTCTCTGAAGGAGATCCGCTGGGGGAGTTCAATGCGCCTGCTGATGAGGAGGTAAACTTACCTGTGGGAAACTTACCAGAAGAGCGCACACCGCCTGCCTCCCCCTCGTCACATGGCACAGCCGAGCCTGTGGAGCCACCTTACCCGCTGCCCCCCAGGGAGAGGCGTCCTCCGAGACGCATGACCTACGATCAGCTCGGCATACCATCATGTTACAGCGTCCAGCCATCACCTCAGATGTTCCCTGTCTACCCTGCACCTGGACTGGTACCATGGCTGACACCCCTACAGCCATACTACGTCCAGCCCCCCTTTTTGTATGGAGTCCCGCAAGCAGGAGCACATACAGCACAACATGCTTGACTGACACACACCACAACGTTTGATAAACACAAACACTACAGCCTGTGACTGACAACATGAAATTGATGGACTGTTTACAACAGTGGTCAGTCACCACACATGGACTGTTTATAGTGGTCAGCCACCAAATATGGACTGTTTATAGTGGTTAGTCACCTCATGGACTGTTTATAATGGTCAGTAACCACTCATGGACTGTTGATACAGTAATGACCTCTCATGGTCTCCCACCATGACTACTGTGGTGATACAGTTATGGACTGTTTCTATGGACTGTTTTGAAGGTCACCAGCAGTGAACTCTTTACTAATGACTGTTGATTGTCATCACACGATGACCCTTAGCCTTTATTGGAGGCCTGGCTTATAGGAGATCGTCAGCACCTGGTTGAAAAAAATGAATGTGAAAAAGAGAAATTGTGAAATGTGAAAAAAAAAGAAATTGTAAAATGTGTTTAATGTCGGGACGACATTTATTTGGTAGGGGAGTGTGTAACAAGTTGGAAATAAAAGATTAGTTTATGGTCTGTTATAGGTTTAAAAATAGTACATTTGGTAATGGATGGCAATGGATAATTGAATACCATAGTCATGATTTATAAGTTACAAGTGGTGGTTAAAATTGTTAAAAACAAAACTCATCTGTGTTGTTTATGATGTCAAGTATTTCATTGATTTTATAATTACATTCATTATATCATTGATCTACCATTTCCCTTGATCCGTGATCTAGGCTCGATTGCTTTTGTCTCCACCCACCTAACTTGGGGAGATCGCGGTTTTTTCCTCATTCTATTAAAATCTGATATTGAGGAAACCACACCAAAATCACTCTGTGATTATATCTACCCCTGTTTCAGGTACAGTTATTCCCTCTTTTGTTATTGTAAGATCTACCGTTGTGTAATATTTGCTTAGTTTAAAATCGAGTTTTGAATGTAAAAATAGAGAACTTTTGTATGCAGTTTAATGTAGCTAATGTGCGTGAGTGAAGAAACGTTTCTCAACCATGCTGCCTGATACGGCGTGCCTGCGCCATTTTGACCACTTGTTAGACGTACATGTTCATGTGTGTTTACAAATTATTTGTATATCTCTCTGCTCAATATTGTGTGTGCATTTTGAACATAAAGCTGGTCATTTAAGCTAGATATTGCTAACCAGTAAATTAGACAAAGTTAGCAGGCTGTATGTTATGGTAATGCATGCATTTGTTTGAAAAGGATTCTATTAAACTCTGTGATTATATCTACCCCTGTTTCAGGGGTGTAACACAGGTGTACGTCCGTACGCACTGTGCGTACCATCAGGCTACTCAACACCAAGAGAAAATTTCCCGTGTGTGTGTATTCACACCAAATTGGCCCACCATACCTTCCCAACTATGGACAGTATCTCCCATTAGCTGCATGCCATCAGGCTACAATTTACAATTTTCTATTGAAGTTAGTGAATACCTTATCAAAATTAACGCACACACATTTTGTTTGAGCAGGAGAGAGAGAATACGCACGCAGGCACGCAACTAGGCTACTTGTTGTTTTCTTTTACTCGGCTATCTATATATGGTTATCAGCACACAATGTTGAGTTAATTCACTAACTCAATACTCATCATGGATATCACAAGTTTAAACAACGAAAACAGAAAGGATGGATGCAGCAAAGCTAGAGGAGTTATTCCAGATGGGCAAGAACAAGGTAGGAAATTGCTTGTCAGAACGTTAGACTGCATTAGAAAGCCAGACGTCACGGTAAGCTAGAACAAAACTAAAGGTAACTATAGGGCTGTATCAAGTTGTCCAAATGAATAGGTCATTGAAGACGTTGTTGTTGTATTATTGCATGTGGATGTTGCTATGCTATGTAGGCTACTTTTTTTGCTGACCAATGCACGGACCTAAAACCGGGAAACGGACAAATATTGTCCACGCGTGAAATGGGGGGGGGGGTCAGTGATGGGTGTGCGTACCATAGCATTAATTCCTGCAGGCGCCCACAGTGTGTGTGTGTTTGTGCGTGTGTGTGCGTGTGTGTGTGTGTGTATGTGTGTGTGTGTGGGTAGTGTGTGTGGTGTGTGTGTGTGTGTGGGTAGTGTGTGTGGTGTGTGTGTGTGTGTGTGTGTGTGGGTAGTGTGTGTGGTGTGTGTGTGTGTGTGGGTAGTGTGTGTGGTGTGTGTGTGTGTGTGGGTAGTGTGTGTGTGTGTGTGTATCCATGGGTGTGCTGGTGATCATCCAACATGCCTGAGATCATGAGGGAACACACTCTCCATGCCAACACTTAGCACCTCTCATTCTACAGAGTACACAAGTGTGTGTGTGTGTGTGTGCTTCTGTGATTGTGTATTAGTGTGTGCATTGCAGAGTTCAACAGGGTGCAAGAGAAAGAAGAAAGAAGGAGACAGACTTGGAGAGAGAGAAAGAGATGGCGAGAAAAGGGGATGGCAGAGAGAGAAAGAGAGATAGAGAAGCTGAGCGAGAGAGATAGAGAAGCTGAGCGAGAGAGATAGAGAAGCTGAGCGAGAGAGAGAGAGAGAGAGAGAGAGAGGCACCATATGTATTCTCCCATCAGTAGGCCCTGGTGCCATCTGCCCTTCTGTGCTGGGGCAGGACAGAACACTCCCTACACCAGTTAACATCACGGGAGGATTACACGGGACTCTGTGTGTGTGTGTGTGTGTTTTGAAAAATTACGGAATCAAGTTTCCAATCAATATGTTTGGGTTCACTCGCGAAAGAGAGCGGATGACTAGCACCGTGTCGTGTTTCTGATATGCATGCACATACACACATACACACACACACACACATACACACGCACACATGCACACGCACACACACACACACACGCACGCACACGCACAACTCAACACAACTGGTGGTAGGCCACACAGTATTATGCAGATGATTGCTAATTCTGGCACTTATCACCTGACTAGAACTGACACTTGACTGTATAAAACAGCTCTCACGGATGCACTAACATGCTCTTATAGTGCTCTATCTATGAAATTGTTTTAAATTGTTTTAGAATTTTTGGGAGAATTGTTTTAAGTTTTAAACTATTTACCATGTTGTAAGTCACTTTGGCTTAGAAAGTGTCAGCCATGTAATGTAATGTAATAATCAAGGATGTTGAAGCACCCCCACACTTGATATTTAAATGATACCTATTTCCAAACACCATTTTTTTGCATTTAATCAGGATTTTAAAAATGACTGTTTTATAGGCCTCATTTCCTTTATGTCTATGGGGTATTTATAAGCCTTCCTCTGGTGAATCAGAAAGCATGAGGTCTAAAGATATAATTTGTTATCTGTGTTGAAGACATAGAAATTAATATATTCCTAGGGATCTGGTTGAAGCAGCTATAATTACAACTAGGGATGTCCGATATGCCGATATTGTCCAACTCTCAAATTTCGATTCCGATATCAGCCGATACCGATGTCGATATGTGGGTTATTTTTCCTCAAAACTAATTTAGGTAACATCACATATCTCCTGTTGTGGAATTAACACAACATGCTTAATGTTATTGTGATGCCCCACTGGATGCATTCTTGAATGCAACAAGGCTTTCCAAATGTTAACATTGTCTGTGCAAAATAAGAAAAATACTTCAACTTAATTTAGGGAAAAAGTGCCATGTTTATTTTTTATTTTTTAATTGTCTCAAACAACAGTTTGGATTACACTCTCCCTGAGATAATCTTGACAATGCCCACAACAAATAGGGCAAATTTGACTTCTTCACAAATGATAAAACATTGTACCTGAACAACTATGTGCAACATAGCAGAATGTAAAGCCAACTAAAATAACAGGCATAGTGTATGACAGGCTACCCTTTTTCTGTGTTAAATGAGCCTGCATTTGTAGGATGCTTCATGAACTGTTTCTTTAACTAAAACTCAATCACCTTAATTGAATGAATGCACAAATATTTGTTTGAGCTACAAAAAATACTTCAGGCTTGAGGTGAAGTACATAACGGGCCATACCCACAATCAGGCTTGGAATTTCACCATTTTAGGGGCAAGGCCACTTGGCCTTCAGTTGGGCATATTTGGTGGGGGGCACAAAGGCCACATGTCAGGGCACCAAGGCCAAAGTTAACTATACAGTAGTAGGCTATAAAAATGATCAAAGTTGTATTCACTGCAGTAGACCTGCATCACTGTATACAAAAACATAAAACATGACATATTACATATAACTGTAAATCATCTGATCATCTAATATTTTCAGTTATCTAAGGCTATATTTAACATTTATTTTATATTTGGCCTGTTATGAAATCATGTATTGAACAATTTAAGCACAGCTCAGCTTTAAGAAACTCAAATAGCCTAGATGCATGCTTAGCATTTTGTGATCATTAAGGCTACTTTCACAAACTCTTACAGTCAGCTGTCCTCTGATTTACCGATATCTAGGCGACATTTGTAATATTTGTTTTGTATTTGGCCCGTTATGAAATAATGTGGAACAATTTAAACACAGTGTAAAACTTAAATCCCAAATTTGGAGACATCCATGTATGTTGAAATTTACTGCAAATTCAAAACGGGATTAGTCTGGAACGGTTTGAACGGACTGATTTACACCTTTCTGTTCGGTAAGGTCTGCTGTTTATTCTGATATATGGTTTGTCATATGTTAAACGAGGGGTTCTGAAGTATTCCACCGAGATGAATGGGTAGGGAGATGGACGCAAAACCTTCAGTAGAATTTATGATTGAATGATATTATTTACTTTTCTCGCGAACCGTTCACCACAGCAATTAGCGAATAACATCGTTTAAAAGCTGAGAAAAAGCTCTTCCATGTGATACTTGTGATGTCTGTGTGATGAGTAGGCTACTTCGCGAGTAGTTCAACTGAGAAGAATGGGTTAATTTGGACGCACTTTCTTGCGCTGTCACTTTCTCCACTGCGTAATTTGGCCATAGGCTAAATATATATCGCTATTAGTAGGACGCAAAGCAGAATATTTAAAGAAGGGGGCACCAAGGCCACCGTGGCCTGTAAACCTCTGATTTTCAAAGGGGCGTCACGGCCAACTCAAGGGGCTACGACGGCCATGGCCAATTCCAAACCACAGACATAATGTTGAAACAGAGCGAGCAAGTTTGTTACTGCAGCCATCCACGCTTGTTTGTATGCTTCAAGACGCAGCTTGATGAGGTCATCATCTTTGCGCCGGTAAACGCTTCAGGAGCGCATAGGCACTATTTGGGTGTAACGCAAGCATTATTTTATCGGTTTTAAGGCAAAAAAAATCCGATAACGATATTAACAGATATTACATTTTTATGCTAATATCGGGCCGATAATATCGGTGGGCCGATATTATCGGACATCTCTAATTACAACACAGCGTTCAATATTTGTATACATGTATACTTAGAACTTTGTGTGTGTGTGTGTGTGTGTGCGCGCACAAACTCGCACACATACACGCATTCACTAGTTCGCCCGTTGGCATGATTGCTATACTGAGTGTATAAGCTAAGCGCGTGTTTGGCATGGTAGCTGGTCGTGGTCATGGATGCCTGAAGCGGAGATCGCGATAGAGCGATGGCCGCTTGCACCCCACAGTGTAAGGAGGATGCGTAACTGGGCTATCAGTGAAATGGAGGAGTAAGGGGAGGAGGAGGGATAATTTTGCGAGCGCCGCAGCGTGTGACGTATGGATAAGGAGGCCGGCTTAAATACCCTGGCGGCGGAAGACAGGTGAGTTAATTGCTGTCAATCATCCCTAAGGGCTCCTCCCGAACTTTGTTTAGAAAACATCATCACACGTGCGCACACACACACACACAGACTAATAATGAGAAGTGTAATGATGCACATTAACCAAACATGAAGAGCTTGAACATGCAATGGGTGGGTAAGTGAGGTATGTTGGAACGCACGAAACTAGAGCTTAACTTGGATTCAAATTCTGCTGCACAGGCACACAACACAAGTCATCTAATTAGCACATATGCATACACACACACACACACACACACACACAAGGACACTTCATGTCTGATAACCTTTGCTCTGGTTACTGCTTACATACATGCCTGGCAGCACATGTGATGGGGCCCCTATATGTATTACCTTACACGCTCATCGCTCATCACACCTCACACACATACACACACACACACTCACACATACACACACACACACACCATGCATGTACATAGATGTTCCTTAGCATGTGTGTGTGCATGCAAACAAACACACACACACACACACACACACACCACATTCCAGCAAGCAAGAGACAAACACAGTGATCCAGTGTCTTGCTATTTCATGTCCTCTTTAGACTGTGATTATTGCGGCCCACCAGAACCCGTCATCAAGAGCAATTCTACTAGAACACATGACCCTGAGACAATGTGTGTGTGTGTGTGTGTGTGTGTGTGTGTGTGTGTGTGTGTGTGTGTCGCAACACAAGGCCCAAACACAGATGCGCTATGCCAAAGAAAACCTGTGTCTGTTTATAACCTGCTTACTACAAACCCCATTATGAAAACCATTACCATTATCGCACATCTATAGTTTTTTTTCTGTTGCATATTACACACACAATAAAATGAGGTCAAAAACACAAAAAAATATGATGGTGTTTGTTGGAGGACCCTCAGAGATTCATACAGTGTGAATCTAGTGGAGCGTACACATTGAGCATAGAACATGCAGAATCAACTCAACTTGCTTCCAAATGAGCATCTAAACCTCTTGGACATACAAACTGTTTGTTTAAATCTTGTCTCACTGCTTGGTCCTCAAACCACCAACGACCTTGACTGTGACGTGAAGGTCATCTGATGCGGCACCCTCAAGCCTGAGTGTGACACAGTTGAACCCAGCATGAGGTGGAACCATGTGATTAGAAACATCAGAAACATCATAACTATTCAAAACCACGCTATAGGTAGAAACAACAAGGTCAGATCATAACTATTCAAAACCACGCTATAGGTAGAAACAACAAGGTCAGATCATAACTATTCAAAACCACGCTATAGGTCAGGTAAAAAAACTAGATTAACTGACGAAGGTGTTTTGTTCCATATGAATTGTTTCATATCCATTAAATACTATGTGGGCATAAGTTATGTTATTCATATCCAAAGTAGATGCATTATAGGGTTCACCAGCAAAACAGAAAGTTTTCTGCGTGGGAAGAGCATTGCTTATGTCCACTGTAACTTTTTCAAATTCTATAGCTGGATCCTATAAGCAGCCGCTGGGATACCGAGTGTCTGTATGGAAAAGTTCTGCAGTCTGAATAACGCAGCTAATCACAGCAGCATGCTAATCAGGCGACCTCGGCTCTGCGCCCAATCAGAAATCTGTCCCGTATTCACGCATCCTTAGCATGGCTCCAGAGCGTAGCCCATTCTCTCTGCAGGCAGTCCCTGTGGGGATTATGATTATGATTGCATTTACATTCATTCGTTTAACAGACTCTTTCGTTTATAGCAAAACAGAACAGGTAAGGTGTACACTTTAGAAGTGTCTGTGTGTGTGTGTGTGTGTGTGTGTGTGTGTGTGTGTGTGTGCGTGTGTGTGTGTGTGTGTGTGTGTGTGCAACTTGCACTGCACTAAACCCCTGATACTACTGTTGTTATCACTCAGTATTGCCTCCAGTCTAGCTCCATGCAGCAGAAACAAAGACCATTATATTTCACCATAGGGTAAACACATCCGTTGAGAGCAGAGCAGGGATTTATCTGTCATTACTGTGAGGAAGAATGTTTTTCACGTGTGAGAGGTTACATAATGCTACCACCACACATCTGCTGAAACACACACTCACACACAGGAATGCAGCCAGTTAACTTCCCAACGCCCGCCCACACGTTTAAACCCACTTCAGACGTGCCCTGTGCCAGAGGCTGTTCCTGATGAAGATGGCCATGACAACCCCCAAGGGCACAGGTACAGGGGCGGAAGAGGGGCAAGGGGCACAGGGGCATTTGTTGGAGAAAACACACCCTCATCATCAGCACCAGAGGGAGCTGCTTAGGGTTGGACTGGATGAAATGGGCACCTTTAAAGTAAAAAGCAATGTGTGTGTGTGTGTGTGTGTGTGTGTGTGTGGTCCCCACATCGTGACATGAGCATTAATTAGCCCCTGAAGTAGCCTGAAACCTGAACAACCACCCCCAACTGTTGCTTAATATGTGTTGAAATGTGTAGAAATAACATGCAAATACAGTGTCATCATCACTATAATAAGACTAACAGGAATGTGTGTGTGTGTGTGTGCTAAACTGTGTTTGTAACTGGCAGTTAAGCATTATCACTGTAATTAAGAGGAATGTCCATGAGTCAACAGCATACCTGCACACCTGGGTATGGCTACAGGTCAGATGAGTCAGATCCTGCTGTTGAAAGACAAACAACTTATGGCAGACTTCTTTACTAATATTACAGGTTCTGCACGTAGTTCAGCTGTTTGACAAAGGACTTTATGTGTGTACATTATGAGGAGTGATTATGTATAAAGGCCTAAATGACATCCATTCTGTTCTTGAAGATACAGAGTGGCCATAGCAGTAGGCTACATGACACATGACTGCATGAGAAATTATCTACCACAGAAGTAAGAATATATGCTTTTACCTGCAGAAATCCTCATGCTCTCTACCATAATTAAATAAATGTATTTTTCGTTAATGCGCTATAAAACATACAATCAAATTATTCATATTAGAAAACTGCATTTCCCCTTACTGACTGTGCAAATCTTACACCATTCAGTTCTTCGTCATTATGATCAAGTGTGTGTGAATGTAAAATGGGTCTGATAGGCCCAGTGCATTTTAGGAACATTCAAGTCCTCTCCTACTGCAAATAATAATAAAAAAAAAACATGTTTGAAAGTCTAATATAGCAGCTGTGTTTGGGAGCCACAGATGCCAGGCTTGGGTGAGACTGGCAGCCATTATTTTTAGGAATCTGAGCCTGAATAATCCCATTACTTTATGTCAGATGTTAAATTCTCCAATCCAACAATCTTTCATGTTTAGATGAGTTTAATGACGAGGAACTGAATTGTGTAGATTTGTTCAGCTTCTTAGTAAATCCCCCCGTTTGATCCAACAGGCTTAAACTGAATAATCTAAGATAGAATAACTCCAATTAGTCTGTGTCACAGTACAACAAAAACTACATATTCCACACACACACACAGACACAAACACACAGACACAAACACACACACACACACACACACACACACACACACACACACACACACACAGACACAGACACAAACACACACACAAACACACACACACACACAGACACATACATACACACACACACACACACAGACACAAACATACACACACACACACACACACACACACACACACAAACACAAACATACACACACACACACACACACAAACATACACACACACACACACACACACACACACACACTCACACACACACAGTACCGAGAGAGAATCAGTACTCCTACGAGAATTTGACTTTGACCAACCTGTATTTATAGGAACTTTTTCTCTCTGACTTTAAATAATTTGTGATCACTGAAACTACACTATATTACCATAAACATAAGGCACGAGATATACTTGCATTGTTATATGATCATTTAAATCAAGTGATGCGGGTCCAGTTATGCAACTGAGCCGCTTGCTTACTAACTCTTCAATACCCAGATGACAGCCGACTCAGAAGCGGCTCTGGCCCACATGTGGCCTACATAGGGCTCACACACAGCTACTGTCTGCCTAAGAGTTACAGCACCTCACTAATGTGCTCTTGAGATAACAAATTAAAGTTAGAGTCTGTGACTCTATAATCCAAAGCACTTTTTTTTGGTAAAATTCAGCAGACTGTTTCACACAGTCCTCCATTCTGCATGTGAGCTAAAAAATAAAATGCTGGTGCATGTACACAGACCTGGGTCTGTAAACAGGAAACAAACAAAGTGGCTTAGAGACCAACTGCATTTCCCCTCACTGACTGTGCAAATCTTACACCATTCAGTTCCTTGTCATTAAACTCATCTAAACATGAAAGATTGTTGGATTGGAGAATTTAAAGAGCTATCAAATCTGACATGGATTCCAACAGTCCCTGCTGTTGTGCACCACTGGCTGAAGCTTTTCTTTATCCTGTTGATGAATTAATTCTTTTCCTGGCTCCTCTAGAATTCTACACAAACGTTGTATAGTTTCAGTGTTCTTTATACAGTCGATAGGAAAAATCCCAGAGGGTAATTGTTGCATCATAGTGCGGAACTCTCGGATTGCGAACGTTTTAAATTAATCACATATTTGTGACCGTACTCCTCAACAGGTTAAAGCAAGGGTCCATAAGCACCAGAGAGGGTTCAAGCGGTGTGCATTTGGGGATATAAAAAATGCTGGTGCATGTACACAGACCTGGGTCTGTAAACAGGAAACAAACACAGTAGCTTAGAGACCAAGCCATAAACGATGCCAGCCAATCAACACGCTGCTTCAGGAGCATGGAAGTGAGGGGTGTGATTTGATTGGCTGTTGAGCTAAAATAACCATCTATTAATTATCAACAACCATTGTCTTTTGCCTTAATTTGTGTAAATCATACTGTATTGTCTTTATGTATGGAATGTGCTATATGAGTAACCTTGCCTTACAGACTTATAGGGAACACTTTCTCTATAGGGAACACTGAGGTCAAGGATATGATTGATTCTTAGAAGGCATACTGATACAAAAATACACTCTCACTCTTACATGAAGCCACTAGAAGCCTTTGGCAAAGCAATGAGGTGGACATGTTTTGTTAGAACAGGAGATGTTAGGGAGCGCAAAAATGAAGAATTATTACTAAATAAAAATAGCCCACTTCAGGGCACAACTAGGGACTAACTTTTCAATTGCAGAGGGAACTTTGAACACGGGTCTAGGTAACTCAATTTCCTTGTTTCCAATAGTGCTGCTAAAATGGCTGTCATATCTCTTCCCCTCGTCACCCCAACCGACCGACCCCCCCCCCCCCCCCCCATCCCTGAAGACCTCACACATTGCGCAGCACATTCCAGGCCGACAGCACTCGATCGATCGATCGCGCCAAGCACTCCAGAGCTCTCCGTGGCGGCCGCCTGGACTATCAGAGCGTCAATTAAAACGATGCCTGATGTCTCGTCTGCGTGTGGAACGAGCGGAATGGGCCGTGCTCGGACGAGAGTCACGTCTCTCCACAGGAGGCTCGCTCGCGGCCATCACGGCCCGGTTCCTGAGATTAGGAGGATTAGTGTAATTATCCTCATCTTCTCCCCAGCCAGGGAAAGTGTGTGTGTGTGTGTGTGTGTGTGTGTGCGTGTGTGTGTGTGTGTGTCTGTGTGCCCTCATCATTTCCCCAGCGCCGTCGCTGGAACTCACAGCTGGAGCAGGGTTGGAGCTGAGCTGGGTGTCAGAGAGAACTGGGGAATGTGTGTGCGTCCTTATAATTTCCTCTTGCCACTATTAGTGGAATTCACAGCTGGAGGTGGGCTGAAGCTGGGTGTAAGACCCAGGGAGAGAGAAGAGAGTATGTGGGTGCCTGAGTAGTTGTGTATGTGTGTGTGTGTGTCTGTGTGTGTAACATACAGTTCGTATGTGTGTGTGTGTGTCTCGCTCACTCAGGCCCAGCCGGGTTCGATCGATCGGTGCACACATAGCCTGGTGCACTCCGGGTCAAGGCAGAGGTGCGGCGCACCAGTAGAAAGCTGCTGAACTGTGCTGACTCTTAGAATGTTCTAGAAGGCTGCACGAGCACCCGTGCCACGCCCAAGCCCCCCACTCTCTCTCCACTAACCACTCGTAAATTTAGCCGGAGACACTTCAGCGGTTATCACACAGACTAGTGGGTCTCATGACCTTTGACCTGTAAAGAATCATCCTTGAACATCTTTATCCTTAGAATGGGTTGCTCGGGTATAATACAGATAAATAGATATTATTTTAACACACCGATGTTGATTTAATGGGAAGCATTAATTAAGGAATCAGAGTTCAAATATAGTTGCTCTAGTAGTCTAAACACTACCCATAGATTTGAGAGACATGATACATGTGGAGAGAGGTTGTCTGGTGGATTTTGTTAGAGAGCAGCGTGACACAAAGATGGAGAGTGTCAGACGTGCGAGTTAGTGAGCTCCTGTCCAGTAATGGCTGTGATGACGCTGCGTCTGCTGAATGATGGGATGGATGAGTCGTTCTGCTGCAGGTTGGCCCACGCTCTCTCAGGTGACGGATCCTCCTCAGCAGCTTTGCACAGTACAAATGGAGAGGAATGCTCTCTGTTCTGCTCATGCACACACACACACACACACACACACACACACACACAGACACATACACACACACACACAGACACTCACACACACACACACACACACACACACACACAAAAACAGATATGCAATCACACACAAACACACACCCACACGTACACAGCTCTTTCTCTCTACTCACATAGACACATATGCACATGATACACACATCCACACATGCTCTCTCTCTCCCATATCCAATCACACACACACACACACACACACACACACTGACTTACACACACACATACACACACACACTTAATGGATGAGATGGAGTGGCCTGAATAGCCTGTCCATTATAAACACTATGACAAAAGAAGGATCTAGACCTCATCCTGCAGCTCGAAACTGACAGAGAGGGGAATACAAATAGCCTTCTGTGAAATGAAATGTTGTCTGGCATCAGCTTTACTGTGAGACCACAAAGTCTGTCTGTTTTAATAGTGGATTTAGCGCCAGGGCTGAGTGTCTCATCATGCATTCTGCCTCGCTGAGAGCAATCCTAACAGAATATCAAAGCACTGACACAACAGGTACAATGAAAAGCACCGTACAGCATTCCCACACTGCAGTTACTGAGGTTACGCTTGCCATTTGGTTCGTGTATCTGTCTGTCTGTCAGCAGGGTGATGACAAACTATTACAAAAACTCTCCGGTCCATTTTTACAAAACTTGGTGGAGGGCCACCACAGAAGTGAACATTTTGGCACAGATGTGAGTCACAGAGTGGATCCACTTTTCATTACTTTTACTTTTACTTTTATTATCATGGTGATATAGGGCGTTTGGCCTTTGTAGAGGTCTGCATTATCTAAGTGGCCTTCTACTGTAATGGACCTGAACTGCACCAGGCCTGGATATAGAGACACTGTAGTGTCTGATTTTGTCTGATTTCTGCGCATGAGTTCCTATATGTGTCTGTATGTGACTGTGTGTAGATATATATGTGTCTGTATGTGACTGTGTGTAGATATATGTGTGTGTGTGTGTGTGTGTGTGTGTGTAATGGATAGATCTGAACAGCACCAGGCCTGGATGTAGCAACAATGCACTGCACTGATACACATATTAGTGTATGCTATTTGCACCCCTGTGCATTTACCCTGGCATATTTATCACACAATGTAATTAAAAATAAATAAATAAAGCAACGTAGCTCAGCTGTGTGGCCTATGCTATTCGTACCAGCTGTTTGCATCACTGTATAATTAGAAGTGGATGCTATTTGTACCCTGGTGTATATAGTAATGTGTGCTATTTACACCCTGGTGCGTGAACTAGCTAATTGCTGCAATCAAAACTTCCGTTTGAGAACTGATATCTTCTTCAAATTGTGCGCCTTCTCTGCAGAGACGTTGGTTAACATGCAGACTTACACTTCTACTTATCTCTGCCAAAATGCTTTACATGAGAATTGAACCCTAGTTTCCCGTATATTAAACCATGATGCACCAAGCTATCTACTTCCATGTCCAGAGGAGAGTTTGCAGGCAAACTTATAGTTCATAGGCCATAGTCACAAAATTTCTGATAACTAACAAACTGACGGTTGTATGTATTCACTGAACAAAGATTATGAAAATAAAACTCAACTTTTCCACCCGAAACTTCATTTCTGCTGAGGAAAAAACAAATGTCCGCCATGTTTTTGTTGTTCACAGGGTGTGAATGGCTCAGCTACTGTATGTGGCCAAGGCTTTACATTAATACACAGGATTAGATGTTAAAATCCCTTGTGCCAAAATCCAAGGTAAAAACACATTTAGAAGCCCCTGCTCAAGTTTAACTTTAAAAAGGACACTACCCACAAATCCGCCAACAAATGGTCACAAACACAATACAAATGGCCCATCCAACAGCAGTATATAGTATGCGGCATGTCATTGGGGTTATCAAGTGGGCACCCTCATTCACCGATGTTTCGTTAAGTTAGGCCCATGACACCTCATGAAGGCTTAACAGTGAAACCAGCGTCCTGGAGACACTCCCACTCCATGCTGCCACCATATTACCACATTGAAATATCCAATACCCAAAATACTCTTAACCAGCCCAGGCATGGTCAAGGTTGGCTAGGTTGGTCCGTCCCGTTGATGTGGACTGAACCATAGCCACAAAAACCCTGGCCAACCAACCATCAACCTAGGCACAGCCCATCACAAACACAAAACAAATGAGCCAGTTAGCTTACCTTAGCTTGCGCCCCAGGAAGGGTAACTTCTCCTTACCCACAACCATTCGCTTGCCCGTTCTGCTGCTAAAGACATGTTACTAACCACCTGCCTTAGACTTCGACCACAAATGCCCAATTCAGACAGCAAGCCAATAGCAGATCTGGCCACAAACCCACGTGCACCGATTTCAATAGGCCTTAATCGTGCACTCCAACCTCGCTTAGCTGCCTCCTCTGCTATTTCAGTGTATTTAGCTCTCTTCAGCTCATTGGCCACTCCCACTCTGTCTTCCCAAGGAACAGTGAGTTCAATGAAGTAAACTATCTTCTCTGAATCCGACCATAGAATTACGTCGGGTCGTAGCTTAGTACTCACTATATGTGGAGGTACCGCCATCTGCTGGCCAATATCAACCTTCATTTCCCAGCCCGCCCCATTTTTCAACTGGCCGGTTTTACACCTGGCCTTCGCGGAACAAGGTTTATCCCCCTGACGTACAAAGTTAATTTGCCTTACCCCTTTACTAGCTGCTAATGAATTGACTTCTCTCCTTTTATCCCCTATTGCCGCTGCCACACATTTCAATACCTGGTTATGACGCCACGTATACCGCCCCTGGGTGAGACTTACCTTGCACCCTGATAGGATATGGTGGAGACTGCCCACACACGAGCAAAGTATGCATTTATCATCCTCACCAAACCATTGACTTAAATTCTTGGGAGATGGGAGCACATCATATGTAGCACCTAACATAAATCTGATCTTACCAGCTTCCATGCCCCATAGATCTTTCCATTTAATCCGTCTTTTTTCCACCCCTTTCCAGTTCACCCACTGTCCTTGTTTTGCCTGCGACTAACTGTCTGACTAACTGTCAATGGCCACATTAGCCGAGGCAACAAACCAAACTGTAAACACCACAGCTTGAGCTTACCTGGCAGCCCTGACTTGTCAATTTTTGCAATACCTTGCCTAGTGACCTGTCTCAAGTCTTCAACCTGTGATTTATCACTAAGGCTTGCATCATACCACCTTCCCAGACTCTTCACTGGTTTCTCCAGAACTGTGGGAATCACCTCCTTATTTATAGCAAACTTCTTATCTATTACCTTCCCTTTAACAGTTGAGAGACTCCTAGACTTACTTGGCTTCACCTTCATTCTGGCCCATTGCAGATTACTATTTAACTTATCCAGCAACCTGTTGGTGCATGGAACGGCTGAAGTCAAGGTTGTCATATCGTCCATGAAAGTCCTAATCAGGGGGAGGCGTGGCCCTCCCTGCAAATTCTCCCCACCCACTACCCATTTTGAGGCCCTAATGATGACCTCCATTGCCATTGTAAAAGCAAGTGGGGAGATGGTACATCCGGCCATGATTCCTATCTCAAGTTGTTGCCACCCTGTGGTGTAATCAGCTGTAGTAAAACATAATTGAATATCCAGAAAGTATGCTTTAACTAGGCTTTTAATGCTACCTGGGATTCTGAAATAATCAAAGGCCTCCCACAACAGACTATGCGGCACAGACCCAAAAGCATTAGCCAAATCCAAGAACACAACGTGCAGGTCTCTCTTCTCACGCTTTGCTAATTTAATTTGGTGCCAAATCATGCTGGTATGCTCTAAGCACCCGGAGAAGCCAGGAATTCCAGCTTTTTGCACCATGGTATCAATTAGTTTATTCCTTTCAAGGTAATTTGTCAGTCTCCGTGCCACCACACTGAAGAAAACCTTCCCTTCAACATTCAGTAGACTAATTGGCCTAAATTGATTAATCTCCACTGCGTCCTTTTCTTTGGGAATAAATATTCCCCCAGCCCTCCGCCAAGCCTTGGGAATACTCTGCTTTTTCCAAACTATCTTCATTAATTGCCATATGAATCTTAAAACATCTGGTGCACTCTTATACAACCGGTAGGGCACTCCATTAGGTCCCGGGGCTGAAAAGGCCCTTGCACGTTTTATTACTTCTTGCACCTCTTTCCACCTTGGTGGACTATCGTCGCATTGGCTACTTAATTCACCAATAGGTGGGATATCCGCAGGAAGTACCATCTCTCTGAACCTCTCCCTATCTTTGTGCACTCCCTCTAAATACTCCTCAAGCTTCTGCTTAGGTTCCAAAAGACTACCACTCTTCTGCATTACGAATAAAGACTTAACAAACTTAAATGGGTCTTTATAGAATGCTAGTCGAGCTCGTGATTTCTTCTCCCTATTTTTCCTAATATTTTCAGCTCTTCTTAGCACTGCCAACCGCTCCCTCACATCTGCCTGTAGACAGTCAATACCTTCCTTCTCATCATCTGTAGCTTTTCTCCACTGCTTCTTAACTACATAGTTCTCAGTAAAAAATTCAAGTTTTTGCCTGAAATTGCAATGTGCCTATTTACAAGGGCATTGTCCCACCTCTTTTGGGGTCAACCATCAAGTGCTGGACCTCTATAGAAAGCTGAGAACCTGTAGCTTTCGTAGGAAGCAGTCAAGATAACTGTGTGATGTACTGACAAAGAGCTACAGAGGCTAGAATATATTTTTTTCTTTCTGCCGGATTACAAGCATCTCTGAACTGACCACATTTCAGCCCTCTAGGTCACTTGATATCCCTTAGAAACACAACTGAGCCCTAGCACCAGGTCTTGTGAAGCTGTGTGCAAAAGTTGATCAATATAGAATGAAAATATGAGTGCTTTAGACTATTTTTTGCCAAGATATGCCCATCCGTTTTGTAAAATGCCTATGGATACTCCCCATAGGACTTTTTGTTATCCAAAATGCATACTGACAATCAAATGCTTACTGCACATGAACCCCTTTGTGTAGAAGCATAATCCTGGTCTCAAATGAAAGGTAACACTTGAGGTTTCTTGTGGACTATTTAGATTGTATGTCAGGTGTTCTGATATAGACTGACTACACAAAATAGGGAATAATTACAAAAAAGTCTCTATTTTTGCATTTACTTTGTTGGTTCAATAAGTGTGTATAAGATAGACTACACATCTGTACAACTAATATTGGATAATACAACATGAAGATTCAATTTCTATGGATTCTTGTGAATATTTCAGTACCCAATATGAGGCATCTACTTATTGTGCTGCAGCTACACTGCAGCCAGAAGTCAGGGTATCACCAAAAGCGGAGGAGGGGGAGGGGGGCATTTTGGATCAAATTTAATTGAGACATAATAAAAATTAATCTGAGAATGTAAAGCACTATACAGATTGTACATGAAAATTTGGTTAACATCTTCCCACTTTCTACATTCTGCTGCACCTGGCCATCTAACCCCAGGCCTATGACCATTAATCTTCTCCCTCCTTGGCTGACTGGCCTCAGTGCTAGAACTTTCCTCAACAACAGGGGTACTGATGTCCTGCGAACTGTGGGTTTCTTCCTGTCACTGAACTTCAACCGACTGACTTGATACACTTCTTAAGAAATAGCTATCAATGCGGGGACCCTGTGTTCCCTCTACCAAGCACTTCTTTTTCCCTTGATGAATTTTCAGGCCCTTTATACTTGTAACCTTCTGCCAACCACACACACACATCTGCAGCTTTTTCTCAGTTATCTCTGAACTAGTGGCTTCCACAAACACATTTTCCTTACTCGTAATCAAATTCGTTCCAGGGTCAGTAACCATGTCTATCACAAGTGAGTCATCTTCCGCCCCTGCTCTCGCTGACTCTAGGGGTATTTTTTCATTATGTCGTACTGTAGCTTAGTAGGGTGCAGCCCATAGCTTAGTGAAGCCTGGGCTACTGCCACAATGAGCTGCTAACCCATTGTAGCCCCGGGGGGTCTATTTCCTCCTGTCAGCCGTCTTTCCGTGCTGTCACAAGGTCTTTCCCAAGTTGCCAGCTGCCCTATTCACAGCAGTCACTAGCCTACGCTAGCAATTGTAGCAATTGGCTAATTGTACCAGGTGTGCAAATAGACACTCCGTAATAGTTTATTCAGCTGCAGACTGATTTTACGTAAAGATAGTCTTCCTATTAATCCTATTTAATATGGTGTATTATCCAAGCTGAAAATTATATAAGGCTACCAGTCGGTAAATACGCCAGCCATCTTAAAGTCTGTAGGATAGACTGCCAGCAAGTCAATGGTTGTTTACAACAAGGCAGGAAACACTGGCTATGTTTACAAGCAATGTGATTTTAATGTAGCAGTAACTAAATATTAGCTTGGCACCGCCTGCCTGTACCTCAGCTCATTTTCTGTCACTGAAGTATCAGTCTGGGAACACTCAATGTATCAACATTTCCCTCGGACTCCAGGATGGCAAACCAATCAGCGACCGACCAATCAGCGAGGGGATGACATCAGAGTTTCAGAATTTAAAGTGGCAGTTTTGGGATCTTCGGGAAACTTTTAAATGGTACATGGATGTTTAGGGTTATTGTTATTGTGAATACTTGCTATTATACTGTCATTATCATTATTAAACTATTAATTTTGATTATAGGCTACTGTAAAGTTTATTGATATTGTTCCAAGTTGTTCAAAAGTGTCTGCCAAGAGGGACACTAAGTTAGGACACAGTTAAACACCACAATCTGATTACACTCTTTATGAATACAAGCTCGAAACAGCACTCTATGTCCTTATGGTGTATGTGAGCTAGCTTTACATTTAGATGGCTAATATTGAAATAGATACAGTGTTGATTCAGTCACCAAAACTCTAGAGTCTAGTAGTTATCAATCCGGCATCTTCTAAAGAGACTGCCATCCCTAACTACCAATAATTGCACACTGAAGACAAATAATGGTGTGGATTCTTACACTGTCTGGTACACTGACAGGCATTAGCAAAAAATGCTAATGCTATGCATCTTCAATCCGGGGGAATGTACTAGGATAAGGTGTTCTGATATTACAGGAACATGGGAATATTGAAGAGCCATTGATGTGAACAATGTAACCACACTATCTTGATCACATTATTGCCATCAGTTGGTTTTCTTCGCTACAGGAAATGGTCAATGCAGATTGCACGTGTACACAAGTGGACTCGCACACCTATCAAGAACAATCTCCTCAGTGACTTAGGTCTCTTTCATTAAATACCCACCCCATCCCACTGCCACCCTCACTAAAGCAAACGGATATCAGAAGCGATCAGCTCATCCCCCGCTCTGTTTATGTAACAAGCCTCTCTCTCTCTCTCTCTCTGTCTCCCACGGCCTATTTCAGTCTGTCCATCGCTCATTTACCCTCCATATAGCTCAGCGAAGGACACACAGCAGCTGAGTAACAGGCAAGGCAGATTCCCATGTTCAGCACTCATCATCAACAAACTGACACCAAACGCCACTCTACTCACACACAACACACACCATAGATATTCATATGTTAACCTTATCCACAGTGATTTCCAACTTTACTACACCAGTGGTTCTTACACTCACACACACACACACACACAGCAGGCCCAGTTAGGACCTAACCTAATTACACTCAGTCCAGTAGACCCAAAAACCACATATGTAATAGTTATGTGTATAGAGGGGGAGGGGGGGGTGCCGTGTGCATTCATTGATGTTATTTTTTATGTTCTTCGGAGAAAATGAGCCAAAGCCAATGAGTTTGAAGAAATAACAAATAGCATAATTTTTCTTTTAGCAAATATTGAAAACGGGTCCCACAGACCCGAACACCTTACAAGGGTGACATCCAACTACTACCCCCAACACACACCATAGATATTCATGTGCTAACCTTAACCACAGTGGCGTCCAATTCTACTACCCCCAACACACACCATAGATATTCATGTGCTAACCTTAACCACAGTGACGTCCAACTCTACTACTCCCGATACACACCATATTCATGTGCTAACCTTAACCACAGTGACGTCCATCTTTACTAGCCCAAACACATTGTGTTTCCGTCTGAGATTTATTCATGTTTTCACCACAATGTCTCTAAATGACCCATACGACAGATTTCCAGTCCGACCCATAACACTGCCCGGCCTGTACCTTACCTATTTGGTTTCAAAGCAATGACTCCATACAACCCAAACCAGATCTCCTGTCTGAGAGGTACATGTATAGTATATATATTATATATATATATTATAGCCACTATATACTAGTCACTCCAAACTCTACACAACATTCATCATTCCTGTCTTAGGTCCCCCTGCACATAGGCACCAACATGAGTGCGGTGCACTCCAATTTTGCCCTTCGAATACTTTGATTCGATTGTTATCAATACAACCCCGCACACATGGGCGAGTGACAAAAAGTGTCGGCGGACTCACGCCATTGTGCGGTGCGCTTTAGAGATTCATAAACTCACCGTAGCCACTCCAAACACATGGCTTTCTTGTTTTAGAGATGTGTAGAGATGTGGAGGCAGCCGTGGCCTACTGGTTAGCGATTCGGACCTGTAACCAGAGGTTGCCGGTTCGAACCCCGACCAGTAGGCACAGCTGAAGTGCCCTTGAGCAAGGCACCTAACCCCTCACTGTTCCCCACGCGCCACTGTTGTTGCAGGCAGCTCACTGCGCCGGGATTAGTGTGTGCTTCACCTCACTGTGTGTTCACTGTGTGCTGAGTGTGTTTCACTAATTCACAGATTGGGTTAAATGCAGAGACCAAATTTCCCTCACGGGATCAGAGTATATATAGGCTACTTATACTTATACTGTTCACCGCAGTGATTCCAAACTATGCAACACAGACTTTCTGTCTGTCGCGTGTTCATCTCACCAGCTTCAAACCCTACCCAGCACCCTCCTGTGTTAGTCTCACTTTGCTGTTTTTCTTTTTCTTCATCTTTTCCTCTGTCTTTGTATGGGCCTGACAGCCTGAAGACTGAATCTCTGATGGCACCGACCTCCTGTCTCTGCCTTCCTTCCTTCCTTTCTCTTTCTTTCTTTTCAGGTTTGGCTTTTGAACACTGGAATGTCAGATCAGTGAATGACAGTGAGTGCACAATCTCTCACTCCTTCCATTCTTCATGTTTGTTTGTTTGTGTCTTTCTCTTATTCTCTGATGTTGTGGGCTTTAACAACATGAATATAGACTAGTGATTAGTGAATGACTGATACATTGCATGGAGCTCTAGTTTTTGTGAATTCTTTATCCTGTCTCAGGTATGTGCTTTGAATTTGGGGATATCAATGTTTTATTCTGTGAAAATGAAGTGTTTCCTGCATCACTCAATAATAGACAGCGCTTTAGTAAGACAGAGCTTTCTTCAGTCAACAACCACATTTGGAAATTGGGCTCCATCACCCTGAAACTGTCATTCTAACAGAAAATGTTTTACAGACTACTTAAAATGAAATGTTCCCGCGTTTCACTTGAAAAATCAATCCATTTGTTTGCATGTTCTTGGCAGCTAGAATGACAGCTAGCTAATAGCTATGCTGTGTCTGAATCCGAGAGGGTGGGATGAAAAAGTGTCTCAGGAGAGCAAAGAGACAGACGGCTTTGAAATCTCTAAATGAATTGCTTGTTTCCAATAACATGGAGAAGGTTTCTACGGTCCTGGAGCAAAGTGTTAAGATGCAAAGAAAACACACAAGAATTCTTTGAATATTTGGAATGTTTTTTCTGGAGTTATTATACAGGGGTCACCAGGGCTATCTGCACATCTCTAACTAACACAAGTATGGCTGAAAATGAAGACTTGATATATGACAATATTTCACTTACTCAGAACCTATTCGTCATGGTAACGGTTGGATGCATGTTTTGAAACCCTTGATTTAATATATTTCATAGATCCTAGTATGCCATTCCCTCAACTTCTCCTCCACCATGGTTGTGTTTTCATTTTCTCTTGTTTGGGGGGCAGTGGGGCACTAACTGGCTACAGCACCCAGACCACAGCTGGGCTCAGGTGCCCACGGATGCCCAAGTCTGGCCCGGGTCTGGCCCGAGTCTGGCCCGGGTCATTTACTGGTCCCATCCCATCTATCTCTCCCACTCGCTCCCAGTCTCTTCACAGTCCTATCCTATACAGGTACCCCCCAAAAATAAATAAATAAATAATATATACACACTTATGTATATATGTATACACTTAATTGGTGCTTGTATATAGGTCTGTCTTGTTTATCAGCTAAATGATGAAAGCTTCATGAAAAAGGAAAAGGGGCTTAATGGGTGGAGTCAGTGGTTCATTGGCTGAGGCCATTTTCGGAGCAGATCCCAATCAAGGGGTGATGAAGGACTTCCCCCCAACACTTTCATTAACTTTGTGAGATAGGGCAGTTAGAGTGAGTTAGGGCAGTTAACCTTGGTGGTTGTGTGAGCTCTCTGAGTGCACTTTCATTGTTATTGTCCAATTGTAATTCAGACCAGCTGATCTCACTCTCTCCACTCCTCCTTCAGACCAGCTGATCTCCCTCTCTCCTCTCCTCCTTCAGACCAGCTGATCTATTGCTCTCCCTTTCTCCTCTCCTCAGCTGATCCCCCGCTCTCCCTTTCTCCTCTCCTCCTTCAGACCAGCTGATCTCCCTCTCTCCTCTCCTCCTTCAGACCAGCTGATTTCCCTCTCTCCACTCCTCCTTCAGACCAGCTGATCTACCGCTCTCTCCTCTTCTCTTTCAGACCAGCTGATTTCCCTCTCTCCCTTTCTCTTTCAGACCAGCTGATTTCTCTGTATCCCTTCCTCCTCTCCTCCTTCAGACCAAGTCCATGTATCCCTCCCCTCCTCCCTCAGGCCAACTGATCTCCCTCTCTCCTCCTCCATGTTTAGCATGCCACTCTATCTCACCTCTTACCTAAATACTCTCCCTCTGCGTCTACCTCTCTCTCTCGGCAGCCAAAGGTCACCCTTGTGTCTGATTTCTGCCCATGAGTTCCTGTGTGTGCTTCTATGAGTGTCTGTGTGTGTGTGTGTGTGTGTGTGTGTGTGTGTGTGTCTTGTCGCGTGTTCCCCCCTTTTGCGGTTAAGCACTTTCCCAGCCGCTATGTGTGTGTATGTGTGTGTGTGTGTGTGTGTGTGTGTGTGTGTGTGTGTGTGTATGTGTGTGTGTGAGTATCTTTTCCGCTGTCCCCGCGTGTCAGGAGGAGCCTATCGTATTCCCGGGCTGGACACCGGAGAGCCTGGGAAAAAAGCGCCCACGCCGGCCTTGACTGACGGCTGGGAGCAGCCACGGGAATCCGGGACTAAGATTACGCCACCTGATCCATCTGGGAACGCCTGCCCCAGTCCACCAGCGCACCGCCAGCGCTTAGCACTGGCACCCCACACGCATGCATGCCATTCCCCACCGTGGACGTGTGCATGTATGGATGTATGCATGGACATGCAGTATGTATGACATGGACATGTTTGTACCAACTCAATCCAGCTATCTACCAGTATCTGTATGGTCAGAACTGTATGTGTGTAAGCATGTAGGCTGTCTGTATGTATTAAATGATAAACGGTAAATGGACTAGATTTATATAGTGCTTTTCTATTCCTCTGAGTACTCACAGAACTTTCCAATTTCATATCTCACATTGGACCCTTCATACTCACACACTGATGGTGGAGATTGCAATGCAAGGTACCAACCTGCACATCGGGAGCAGCTTGGGGTTCAGTGTCTTGCTCAGGGACACTTCAGGGCGCATGTAAGAGCATAGCCTGTGCTCCTCTTTCAACCTAATCACAGCTCAAAGCTCCACTTTTGTCCTCTGTCGAGCTTTGTATGATTAGCAGTTTCATTTTGACCTGAGATAACCAATCCCTTTATGACCCAATGTTCGGTCCATCTCCATCCACTTGTAGGGCTACACAATAGGCATGAGGGGGACTTTGTAAGCTAATAAGTCTTTTGATGTAATGAAAATACATAACTATACATTCATTTAGGATGTCCTTGGGAGGAGTGTAGTGCACAGCTTACGAAGGTTCATCATAAAACCATTCAGGAGAGGTTAAGCGCTACCTAGGTCTGAGGACATGTGAAAATAATGGATTTGCAGGCTGGAGGTGAAGGATATTGGAGTATCCACGGCTGAGACCATTATTTCAGTGCAATAGGACACCTTGAAGTTATTTACTGTTGCTATGGTTACCACGGTACAGGGCATTGGTTTAAAACGGTGATTAAACCCATGATTGGTTCTATTTATAGGTGTCTGGATATAGCAAAATTATTGCACAGTCTGACACAAGTATTTTCCCCTGACCATGTCATGAATAACAATAAAGACCCGAATTAATCACGGTTAATTCAGAATTGAAAGTGATTTGCAACTTGCTCTGTGGCTCCGTCGGGGTCCAATATTCTCTCAGAATGTAAACCCATAAAAAAGACACTGCAAACCCAAAGTGTAGGGTATAGAGAGGGCACAGGTTACAGCAGCCAGCTACTGGTCAGATTTAACGGCTGTGCTCTTATAGCATATCGGCTAGCCTGAAACACATCTAATTTGGTGATGAGTTTGAAACCTATTTTGTACTTCGTATGGTTGAGGCATACCGGTTAGGTTATATGTCAGAAGGGATAGCTAATTATTGATCAAAAGGACATGTACCTGTTAGCAACTTGAAAGAATGGAATGATGTAATGCCATAGCAACATGAAGCCACAGATTCAGCCGGATTTGATCATTTCAAACAAGAATATCAATTTTGAAATTGGAGACCTCTCTCTGCCTCTCTATCTCTCTCTTGCACATACACACTCTCTGTCTCTCCCTGTCTGTCTGTCTATCTGCAGGCTGTCTCTCTCCCTCTCCCCCTCTCTCTCTCACTCTCCCTCTCTGTCTGTCTATCTGCAGGCTGTCTCTCTCCCTCTCCCACTCTCTCTCTCTCCCGCTCTCTCTCTTTCTCTGATTGGTTTGACAGCTCTAATCCTCCTCCCTTTAACTCATCATTGAACTGTAACACCACTGCATACCTGCCATTCCTAATCCTCAAACCTTACATGCTAAACCATGCTTAAGTACACACACACACACACACACACACACACACACACACACACACACACACACACACACACACACACACACACACGTGTGTTGATGTGTAACACTGTTGCTTGGTTGCTTGCACCAATGCATACATACAGTATATACGCTTCAATGAATTCACACATGCACATCACACACGTGCACACGTATGTACATGCATGTACACACACTAACACACACATACATACACACACACACAGAAAAACACACAAACACACACACATACACACACACATTTCTAGACGACACCATGAAGGTGAGTATGAACTGACTGTAAAGTACTTTCTGTTCAGTCTCGTTACAGTTGAACAAAAGAAAAAGCTGAGAATGTGAGGGAGAGAGAGAAAAGAAAAAACAGAGAGAGGGAGGGGGAGGAGAGCATCTGAAAAGAAAGTGTGAGTAGGAGGAGGACAGGAAAAGGACAACGGGGATTTAGACAGAAGGAAGTTGGAATGGAGAAAGGGTTATGAATGAACAACATTAAGAAACGCAGCTCTGCACAAGGTCTTTGTGTGATGAGTTTGGGGTTTGAGATGTCTGCATGTGTATGAGAGAGAGAGAGAGAGAAAGAGAGAGAGAGTGTGTTTGGACCTATGAGAAGGGGAGTGATAGAGAGAGAGAGGGAGGGAGAGAGAGAGTGTGTTTGGACCTATGAGAAGGGGATAGATAGAGAGAGAGAGATAGAGAAAGAGGGATGGAGAGAGAGAGTTTGGACCTATGTGAAGGGGAGAGATATATAGAGAGAAGGAAAGAGAAAGAGAGAAAGAAAGAGAAAGAGAGAAGAGAAAGACAGAGGAGAGAGCGAGACAGAGAGAGAGAGAGAAAGAGCGAGACCATGCTTGTTTCTTGACCATGATATATTACACGCAGGTTCTCTGATCAAAGCTAAGATTATTTCCGGACCAGGTGCCACATGGTCCAGATACCCCTTCTGTCTTTGAGTGGTGCCAGACCCAAGGCCAGATCACCACCAGAGCACCAGGGATTGATGTGTAAATCAAAGGCCATACCATGAAATGTCTGACAGCATCCAATAACATGGGGAAGCACCATGATAAGACATGTGAAAATTATATACAGACCCCAGCCTTGGGACTGGAGTCTGGAGACTGTTTATGTTTATGATGTATGTAAATACAAACTTGTCAAGGCTGAAATGGAAGTGTAGCTCTTAGCGTTGACAATGTTATTTGAGAACAATGTATCTCTATTCACCTCATTTATGATTCCAAATCAATAATCCTCTTTCACCACACCCACACATTCTGAATCATTAGAATTTTTTCTCTCTCTTCCTTTCACTCTCTCTCTATCTCTCTCCATTCTCTCTCTCTCTTTCTTCCTTTCTCTCTCTCCCTCTCCCTTTTCACTCTCTCTCTCTTCCTCTCCCTCTCTGTCCCTCGTTCTCTCTTTATCCCTCATTATCTGCCCCTCCCTCCCTCTGTCCTCGCTGTCTTGCAGGAGAACCCTCTTGTTGCCATGGCTACAATCATTAATACATCTAGCATGGCTATCGCTCACCAGAGATTGTGTACATGTAGCATGCACACACACACACACACACACACACATACACACTCTCACATATATGTACAGCTCATACCAAATGCCAAAGACAACCATTTGTGGAAATGTGGGTCCGTTCTTGTGGTGGTAAATCAAGCCTGCTGTACGGCTGGCTCGCTGTGGGCTTCAAGCACGGGGAGAAAACAAACCATGACAACAGACAGCAGACATGGCAGCCGGATTTCACAGACACAAAGACCCCAGGCATAAATGGAGTGATTCAGCATGACACACAAAAAAAAATCACATCACAGCCACCATAGAGGACGATGTGATACAGGGGAGAGGGAGCGATTAGCGAAAAACACGAAGGAAGGATCCCCTGTACGCAGCCCCACTTCAGCAATAGTTCCCATGGCGCACGCAGGCAAGGAGGACGGACATTTTGTTCGCCTCTGATGTGTATATGAGTGACAGCACACCATCAGAGTGATGTGTGTGTGTGTGTGCATGTGTATTAGAGAGAGAGAGAGAGACGGCATGGGGGCAGAGTGAGCTGCCTCTTCTGTGTTTACTGAACTCCGCTTGAACGCTTATCAGACAGCCTCAGACGAGAGCGATAGAAAGAGACAAGAGAAGGGGGGAGGGATGGAGGGAGGGATGGAGGGAGGGAGGGAAACAGGGTGGTGGTGAGTGGAGAAGAGGAGAGAGAAGAAAGGAGGGATACAAGGAGAGAGAGGGATGAAGGATGGGAGAGGGGGAGAGAGAAAGGAGGAAGAGAAAGAAGTAATGAGAGAGGATGGAGAGAGAGAGAGGGATAGAGGGAATAACAAAGCCAGTGGGAGAGGAAGGGAAGGAAGAAAGGAACGAGAGAGGGGAATGAAAGACAGATGAAGAGAAGAAGAGGCAGAGTGATAAAGAGATGATGGAAAGAGAGATGGAGAGATGAAGAGAGATAGGGAGGGAAGGAGAGATGGTAGGTGAAGGGAAACAGAGTGTAAAGGAGGAAGAGAGTGAAAGAAGAAAGAAGGATGGATGGTGAGAGTGAAGTAGAGGGATGGAAGAAGGGAGGGGGAGATTAAGAGACCCAAAAGAAAACACACACACACACACACACACACAAACACACACCTTTTCGTCACAAGGAAAGAAAATCTGCTCGCTGCCGGACATGATGGGATGACTAACATTGACCTTGTCGTCTGAGCGGATGCAGGAGCTCCCATCCCATCAGGATGATATACCTCCAGCATCAGGGAGCCACCTGACCACCAGCAGTGACGTACGCGCGCACACACACGCACACACACACACACACACACACACACACACGCACACACACACGCACACACACACACGCACACACGCACACACGCACACACGCATACACACACACACGCACACAAACACACATGCACACATGCATACACACATACACGCACACGAACACACACGCACACACACATACACACACACACGCACACACACCTGTAAGCTTCGGGTCATCTTGACCACAGGTGGACGCCTGCAATCACACCATGTCCTCTTCATAACACATGTTTGAGTCTGAATGATGATTCCAGTTATTATGTACTTTTGAGGTAACACAGTCGCTGGTTTTGCTGATATAATGTCCGATGTGAATTCAGTCTTATAGTAAAGCACTGGTAAAGCAACACAGTACACCTGGACATCTGACTAAGACATGAGTCCTGTCTGATCTCTCTACTTCTGTGAAGTCATTTGACCGATCACTAGTCATACTCTCACCGTTCTCTGCTAATTCTCTCAGATTGCATTTTTAAATACACTTACAGTTACTGTGTCCAACACATCAACATAACGCACACAATCACAATTCAGAGTGTACGACATGCCTCTGCCCAATCAGTCTGCCCCCTCAGATTTCCATGACAACACGATCATATCACCATGGATGCAATGCTCCCACTGCGCATGTAGCCAACAGCCTTTAGGCTGTTCCTTCAGAAACTGCTCCTCGGGAGTTCAAACAATGAGCTTGCCAAATTTAACGGACTATTAATTTTGAAACATTCTGTTGACAGGATTTTGACAGGAATTGCAGTAGTTACAGCTTTTATTGTGTGTGTGTGTGTGTGTGTGTGTGTGTGTGTGTGTGTGTGTGTGTGTGTGTGTGTGTGTGTGTGTGTATGTGTGTGTGTGTGTGTGTGTGTGTACGCGCGTGTGCACCCATGCACACATCTGTATGTGTGTGATTGTGTGATCAATCTTCATCAGAAATTCTGAAATGTCCAGAGGCATTACAAGGAAAAGCTAAGGTGCCTGACATTTACTGATGTGAATTGTTAACCAATAGCAACGCCTCCACAATGAAACCAGTTGCCATGGAAATGGAGATGCAGAAGGGGGGGGGGGGGGAAAGAGGGTGTGGTCTCCATAGCTAACCTCTCACCCCTGAACTTCAAAGCAACATTCATTCTGTGTCCCCTTCCCACAATTCCTAGCACTGTGCCCTGTATCCTGTTCACCTGCGTTGTTTGGATTCCACCTTGTCCCACTGGCCTACTGTGTCAGCTTGTCTGAGTGTACTCAGGAGTGTGTGATTCCAGGCTGAGTGCTGTTACCCTTTTAGAAGGAAGACAAGACTAAAAACGCCACAGTTGCACACATATCTACCCCTCTCACCCTTCTATTTGCATGAACATGAATGCGTGCGCGTGCGCGTGCACGCACACACACACACACACCCCCGTCTAACCAGAAATACACACCTGTGTACATAAATCTGTGCTCGTGCACGCACACACACGCACACACACACACACACACGCATACACACACACACACACACACACACACACACACACACACACACACACACACACACACACACACACACACACACCTTTGATGAGTCAGTCCCAGTAGTTTTGAAAAACCTTTCATTAGGAGGGGAAAGCTCTTACCCTACAGGACAGCAATTAGGATAAGATCTGTCTAAGAAGTCTAAGAAGAACCGCCTAGACAGCTTCTGTCAGACAAATACACCACTCAGAAACACACACACACACACACACACACACACACACACACACACACACACACACACACACACACACACACACACACAGGCATTTTGGCATTTAGCCAGTTGTGTGCAGAAAATGACATGCACCTCAATCCAAGACACTCTAGACTTATGTAACCTCACACAAATTGACACTCACACGCTCACAAGAATATAGTACAAAAGTAATGTGCAAATGGAGACCACAATGATGACAGTTAAATTCAAACAATAAAGAAATTAAAGCACACAATAGCAAATCAAAATCCACCATTGTAAGGTTATAATCATCCTGTTCACCAATAGAACTTTTTCTTTAATAGAATAGTTCCTGACTTTTAAGAAATGGTATGCACAATTGTTATATATAAATGTATGCTGAACTTAATTCTATTGTCAATAAAAAAAACAAAATCTAGAATGCCCCTCAATCCAACATGAAGTAACCTCTTAAACTCTAACACAACACTGCTCCTTTTTACCAACACTAAAACCACAACTAAGAAATGGCAGCAAAGTCAAACATCCATTTATGGACAGCATAAGCTTAATAATATGTTGTGGTAACACAACAGTACTTCATCATGTCTTCCATCAGCCAAAGCCCACTACCTCTCCAAACCATCTGGAAATCGAACCCAGTGAACAAGCCACGGAAGAGAGAAAGAGATCAGTCAGAAGGAGGAGTATTCTTGCTTTTTCTTACCTTCTTTCCTTTCTTCTTTTTGTGTGTGGTTTTCCCAGTGCTTTTCTCCTTCACCTCTTCACTCATCTTGGAAGTCCAGGTTGTTCCGTGCTGTGGTCTTCAGCGTTCCAGTCATTCCAACATGAAAGTCCACCATGGAGAGCTCCTCAGGATTCAACAAGAAAAATTGAGTAAATTCAAATAAAAATAAAGAATATCCAGAATATTCCTGATTAGAGAAAAACACAGATTGTCTGCTTGGAGAGTGTGTGTGTTTATGTGTGTGAGAAAGAGAGAGAGAGAAAGAGAGAGAGAAACTGACTGATGCTTCTGAGCGCGCACTCAGTCTCACTCACACACACTCCTTCTGCCGAGCTCTGAGAGACTCACCATCTCACTCAAAACACGGGGCGTGGAGAGAGAGAAAGAGAGAGAGGGAGAGAGGAGAGAGACACACATAGAGAGAGAGAGAGAGAGAAGAAAGGAGAGGAAAAAACTGAGAATGGGAATGATGAAATGGTGATGGAATAAAATAAACAGAGATAAGTATAATATCAAGTCTGTAAGAAAAAGACAAAAAGAAAGAAAGATAGAGTGATTCCTTCATAAATGGTGTTTATTTTCCTACCTGCTATACCTTTATTTAAAAAAAGGGTGGCGGAAGAGAAGCTCTAAGAAAGACAAAAAACATACAAAGACAAAGAAAATGCTTTTAGAGAGCGAGAGTGAGCGTGTGGAAGCGAAAATGAGTGACAGCTCACTGCCAGTCAGTCTTTATAATGCGAGCGCGCATGGAACACATTTGCGCGCGTGTGTGGGTTGTGCAGGCTAGTTTGCGCGTGGCGTTATATTAAATGTGACACCCGGTGCTTCAGACGGCCTGGGGGGACAAGAGCAGGGACCAGGGTGACTCGGATCCTACCAGAAAAGGAATTCTCCCCGGGCACTCTGTCAACAGATCAGCTTACTGATGGACAGAAAGAGAGAGAGAGAGAGAGAGAAAGAGAGAAAGAGAGAGTGAGAGAGAGAAACAGAGGGAGTGTGTGAGAAATTAGCAAGAGAGAGAGAGGAAAAGGGAAGAGTGTGTAAGAGATGGAGAGAGGGAGAAGAGGGGAGAGTGGGGGAAGCAAAGAGAGGGAGAGAGTGGGCATGTGTGAGTGAAAGAGAGGGGCAGAGAGAGGAGCGAAAGAAAGAGGAGGACCACGCCCTCTCTTGCCGACATACCCCACTCCCACTTGCACATGGGGAAAAGGAATGGATCACACAGAACATGAAAAAAGACAAAAACTGAAATGAGAGAGACTGTCAGATTCAGAGGAAAAAACAGTGTCACACAGAGAGGAATAATCAATAAAGAAAAACAACACACGGAAACCAGCTGAGACAAGGCAAGGTGCAACCCATTCCAGACAGCAATCACTGTGTCAGTAATCCATTTGAGTGTGCATCAGTGTGTGTGTGTGTGTGTGTGTTTGTGTGTGTGTGTAGCACTGTTGCAGAGGACTCCCCTCCTGAGGGAGAATTATCCACAGTGTGTTTTCCAGTGCCAGGGCTTTAGCACCCTTTCACCTGCCAGGTTCATATTTATGTGTCTAAAAGCCCTGAGCATCGACGCGCCTCCCCTGTCCTCGCCTCCCCGGCGGGATTAGCCGGAGACAGACTCAAGGCTCAGCAGAGTGGCACAGGTTTATCCACATACCCACCCAGTCGAGGGCTGAGTCGATGCCACCGCCACTCCAAACAGAAAGGGGCTTATTACAGCTACAGTATATTCCTTCAACAATCTAAGACAGGCTGGTGGCGACAGACACTGCTTCATCACACATAGCCTACGACACACACTTACACACAGAGAGAAGACCCCCTGAGGGGACTCAGAGAAACAAGCCTTGAAGATATTGTTTGCAGGTCTAAATGTACATGTGTGTGTGTATGTATGAGTGTATGAAGATAAAAAAAGAACCAAAGGAGAGGATGTGATCTAGATAGACACAAACACGTGTGTGTGTGTGTGTGTAATTAACTGCTCCTCCTCTATGAACAGTGATGTAATCCTGGTGCTCTGCTCTCTACATTTCTCTTTCACTCTCCAGCTATAGCCTACTCATTTATTTATTTATTCTCCACCTGTCTCTCTGCCCTACCATTGGACTCGTGCACGAGATGAGACACACCTACACACCGACGCGCACATAAAGGAACAGAAATACAAGAAGTCCAACACTGCCATCTCCTGGCCCCGTGAGGTAAAACCGAGGAGGCATGTTCTGCTGTCTGGTGTTGAAATAAGATGCCACTCTAGTTCGAGAAGCCGTCCAAATGGAAACAATAAAACAAAACAAATAGAAAGATCAATACTGTAGCCTTGGGCCTAGGCTACAAGTCATCTGCAGCTTAGCATAGGCCTAATTCCTCTGCGTAATAACAGTAGGCCTATAGGGCCAGGCTATTGTGTACTACACTGTAGAATGGTCTTCAAAAAGAAGGATGTAGCATAGTTGTGAATTTTGCAAAGAGCCGTCTTGTATTAATTTAGCCCATATTTCACGTCTTCATTCCAGCCTGACAGACAGTAGCCTTGCCTATAGCAATAGACGGGGTCAGGAATAATAGTCACAATACTTAAATGTCTCAAACAGAACACACATATTCATAATATTCCTCACACATCCTCCTTTCGCGTTTAAAACTTCGACTGTGAAAACATTCCCGACAGGCACCACCGCGTTTTAAACCCATCTCCCGCCCTCCATCGCCCCCTGCGTCATTGGCCATTTTGAAAAACAGCTGGCTCACGCAATTGGTCCATTTTCAAACACGTCGGGCGCGGTTAGTTTGAAGGAAACAGCTTAGCAGAAAACCATTCAGCACTACTAGTTGCAAGCTGAAACGGGGTAGGTTTTCGTCAACCATCTCATCCCCGAAGACAAACAGTTTTGAGAAGCGGTAAGCATGTCTTTCACATGCTAATATGAGTTTAGTTCTACATTTGTTTAGCCAGTATTTTGTGTATGAAAGAAATGTTCGATGTTAGCTAACCTAAAAAAAACAGATGTTTTGATATAAAATAACTGATTAGCTGATGCTAGTGCCAGCTAAGTTAGCATGTATAGTCTGTCACGTTGCTAACCTTTGGCTAAGTTATCTCATTGCATTCCTTTTTATATAATGAAAACAGTCATAGCTATTGGTGCCTTCACTTATGATTTCCCTATAACTTTACCTGACATCATGTTTCTTTTTAAGACATGAACAGTCAGAAACGCCACCGTTAACGATTATGTTGAGGTTAACGTTAACGTTAACTTACATTTTGAGAAATGCATCGAGTTCAGGGTAACTTGGCTATGTAGCCACTGTTAGATAATTTAATTGGTAATCACGTATCTAACTTTTAATCGTGATCGTGACTTTACCCCACGGAAGCTGGGATGTTTATAAGTCAACAGACTGAGAAGTTATGTTAAACTTTTGTCGTCGTAACAGTTAGCCTAACGTTATGATAACGTTGTCCCAGAAGAATGTTTTTCCCCTCCTCCAAATTAACTTAACGTCACTAGGTATCGACATTAATCAAGGCTTAAACCTACTTATTAGGGTGCTTACGGTAACTTTTAAAGCCAACTGAAACAATGCACAAATGTCAGATAATACCTCAAACATGTTTTACAAGGTTGAAACGTTGTGCTAATTAGCTGAAAAGCTCCACAATGTAACGTTAGCTTCTAACCTAACGTTACGTTACCTAACAGTTATCGCTGTTACCCTCTCAGGAACCGGTCAGAATGGAGGACTACTTGAAGATTGAGAAAATTGGTGAAGGTAAGTTAAAGTTTCAGTTATTGTTAGTCATCCAGTATTCTAATGTGTTCACACAGCAAGCAATAGCCAACTGTTGAACAACTGCTTGTTTGGTACATGACCTTGTACGTGAGCCAAAAACGTTCATCTGTTGCACGACATTGTTTTGCAGTGCCTTTGAGGCATACTCTGTTGAGACCAACTTGGCGAGGAGTTTTTCCAAATATATTGCTTCGATTTACTTCAATGTATATAAGCGAATCATTCCAGATCTAATTAGAAACATGGTACAGCTTTTGCCTTCTGGTACTTTTCAGATTAAACTCTGCAAAATATAGACCTCACTACAATTCAAATGTAAAGAATTTACCACTAATGTTGTACTTGACTGCACGTCTGGCTGCCTCACGGCACCAGTTAGGCTATCTTAAGATGAAAATTCCTTTGTTGTACTCTGTAAACTGCAGTATTCTGTGGTTATTATGAATGAATACCTGTACATGGGAGTTTGGATAAATATGTGCACAGATCTCTCCTTTATTGCTCTCCCTCACTGCTGTGTCACCTCCTGCAACCCCAGGTACCTATGGAGTGGTATACAAAGGCAGGCATAAGGCTACAGGTCAGGTGGTTGCTATGAAGAAGATCCGTCTGGAGAGCGAAGAGGAAGGTGTACCCAGCACTGCTGTCAGAGAAATATCTCTGCTTAAAGAGCTGCAGCACCCTAATGTTGTACGGTAAGAGATCGTAAGAGATCACTTTGCCCAACAGAGCTTGGGCATGACCAACAAATGTATGCAGTTAGCTCAGCAGTTTTGAATTTCACGACGATCGCAGGAATCAACAAAAATTCTCCATATCATTTGTTTTCTCATCGTATGTTAGATGCATGAAGCCATGATGAAGTAGATCACTTCTAGTAATGTATTACAAGAGTGGCATTCTTAGAACCACAATGACACAAAATGTTTAGATGAAACATCCCAATCGTACGTTATTGAAGGAGCATTAACTAATAAAACTGCGTGACTGCTTGATTTGGCACCAGTTGATAGTTCTCCATTTGCAAATTATCCCCCATAGCTCATGCATCTATTCTGATAAACTAGACCACTTCTATCTTTATTTATTTGTCGGCACTTTTATAAAAAGCGACTTACAGATGTCAATTAACTGACACATTTTCAGGCTACACTGCCTCCACTTCTGACACTGCATAACGAGAGAATGGCGTTTTCAGAACTGCAGAGCCCCCAATTTAAGATTAAACAAAGCCCAGACTGTACATTATTGAGAGCAATAGCAGCCGTAAAAATAACGTTTGACAGCTTGATTCGTCACCAGTTGACAGTTCTAATCTCTATTTGCATAATCCAAAGGGAAAAAAACACCACAGGGTTCTGAGAGGGGCTGGTGGAGTGTGTTACTCATGTTGCGTAGCCCCTTTCTAACCGCTTAGTCATGGTGCTTTGAGCACTGGCGCTTTTGCCAGTTAAAGTGGCAGAGATTTTGCTGTTATGTGGTGGGCTGCCTGATTACAACTGGTTGGATTGAGATCAAGGTGTGTCGAGGCCTTCAGCGAGAGTTGCAGATTTTGCAAATTTACACAAACCAGCAAAACCTCGGAGTGCCACTTTCTCAAGCTTGAAAACATATGCACACAAACAAATCCTTAATGCTTGTATTCTGAGAGTACATAAGACAAATACACAAAAACCTTGGTGGCTCATTGATGTAAGGGACAAGATGCATGCAGAACTCGCAGTTTACCTTTGCCCAGGAATACTTTATTTTAGATAGATAGATAGATAATATATGTGTTTATCTAATATGACTCGCCAATGGGACTCAAGTGATAACTGACCCTACAAAGTGCTATAGTAAATATGTTTAATTTATATAGCACATTTAAGACCAAAGTGCTCCACACAGCGATAAAAAATTAAAGATGGGAAATCCAACCTCAGGGTCAGCAGTTGCCAAATGCCAGATGGAAACACTGTGTCTTAAGCCTAGATTTCAAAGCAGTCAGGGTTGGCATATTTCTGAGGTCCATTGGGAGAGTATTCAGGGTTGGCATATTTCTGAGGTCCATTGGGAGAGTATTCCAAAGTAGTTTTCCAAAGTATTGGTGCAAACACGGCAAATTCACCGTGCATCAATTACTCCTCAAAGGAGAGACTTTCAGAAGATGTGAGAAGGAGACCCAAGAGCTAGAGAGGTGCCAATCATGTCATATATGTGTAAAGATTAGTGCTTTTTGACCAGTCAGTGCACATGACCATTATATGACACCATATTATACAACACACTCTTAATCTATGATATGGATATGGCAAACACTTAACAGCAAAATTACTACATTTTCTGTCTCACTCACACGGTCCACAGGCTTCTTGACGTGCTAATGCAGGAGTCTAAACTCTACCTGGTGTTTGAGTTCCTTTCCATGGACCTAAAGAAGTACCTCGACTCAATACCCTCAGGCCAGTTCATGGATGCAACTCTAGTAAAAGTAAGTGGTTTCAAGTGTATATTTGCTACAGGTAATATTTATCACGATAAAGTCTGACAAGGAGGTCTCTGGTCTAGTCCATCTAGTGCAAGCCTGTGTAGTATGTGTTTTGTTCAGGATGGGATGTGAATTGCCAGGGACCTGAATTTGCAGCAATATTTAAGATGTCAGGGCTTTAGGTGTTCAGGCACTGTTCAGGTAACCTGACTCACCAGATGAATTTCGTTCCACCTAGCTCCACTCATCAATCTGGGATCGATCCATTGGAGAGGTGTTTCAGAAGGCTGAGCCTTATAAAAAATCCATGCATATGATTTGGATAAGTCACACATTTTTCAAGAATAATAATAAATAAAATAAAAAACTCATTCTTTTTCAGAGCTACCTCTACCAGATCCTGGAGGGCATCCTGTTCTGTCACAGCCGGCGGGTTCTGCACAGAGACCTGAAGCCCCAGAACCTGCTCATCGACAACAAAGGCGTCATCAAGCTGGCAGACTTTGGGCTGGCTCGGGCTTTCGGCGTGCCAGTGAGGGTGTACACACACGAGGTACACCACAAGAACACCAACTTGTGTGTGTCTGTGTGATTAGTGATGTAAGGGATAATGGAGTGAAGTCCATTATCCCGTTTATTCTACTGTTAATAACATGTTAAATATTAAGTTAATTTTAAATTTTTTTGTTATCTCATTTGGATAGTTACAGCTGATAAATAAGTATTTATTTCAAACTGTTACTATAGTCCCGCATGAATGGTTGCGACGCTGGAACACTAACCAGTGGGTCTACCACCTAGGCTACATATAAAACAGTCAAAACATTGATAAAATCAAAATAAGGCTTTTTTTTTTTTTTTTTTTGTAAATTGAACTACACGTTCCCATTGATGGTGAAGTTTGATCTGCCGGCTCTCCACGGCGGTAGCGCGCAAAGAGTGCTGGTTAATTGTACGTTCTAAAGAACCTTCACAATGGGAAACTGAATTAAGCCGTAGAATAACATAACGTAACCTGTTTGGATTTTGTATGTAGACAAGGAATTTTAACTACACCCTCAACGTTTGTTGAGGGTGTAGTTATAGAGTACAGAGGGGCATTCAAATTCCTTAAACAGAGGCGAATGTTTGTGGCGAACATGTTTGTCTAAACAGATACATTTGAACGATTTTGTTTAAACATCTCAACGGTAACTCCGTCCAACTCCCAACATGATCACAGAGAACTACCTCTTCAAAGTGTTTGCAAACGGAACAGAAACAGAAAAGTGTTCGTTTGCCTATGTTTGTGAATTTGAGCACCTCTGGTGTTTACGAGCTAAACATCTCTTGTGACATTCCATTCAGTAAGCCTTTAATGATGTCCTGAATTTACAATAGCACTGAAGTTTGTGTGTGTGTGTGTGTGTGTGTGTGTAGGTGGTGACTCTGTGGTACAGAGCCCCAGAGGTCCTCCTGGGAGCATCTCGGTACTCCACACCCGTAGACATCTGGAGTATAGGGACCATTTTTGCTGAGCTCGCCACCAAGAAGCCCCTCTTCCATGGCGACTCTGAGATTGACCAACTTTTCAGGATCTTCAGGTAGTACTGCACAGTTGTCTCACTCCCAACTCCTTGGCGTCCATCGTCCATCTCGTTATCTTAAAGGGAAACTCTGGGAGACCCTCTGCATTGTAGCATAGACATTCACCGTGCCGGATCTCTGGCGTGAATGAAGTACTCCGAATCAGAGGTCATTGGTACTACAAAAGGTCACATGCACGAAAGGCTCTCTGTATGCTCGTTTGTTTCCGGTGGAGCCAGGTGTGTTTGAACCTGCCGCTATTGTTAATGTAATTCGTGTCTAAACAGACCCGGTTGGGTGTTGTATTATGGAAACCGCATGTTACGATAAAGAAGGATTTATGATAATCATAATCTGATTTAACACTACAAAACAGAAGCAGCAGCTGGCAATGGAAGTCAATAAATAATTTCCGGATCACAGCAATTGGAAAAAATAAATATCAAAATCAGTTTTGTGTTTTTTTTTTTTTTTTAATCTAACCATGAAATCAAAAGTCTGAAAAACAAAGCGTTATTTGTTTGTTTTTATCACATTCATAAACAAATAATGAAATAAGTCATTTTTTCATTTTGGTTTCTCAAGTGAATATCAAATGAACGAATCTGACTTTTCGTGCACATGGTCTATTGTGGTTCAGTTTTGTCAGTTAAGCCAGGCTTTCTGCTTCAGACTCCCACAAAAAGGGTGATGTTCAAATGGGGCAAAAGGAATAATACCTCTGTATTCATTATCTTTCATTTAAGTGTAAGCACTAGTGTATTGTGATTTTCAATTAGATTTTTTTTTAAACTGTTACTTGTAATGCTAATATAACATTTATTGGTATTCTATTTTGTGATTTGCTTTGGATGAAACCATCTGCCAATTCGCCTTATTCACCCAGCGGCCATTATGAGGCTGAGGGGTAACACTTGCCATTACACCTCAGTCCAGCAGATGGTGGTGGTAATGCACTCCGTTTGCAAACTGCTAAAAAAAACTCACTGAAGAAGAACAGGCCAGTGAACCCTTCTTTTTCCGGGTGAATAAGGCGAATTAAATATTAACAAGTATGTATGTGTTTAATTCAACTTAACACGGATACTATTTTGACGTTCTTTAGAACCCTGGGAACACCAAATAATGATGTTTGGCCCGATGTGGAGTCCCTTCCTGACTACAAGAACACTTTTCCCAAGTGGAAGGGAGGAAACCTGTCCACCACAGTGAAGAACCTCAACAAGAGTGGCATTGATCTGCTTGGGGTGAGCCACAGACTAAAGGCACCGCGCATAGGCACCGACATGAGGGCGGTGCACTCTGTTTCCAATATTTGGTTACATTAAATTCCATTGTTTTCGGTACCATACACCACCGCTAAGCTGTTTAGCACGCTGCAGTGTAGATCAAGATATAGTTCTTCGAATGCTTGTTAGTTAAAAATGTTGGTGTTGGCAAGTGACTAACTGGCCCACTCCCAAAGTGAGCACTGAGGACTAGACTCAGACTTAATTGATCTCAGGTGCTAAGTGAGTGAGTGTTTTTGGCCACATGGGCTCAGATAGGTATAAATGGAATTGGGACTAAACTTCACGAGATCACATGTTACCTTGGCGACATTTAATAACAAAGATGTTGATGTTCCCTTCCGTGGACATGTGTCCTGCTGTTGTTTACTTTTGTAATTTCCGGATTTCCTATGGTCTCCGCGGTAAACATCACAACGCTTTGAACTGTGGGTAATTCAAAGCAACTGTTGGATCAGTAAGGCATTAGTAATAAGGAGCATTAGCAAGTATGGGCAACTAGTTTGGCATTATCTTGAAATTCATGTTAATGGTAGGTACATGCATAAGAATAGTTGAGATGCATAAAAAAAAATCACTGGTCAAATTCCAAACTCAAATGCATACTTTTCATACAAAACTACAGAAAGTAGTCACCACCAGCTGGGCTGTCGTGGAAAGTTTTAGCACATCTCTCAGGTTGTTGGTTCCCTAGTTTTGGACTAGAACGTTATACTTAATTTTTTTTTATTGAATGCTGAACCTGTCGTATGTTAGTTCACTATTAAGCTACTTAAACATTAGACCAAAGACGATGCCTTTGGCGACTGTTCATTGAGCTCCACTGGCTACCCTTAGCCGCCTGCATCAAATTCAAACTACTAAAGCTTGCGTACAAAGTGATTGCTGGGTCTGCACCCACTTAAGTGCTCTCATAAAGACTTATGCTACCCCTTGCCTGCTGCGCTCCACCAAGGCACTGACACCCCCACAACCACAGCAATCCAGACCATTTTCATCTGTGGTCCCCTGATGGTGGAATGATCTGCCAAGTCCCAGCAGAGCAGGGGCGTCCCGCTCTGTCTTCAGAAAAACTCTTGAAGCGACCACTTTTCCAAGAATATCTCCTCCTAACGATTCTGATAACCTCACACACTTGGTGCACACTTACCATGCTATCCCCTCCTCGATCTCTCCATTCCTGTCCTCCCTCCTCTGCTACCACTACTCTTCCCTTCACCCTACCACTTAATTGAAGTGTCCTTCACTGGGGAGTGCCCCTTCACAACAGTCAGAAGTGTTAGGGGGTGTTGAAATCTTTACCTACGAAATAGATCTCTGAAGTTCGCCTACAAAAAAATCTGCCATCTTTGACATCCGGTATTTGGTGATTTTTTCCTATGGGAAAATAACATGGGGATTTTGAATTATCGCACCTGTTAAATTCTCGCGGGGATGAAAAAGTCTGAAATGCAGACGTTTCCCTGAACACACTTTTGTCCTCTGCCTTCGAGTGGATACTGTGATCTCCGGTATGTGAAAGCGGCACACTTAGATTTTTGCTACCCCAGAGGTAGTTAGCTTTAATTAACAACCGGAACTCCTTATATGAGCAAAGATGGCCGTTTTGGTTCTGTTTTGTAGGCAAACTTCAGAGTTCTATGGGACACCACTCGATGAGTCATTAGTAGTGAGTTCACCTATGTCGCCGCATCGACGGGGGTGGTGGGTCTAGTAGTTTTCCATTCAGAAAAATGCTGACTCTAGCTGTTAAAATCCTTCTCCGTTTGACAAACCAATGCAGAAGAAAATGTACAAATGTTTGCAAGCACATGTAATGTTTACACCAATTGTTTGAATTTAACTGTTCAGAGAAAACATGTTCACAAACATTCAACACTGTTTGCCGAATTTGAACTCAATTATGGACTGTAACAGTCATTAATTATTACCCACACAACAGCATCCTCTACCTCTACCATACTCTACCCGATGTCTGTGGACATCATTAATGGCAAAGCCGGTGCTGGATAAACAAATAGCATGCGTGCAACAGAGTGCTTTTGTGTTGATTTAAGACTTGTGGTAACTTGAATGTAAACTTGTGTGTGTTTCATTTCTGGGTGTTTTTGTTTTGCAGAAAATGCTGATCTATGACCCTCCGAGGCGCATCTCTGCCCGTCAGGCCATGAACCATCCTTACTTTGATGACCTCAACAAGAGCACCCTCCCTGCCAGCAACATGAGAATCTAACTTTGCAACATGTCGTCACAGAAATGAACCCTGTGACAACCCATGCAATTATGGAGCAATACTCACCTCGGAATTTATTTGTTGACCTATATGTTAATGTTGTACTTTGTATGTTGTGTTTGTCCTCTTTAAATGTTTGTATGCCTTCAGTTGTGTAATAGAAGGCATTTGTGTACATACATTCTTGCGCTTTTTTTGGAGAGAAATGTCCGTTTGTATATGTTTTCCAGTAAAGTGCACTTTTTCACATCAAACATTTGTCCTTTTGATGGATTTTTTTGTTACTTTTGCAAAATCACACGGATGTGGCTAATTGCTGGTTTGCATGCGGTGTAGGCCTACTTCAGTGCCCATGCAGTCATTTAGATCCCACATGTATATCACCACGGCAAAGCACCAAGTCAAGCCAGAGCTCAACCCCAGGATGTTGTGCCAGGTTGCACATTTTATTGTACTGATTTTTCAAGTCTGCACACTTGAGATGGCATATTGCGGATGGTAGAACGATGAATTGTCCCTACATAGGTTGTACCAAATACTTCAGAATTAGGTAAAGTTTTTCCTCTTATTTGAGTAGGTACCATAAATTAGTTGACTGTGGAACAGGAAGTCCCAGTACACCTGCTAGCCAACAAGAGGAGCTCTGCATGTTGTCTGACAAAGTGGTCAACGAGGTTTGTGTAGATGCACTAGATGTGCCTGACAGCACAGTTCATGGAAAACTTGGCTCTTTTCTATTTGAAAATGCAACCAAACAACTTTGACAAGATTTGGGAAAGATTCTTGAAAGATTGTAGTCTTTTAATAGCCTAGAAATCTAGACGCACCCTAGCGGATGGCCAGCCAGGCTAGTCTTTTAACTAATGGCCCCCATTCAAGCTTTACTCAAGACTCCAATCTTTCCCAAATCTTGTCAAGTTGTTTGGTGTAAGGAGGCCATAAGCTGCTTATGCCAGCCACCACTATCAAAGCTATTGTGGAGGAATATCAGGAGGTTCGCAATGGCACCATGAAGTATATAATGTCAAAGCTTCGTTAATAATGTACCATGTTTAACCTGCCTGACACTGAAATAAGTCAGATTCTTGATGATTTGTCCAAGGAGGATCTCTTTAAACAGTGCTGTGTAGGGCCCTTGAAATCTGACCACGCCCGAAAAACATTTTTCAATAAAACTTCCAATTATGTTGAGACCCACTCAGATCTATTTAGGTGCAGATGCAACTGGCATTGAACACTTCTTTTAGTACATACCAATCAAGGAGACCCTGAAGTCTCCTCTCAGAGTGATGTTCTGACAGACGTGATAGATGGAAAATCCATTAAAGATAATGTTTTATTAAAAGAAGCCCCCTCATCCCTGTCCATAGTGCTATATTACCAGGATTCATTTGAGGTGGCCAACTTTCTTGGATTTGGTAAAAAGAAGCAAAACACGACACTTCGTAATATATTGCCCCACAACCGGTCAAGTGTTGATCCCATGCAGTTGGTGTTACTCTGCTGGGAGGAGGACATACGTTTCTTCGGACAAGACACAATTTTCAACCCGCTTGTTTCCGATTTGAAGGGCGTTAATGAATTTGGCTTTGAAACAGAAGTTGGCAGCAATCTGAAAGGAGTGTTGATAGCAATATCAGGGGACAATCTTGGGTCATTGTGTGGGTGGATTCACTGCATGGGCGTAGATTTAGGGTGGTACGCTCATGACTAGTCCTAACCAATATTTTAAGATGACAAAATTGTCCCCACCAATATTTTAGCGAACTCATTTGTGCTGCTGATCATTCCGACAGCCAGCACGACAGTACAAGAAACGTCGTCATTTGATTGGCTGAAAAACCGAGGGGGAGGGGGAAGGGTTATCTGACACGCATGCTGCACACACATTGCTTATAGTCAAGCGAGCAGGGGCCTGTACTACGAAGGGAGCTTAACCTACCCAGATGTAACCCAGGGTTACTTTGTTAAACCGGGGTTGACAAAACCTGGTTATCTTTAGTGGTGTTACGACGCTGATTATGAAGTTGATTTGTTGAGCCGGGGTTAACCTCATTGGAGTTTGTGCGCGTTCACATAAAAGGGGCGGGTTGCAGCGCAAATCACCACTTTCAGTGATGACGCGTTCACATTATTTTACGGATGAGGAATGCCAATTATTATGACAAATACGAAGGCACGGCTGTTGGCAACGTATTGCAGATCCTAAATGCCTAAAAGTAAAGTTTTATTTCCACATGTTCTTCAAATACGGAGGATTAATAGCTTGCGGAATGTATTTAATGAGTTGAAATAATTAAATTGCCTATTTTGAGTTAAATGCCTACAGATGCAACACAATTTAGAAGTGGGCATATAGATTACAGTAATAAGGATAATTGAATGTTTAAGTAGCCCCATTGACTGATTTAGTGTATGCCTAATCCTGTGAACATTTCAGATGCAACACCATTGCCAAACGCACATGGCAGCAGGTGAAAATGAAACACAAACACATTATTCAGAATAGTGGTTTATATAGTCATGAAAACATGCAGGCCTAGTATGCTCAGTGGCGGTTTTAGGTACGGGCGAACCGGGCGGTCGCCCGGGGCGGCATCTTGTAGGGGGCGGCACGAGCGCTTAAAAAAAAAAAAAAAAAAAAGAATAATAATAATAAACGTCGCAAAACGATTTTCTATTATCCATCACTTGTGTGAGGAATTAGGGAATTGGCGCCCCTGTTGCTCAGAAGGTAGGCCTACTGCACTGCACTGTGCAGAGGAAGGGGCGAAGGGAGGGGTTTGCGGGGGACAGTTCACCTCTGGGTCTCCTTAATGAAACGGGAAAGGGGGGATGAATGGGGATCCACTGTATAGTAGCCTACAACAGTCTATTAGTGGGCTAAAATCAGTCACACCTTGACTTTCTTCCAAACAACGCACATCTCATAATGTTATGAATGCAGACCTATGATTCCTGCACATTTAATTAACTGTGTGAAATGGCTAATAAAAATAGGTGACAAAACGATTAAGAGGTCACCCAGGTGAATTGGTTTGGTCTTGACTGTGGTCGCGAGTGGATCATGGGAATTTGTGGATTGTTGACGACTGTCGAGTGCCAAACACGATGGACAGAAAGCGGTCAAAGCCATCAGGTGCCCAGTTCCAAAAAAAAAAGAAAAGTAGAAGAGGAGAAACGAGCAAAGGATAAAGGTATGTAATGTCCTAATAATAACAGTATCATGTCATGAGTGAAGGGCTAACGTCAATGTTAATTGATAGGGCCTAGCCTAGTATAACTTTTACGTTTGTTAGCCATCTTGCAATGATACCTATGCTTAGCCTATAAAATAATAATTCGGTTTTAACAAACACAACAACTAATTTCACCATGAGATGGATTATGCTTTGCAACAAAACGGTCAAAACCTCAAAAGTTCTGATTATTTATTTCCATCATTTTGGTTAACGTTGCTGTTTAAAAAAATGACTGTTTAAAAAAAAAGAAGATTTTTTTGTTGTTGGGGGGCTCGGGGGGATCTCGCCCAGGGAGTAATTGAGTCTAGAACCGCCACTGAGTATGCTTATAGGTTATAGCCTTCACTTGGCCTCTGTTTTACAGCTAACAAGAAAAAGGTGTCTTTGAACACTACTGTAAGGCACCAGAGTGTTTTACAATAGCAGAGGAGTTGGCCATTGCAAATAATAGTGGAAGGCCGATTATGGAGGGGGTTGAGGGAGGCATTCGGTCGGATTCTGGTGTGGAAATGTGTAGCCTTTATGTGCAGGGTACAGTAATATGACATTCAATTCAATACGTTTGTTAAAATGGTGATTTTAATTTATTAGGCCTAGGCCTACTGTAGGCTATGTCCGATTTATTCTTGCTCAGATGTTCAGCATACTGTAGGCCTATGTCCGATTTATTTTCGGACATACAGTATTCTTGGTCAGATGTTCAGCATCACCACATTAGCCTAATGTCCACGTACGGGCATTGCTATGAGACGTCTTCCTAGATCATCTGACAAAGATAACGAATTCCCTCGGCTGACAATCTATATCTTCATATAGAGAATATCGTCCATAGGCTATATAACGTTATATTTTTTGGCGGTCTCTAAAACCCCTCGCCCTGCGAAGAGAGTCCCTCACGATTTGCGCTCCAATGTCGGATCATCCAGGTACGCCGACATGTCTCGGGAGAAATTGTTAGTGGAGGGGTGGTACTTATAAAGGGTGTGGTTAACGGAAACCTCGGGTTAACCAAGAACATAACCTGGTCGGAGCAGGTTTGAGATGCAGCGTAAATTGCCATGGCAGCATACCTCGGTTAAAATCCACCTTTCGTAGTACGGGTTAATCGGGAAGTTACGCCACACGTGATCAAGTTACTCTCGAAGTTACCCAGATAAGCCAGAAACCCCGCTTCGTAGTATAGAGGGAGAGCAGATAGCTAACAAACGTTCAGAAAAAGTCCTGTTGGCAAATTTGAGGAAAAGTCTGTAAAGGGGCTATTTCACACAATTTGAGGGTGCTGAATTCAAATATTTTGTTTACCAAGCTCAATTTTGAGTTTTAAGCTTGCTAATTAGCATAATTCACATACTTTTTGGTTTTGCCATCAGATATCATAGGAATTGCAAAAAATAAGGCATTAATATACTCTTCATGTATCAGATATGTTGTAGGACAGGACAGGAATTACCCCGATGACCCTCAAGTAGCAAATGAAAATAAGATCAAATTAAAATATAAATTGAAATAATAGCTAAAATTCAGTATGACGTTTAGAAGCAAAATAGATTCCTAAATTCCTATTGATAATAAATTGATACAATAGTAGGTGACTGCTCATTTTTCTGAAGAAAGTACTTTGTCACTAACTATTATGAACAGTTGTCAGTCTTTACAGAGGATTTACACTGTATTTTTTTTTTTACTGTAAAGGCGACTGTGTTTGCCTAGTTAAAACATCTCACTGGTGCTCTTTCCTATCATTCAAATCCCAGCCATGCAAAAAAATGGAAGAGTGTGCATGTTTGAGGGTTGCTGAGGAGTGCTATGGAGATTGCATTATTTGCAAATAAAAATAAAGCTTAGACAAGATATTCTTTATAGTGCAACAAAAAGAAACATTCTCCAGTGCATTATTACTGCATATGATGCTGAAAGGGAAGTGGACCTAGGTAAAAATCCTCAGCTATGAACTGATTAATGTCCCTGTACTGTAGCTATTGCAGATAGCGATGGTTATTTGTGAAGTGGAAATAAGTCATCCTCACTCAAGTGCTGTCTAGCAATGTGGAATGTCCAGTAGTGATCACTACAAAAACTGCTCATTCAACACTGGTAATAGATGCTCTAGATCTAGTTATGTCTTTAGGGCACCCACCTGACTGCAGCACATTAAAGAAGTATGCAGGAAAGTTTGTAAGAAACTTTTGTATTGTTATTTGGTATTTGTTATGTGGTAGCAAATGATGTTGACTATCAAAGAAATAGACCTAATGTAGGAATGCACACAGATATTGCAACAGATACACTCAGGCCAATCCAAACTTTTCTCATCTGTTGTTCCTCGTTGGTGGAACACACTGCCAGTTAAGGGCAGGGACATCCCTCTCCATTTTCAAAAAACTCCTGAAGACCCAGCTCTTTAGAGAACATCTCCTCTTGTAGCACCACTTACAACAAGTCTTGCTGATCCTAGCACTCACCAGCCGTCTTGAACTGACACTCAACTGTTTAAAAACAGCACTCAATGATGCACTTATTCTTACTGTACTCTACCGTTTTTTAATTGTCCTAAAATTGTTGAGAGAATTGCTTTAAAACTTAACTGTTACCATGTTGTTAGTCGCTTTGGTTAAAAATGCCGTCAGCCAAATGTAATGTAATGTAATGTAATAATGGTGTAGGCATATCTGATTAAGACCCAAAGAGTGGTTGAAACGTACTTATTAAATTACACTGGGAGCAAAGAAGACTATCTTCACTTTTTTTCCCTTTGCATCAGATGGCCTAAAGATTAGGCTCTTCTGCATAGCATTAAGTGATTGGCATGCAGTAATTTGAACACTGACCTTGATCTAGCCTACTTTGGCTATTTAAAGGTAATTTACTGCCAAAACATCACACAATATAAATGAGCTATAACAAACAATAAAGGACTTAATCACACACAAACTACTATTTTACTGACTACAAAAATAATAATTATGTAGGACGTTTAGAAGTTTGAAACCCAGAATTGACCAAAAGTGCACCAAATTCAACACAAATGACTCAATACACTTGGAGGCCTGCATCCTTTCTTTTCCAGATATTTTAGGATTTGGATATCGCTTCAGTATCGAGTATCAAGATATTTATGGCAGGTATTGTATCGAAGTCATAATTTTGGTATCGTGACAACACTATGCCAGAGCCACTCTGTTTTCTAGATGTCGAGGATCGGAGGCTCTACCACCAACAAGTGATGCTGCTCAATGGCATATTAGAAGAGCACATTATCAAGCTCTAGTATGGAGGCAAGCACACATACCAAATCCAGTGTTACTAGAATTAAAATGTTTTTCACTTGACGGTTGTTGCTGACGGTAGATGCAGTTCTGCATTAGGCTTATTCCCGCTATCTAAGTTCATAGGATATATTCTGAGTTGAAGGTTATCGGTGCAATTTGTTATTGTGATGAAATGCATTAAACACCACGAGTGACTCACTATGTTAGCAATAAAAATATTGTTGTGTTATGATTAGAATTTCTGAGTTTATTACATGTTAACTGTAATCGTGTTCCCATTAAATATGTTAATAAACTATAGTATGGCTTCTTTAATGCTCAAACATGTATTTAGAGAACACTTTTATTTGGTTTTAGTGATTACTTTTGAAATCAACCCAATTTAGGGAAAATAAGCAAAAATAATCACTATTTTATGTTAAAATGCTGATTATGCAGCTTAGAACTCAGAATTGAGCTTGGTAAACAAAATATTCAGAATCAGCAACCTCAAATTAGGTAAGAAGGGTGGTTTACCAACTTTTCCTCAAATTTGCCGTCAGAAGTTCTCTTCTGTGAAGCTGCTCTCCCTCTAGTACAGGCCCCAGGCTTTCAAATTATGCAGATTCTATAATGTGGAAAAATAGTATTAACTGGTGATAGCATATGTTACCCAGGATATTGTTAAAGATAAACCTAGCTTCTGTAATCTTTCAACCAAGGTCAGGAGTATTGATTAGGGGTGTGCAGCACGGTCGCATATACGTCGCGCTATCACAATAGATGCTATTACCAAGTCACTGAATGTTAATTAGCCTACCTTAAAGGAACCGTATGTAGGATTTTGGCCAAAACTGGTACTACAATCTATTTCAAAATACTGTAGAGCGGTGTACACCGCAGATGTGGTAACTAGAGCAGAGCTGGCAACCCAGATGCCGAAACACTACTGGCTTTGTGATTACTAGATAGGTGGAGGGTGGCGGATCAGGCCAAAACACAAATATGTAAACATCAACATCAGTTGAGGGCTGCAACTTCACTTTTTTAAATGACGATATCCTGGCCGGACTACTGTTGTCAGTGATATAAGTATTTGAAATTAGCGTGATTTCCTAATGTCTAGTGATAAATCAGGGCCATTTTATGATTAATTGAATTACATTTCTTACATACGGTTCCTTTAAGTTAGAATCTTGGAAGTCACAATAAACATTGGATCTGGACATTTCTCGTTTCTATTCTGTTTATGTTATGAATTTCTGAGTGTAGCCTACACAATGCAGAGAAATAAAAGGGAGACCCAAATTCGTTTGAAGGACTGTCATTGCATTGTTATGACACATGCTGTAAAAACGTGTTGGCAATGTGAATAAGTTAACACTGTTGGTTATTCAAATATAATGAATCATTATTTGATGAATAATATTAAAATAACACTATCATACAATATGGTAGGAGGGTTAAACTCGCTAGCCAAAGGATAGGCTACAAAATGAATGAACCACTTAGTATGCAGAAAAGACAGCATCAAATCACTACAGATGGATGGCAGGTTGAGGAAACAGCATCAGGGCTTCAGGTGAGGTTCTAATTATTAGCCTATGTCAAATTGTCAATTCAGTTGGAGTCAGCAGCATTGCTGTACAATATAATGAGAAGGAGTAGATTCACTTCTGATATTCTGTATTGCCAACAGTCTGAAATAACAAAGGAAATCGCCATTAAGGCACTGGTATCTTACAGCAAAAGAATTCCAATTACAGTTAAGCAAATACAAATATAATTTAGAGTCGCATAAATTCATAGACATATTCAATCCTAAACTATGGTGCATTTCCATACTCAGTAACATAAATAAAATACTATATAACTATATGACTATATGATATATATGACTATATAATCTGGGCAAATTTAAGATATGCTTAGCTTCTGTTATCTGAGAAACAAAATTGGCATCTAGTGGTCAAACATTTATTTACGTTTAAACAATTGTTTTCATCTGCACATATTTCTCTCCAGTCGGAGATGCTAGTTTATCTTTAGAGTACTATAAATAATGAAAGAGGCTATTGTCTATTGATTGGATGGGGGATTGGATGCCCCACCAAAGCTGAGACCAAACCTACGCCCTTGATTCACTGTGAATTTTAGCAAAAGTAAGAACTTCTGTCGTTACTGTTCAATAGACAGGGAGGCATTTCAGAAGCAACCTGAAAAGGTAGGCCTCAAAAGGACAGTGGAAAGTGTTTTGCAATTTAGAGATGGAAAATCTATAGTCAACGGACTAACATGTGATTCTCTCTGACTTCAATAGCCTAAAATACTTCCATGTCTGTGATCCTGGTCTCTCTCCTTGTTTGGGGCATGATTTATTTAAGGGAGTTGTCTCATATGACTTGGCAGTTTACATTCGACATCTAGTGAAACTTGAAAAACATTTCACATATGTCCAATTAAATAGATCCATTTCGGGGGGGCGCTGTGGCGCAACAGGCTACAGCGCCCATACCATGTACGGGTCCAAGTGCCCACGGAGACCCAGGTTCACGTCCGGCCTGCGGTCATGTCCCAATCCCACTCCATCTCTCTCTCCCACTCCTTCCTGTCTATCTTCACTGTCCTATCTGAATAAAGGCAAAAATCCCCCCCCCCCCCCCCCCAAAAAAAAAAAAAAATAGGTCCATTTCACAATTCTCTCATACTGGAAGTGATTCAAACAACGGGCCATGTGAGGTGAAAGAAGGTGGAGAGAAACTCGGGGGCCATGCAGCACAGAACTGGGGCTTTTTACACTTGCTTTCTCTTTACATTAGAAGATTGTATTAAGAATCCAGTAGTGTGGCAATTGTGCCTAAAATTGAGAGAAATTGTTGAGCTGGTTTGTGCAGCGAGTGCATCTGATATTGGAAAAATGTGAGTCTGTTTTGCTCATTGATGTTGGGGTTCATTTGCTGACTGTGCAAGATACATGTGTGTAGATATAGACAGTCTAGCTGATTACTATCCATTACCATCACATAGGTGACGTTTCAGTGGTTGCATTACATCACTCTATTTTTATCTAATTTTGCAAATGTCAGGATGCTGTGACCTCAGGGCTTCCAAGGATAGACGGGGAGCGGCTGCAACTTTTTGAGTTGAGAGTTTACTGTTGGTATAGAGGAAGTTGAGGATCTTCGTTACATTAAGGAGGATGGTGTGAAGGACCTCCTGACCCTATCAATTCTAGATGCCTTTCAAAGAAGAGGTATGTAAAATAATTCAATTGTGTTGAAGGTGCATTTCCTTGTGCAATTTTAAGTATAAGTATATATACTCTTTTGATCCCGTGAGGGAAATTTGGTCTCTGCATTTATCCCAATCCGTGAATTAGTGAAACACTCAGCACACAGTGAGCACACAGTGAGGTGAAGCACACACTAATCCCGGAGCAGTGAGCTGCCTGCTACAACAGCAGCGCTCGGTGAGGGGTTAAGTGCCTGGTCAGGGTTCGAACCGGCAACCTTCCGGTTACAAGTCCGAAGCGCTAACCAGTAGGCCACGGCTGCCCCAAAAGTTATGTTATTTTGTGTTATACTGTATTATGCTATGTTATATGTTCAAAACAGACCCTTGCTTTAGTTTCAGACTCATGTCAAACTTGTCAAAAAGACAAAATACATTGTTTTTTAAGGACAATGTGGCACGCATACACACGCACATCCACATGCACTTCCTCAACCTGCCCTTACACAGGCACATTCACTCGCCACGCGTCTCTCTCCACACACACATAGTTCAACAGACACCCAGCATACACGCTCCACATTACACTCCAATGCAGCCATCCTTTCATCCCTACAGCATTCACAGACCCACACATCTTTACACACACACCATCACATGCATCCATACACAGCCCACTCCACAACACTCCACACTCACTCCATTACACACACTTCACACAAAGTCCAATACAGCAATATAGACAGACACACAATACACACTCAGCACACACCACTGCACCTATATCCACCATACAAATACCTCCCCCTACCCCAGAAAAACCAATCCACACACATGCAAAAACCTCTAAACACCTTCCACACACCCACCATACAAACATACACAGACAGCCCGACGCCGACCCACCCCACCCCCTCCCCCCTGCCTCCCGTCCCAACAACACACACAAACACAACATCAAAATAAAATATCCTAACTAAAGCCAATTTTATTTTATTTTATTTCTCCCAAGATTCTACCACACAGCCACATCCTAGTTCTGCAATACTGCCTACTACACCCTCCACATCGCCTGCACCATCTTCTCCCTCCGCTGTCTCTTCTTCCCAATGGGTCCGTGACTTTCAAATCCCTTGGAAGGAAATGCCGGTAGGACCGACTTCTGATGATTAGGGTTATCGCCAACATAGTCAGATTGCATTGCATGAACCCGACCAGAGCTCAGTGCACTGAGATAACCAGGGCTTATGTTGCGCAGTACCCCAAATCATTCGGGGATGTGACTGATGAGGGAGATGTCTTTGGATGTGGGTACACGTCACTACTGAACCAGATCAAAACCAGAGTTGAGTATGTCAACCAGAACACTGCTTTTTTTTCAGGATCCGTAAATCCAAGAGTCCAAACTCTGACAGCACCCCCCACATGACAAGTTTCCCGCATACTTGCAAATCTTTGGGAGAGCTGACTGATTATGATGTCCAGAGTTGCATTAAATACCTGCACTTTGAAGTATCTCTCTGCATCGGTCAAGCGCTCATCTTCCGATAGTTCGTCAAAGTGACGCTTCACTCTCCGTGCTCTAACATTTTCAAATGTACTCTGAACCCCCCATTTATTTGCGAGCGTCTGCGCTGTAGCCTTGGCCTGGTCAAAGGCACGCCGGTAGTCAGAAAGGACCTGTATAGAATTTTCCAGCAAATGCATTGCGGGGGTAGCGACGGGCCCCGGGAGGTCACGGGCCCTGGTGCGACTGCACTTGCTGCACCTAGTATAGTTACGCCACTGGTCTCTAGGCTTCCTCAGTCATTGTAAAGCTGCCGAAGCTGAACATTATCCAAAACTCAATTTCTCAGACGAGCGTCAATTTGGGAGCTTGCTACACTCCTTCCTTCTCAAATGACTTGAAAAGGCCGTTTGCACAATTTCACAAATAATCACAGGGACCGAAAAATACCTAACATGCCAACTTTTTCTGGGTTTATCATTTTAACGTTTCCCTGCTGTCTTGCCATTTTAATATTTTCCCGTAGAATATCCCATATTAGGCTACTGTAATCAGGGGCGGATTATGAACTTTCGGGCCCCTGGGCCCAGATGTATTAAGGGCCCCCCACTTATTGTCGTATTATGTGGGAGGGGGGGTTTGGGGGTCCTCCCCCAGAACATTTTTAATTTGTTTGATGTGATTTCCTGTATTCTGGTGCATTTTGGAGATGGCCAATACTAAATTCAATCAGATTAATAGCCTACATCCTGATTTGTTGATATTGAGGCAATGATTCCATGCAAAGGCTTGGGCTTCAGGGCCCCCTGACCCCTTGGGCCTGGGCCCAGTAGGCCCGTTCAGTAATCCATCCCTGACTGTAATACTCATAACATTAGTCCTTCATTCTGGCCTGTCTCTGTGTTGTCCTGTTGTTACCCCTTGCCCTTCCAGTGAAACAGATGTATTCAAATCATCGTTTTGCTTGCTTGAATGCGAACTCAGAGTGATGTTAACCTAGGCCTATTTAAGTTAACGACGTGGTTGTCGTGAGAGCAAGATTCATTAGCGCTTGCGGTGTTCGGCCGTAGGCTATGCCTACGTGCGCACCTGCCAGGCTACTCAGCTAGACAAAGAACTCCAAGTTGGCCTACCATAACTTACCAACTACACTGTAGACCATAAACTGGCTATTTATATGACCAAATGTATTTGTTCAACTTTATGAAGCAGAATTACGCACTGCTACTTGGAACGTAGCCTAGGCCTAACACATTTTTGTTGGCAGGAGAGAGGATGACAGCGATTAACAAATTGCACTTGTTGCTGGTTACCAATAAATACTATATATTTTTTGCAAACAACAAAAACAGAAAGGATGGAGACAGCAAAGCTAGAGATGGGCAGGAACAAGGTCAATTGAATGCTTGTCAAAACGTTAGGAGCTGGATGTGTGGATGAATGAAGCACAAGTAGCCTATGCTTTGTGTTAAGCATGCACACTGTTTAAAGTTAGGTTAGTAAACCAAAGTTAAATTTTGCTTTTTTAGGGCTGGATAAAGTTGACCAAATGGATATAGGCTGTTAGGCGTGAATAAAGTAGGCTACTTTGTTGCTCCAACCCTTCCAACGTTACGGCTCCTACACACAGTTGCGTTCCGTCAACGCATGCCAGTGGGTGTTCCCGACGGTAGCTATGCAGATGACTTGAAGTATAACCGTAATTTGATTGGTTGGTGCTGTCAGTCGATTGGCTTGATTGGCCAGTGCCGTCTGTCGGTGCAGCAACAGCTGAACTTCTCAACGCGAGTGGCGGGAGAAATGCGACGCAATGGACCCACAATTCAGTTCGGCAACGGATGACGTGAGCCCATGTAAAGTGAATGGGATGCGTCTCCAGCAACGCATCGCACGCAGCTGTGTGTAGGAGCCGTTACGGCTCCCACACACAGCTGCGTTCCGTCAATGCATGCCAGTGGGTGTTCCCGACGGTAGCTATGCAAATGACTTGAAGTAAAACCGTAATGTGATTGGTTGGTGCCGTCCGTAGATTGGCTTGATTGGCCGGTGCCGTCTGTCGGTGCAGCAACAGCTGAACTCCTCAACGCGAGCGGCGGGAGAAACGCGACGCGACGGACCCACAATTCAGTTCGGCAACGGATCACGTGAGCCCATGTAAAGTGAATGGGATGCGTCTCCAGCAATGTGAAGCACGCAGCTGTGTGTGGGAGCCGTTAGGGTTAGGCATGGGTTAAGGTTAAGGTTAGGATTAGGGTTGGGGTTAGGTTTAGGATAAGGTGCCTTTAAGTCAGCGGTGGCAGCTCTGCCTGGAAGATGACGTTGGGGGAATGTTGTCTTTCTGCAACTGCTATTCAAACACAAAGTTACATTTTTAGCATGTGCCGTGTTCTGAAATAAGCAGCAATAATGATCAAAAATCTTGTTTCTATTTTTTTTTTACCTTGTTTATATTTGAAATATATTGAATAAATGTGATCTCACCAGGGTAAATAGCAAATATTAGTAGACATTGGTAATTGAGTAATTAAGAAGAAATACTTATATAAGCAATACTTGTTCTTACTTATACTTACTTATATAAGAAATACTTGTTCTTACCCTATTTCCTCACTTAAAATCCATATATTAGCTGGTCTTAACATGAACTAACCTAAAGTGCACATTTGTGAAAATGAAATTATTCAGTTAAATCTGTATGTATCTGCTTGTCCTAGCACATTTGTTTGAAGTCTACTTTCTTGGCTGGCTGTCAAATTACTGCTCAGATGTAATACATTATAGATCAAGTCTGTACACTTTTTATTGTCACTTACTGTCAACATTCTTGTGCATTTAATGGCATGTAGGCTATGTGACTTGTTTTTTTATTCTGTTAACAATACATTGTTTTACACCTGAAACTTCAGTCATGTTCACGATCACTTGTGATGTACAAATGGCACATCTGGAAAGCGTACGCAGGTTTTTTTTATGCGTATGTTTGTTTTCTCTGAATTACACATATGACCACTTTAGAAATTATCTAAGATCAAATGAAGGATGGTTTCTACACAATATGTTTTATACAGTAAATGAGGCCCCTGGTTTGTGTGCTAATGTAAAATGTGCCAGTTTAACAACTATCCATTGAAATGTAAAATTAATCTACTGGAATGTATAAATGGGAACCCAGCCCAAATTGCCAAGGGCAAGTCTAGAAATCAGCATTACATAATTTAACCAAGTCTGGAAAACTATATTGCATACCGCATATTTATGCAACTTTCAAGATCTGTGCAAGCACCTTGAATGATTATACTAAACCATATACCATGGCAACTTATCTCCATCTTTTGGCCCGTGAGTACCTTATCTGAACCACCTACATTCTACAAGGCCCTTTTTAGTTTGTAGAGATTTGAAGATGAACTGCCCCACTGTTTGGATAAATTGGCTTTAAACTACATAATCCAGCCACAATCATTTTCTTCCATGGTCAAACTATGATCAGGACACACATTATTAAGAAATTGTTAATTATTCACATGGATTCATATAAGTAATTACTGCATTCGTATACTGCAGCATACCAATCAATTAATCAACCAAGGTTTACTTCTTCAGAACTCGTTAACCTACCGTCAGTCATTTAGATTAAATGTCAATAATTTGACATAGGATAAGAGAAGCATGCTTATACATTTTTATTGTATACAAGTTGTACATAAAAATGAATAAAGGCAGTGCTAAAAAAACACATATGGCACACTAGGTATATACAGTTTGGCAGAATACAAAAAAAAAACACAGACACTAAAGACTAGCTAAGTTTTGCTGGTCATGCCATAGGTTGAAACACTCTCGCTCATGGCGCAAACACAAAGGCTTATCACAGGTGCTGCAACCTAATGGAGTCTTCAACTGACAAAGCACACACCTCCGCCGACCTTGGGTACCATCAGGAGTAAAGTACACAGGCATGTGTGAGACACCTCTGATTTTACAAGCATTTGGATAATCATCTACAGAAGGGAATAGTGGGGCTCTTTGTGCAACTGGGGTCCCAGCTGCTCGGAGTTCGAGCACAAGCGTTTCACGAAACTTCTTCTGTGTCATCACCCGCTCTCCTTTAGCACTGGCCAACTCTTTGTGAAGGATGAAAGCGTTCACAACGGCGATGTCCACAAAGTGATAAAAGAAAGATCTGTACCACCGTTTAGTTCTGTGGAGGACGTTGTAATAGCTTATCAGGGCATCAGAGTGGTCCACGGCACCCATGTTCCTGTAAGGACAAAAAAAAGATAATGGAAATGTTCATTGCAATAGAAATTAAGTTATTAATGCTACTACTCCTGCCCCCCCCCCAGTTGATTTATCCATTTTCTTTATTAATCAGGCAGTTGTTTTATTTGTAAAATGTCAGAGTAGATGATGACCTGAAGTAGAGAATTTTGAAGCCTTTCCTCTTTACTGCAATATACCAAACTACTTCTACAATTTAGAGCTATGGCGGAGGGATCAGAGAGGGGTTTGCGGCGACACAGAGGGATCTGCGGGGGTGCGCCGTATGGCAAGCCGATTGAGCATTTATTCAGATATCTTGATATCAGGCATAATTGTCATGTACATGCCAGCCATTTCTGCCCACTAGTTAACTAGTGAGCCATTTCTGTGTGAACTAGTTAACTAGTGACAGCCAAAATGCCCACTAGTTAACTAGTAAGGCCCAAATTCTCTCTAGTTAACTAGTTCATGTTTCATATCTTACTAGTTAACTAATAATGCTCAGCATGTTCACTAGTTAACTAGTGGACATTGAAATGTGCACAAGTTAACTAGTTTAAAGACTTCTATATTTTACTAGTCAACTAGTAAGGTACAAAAATGTTTACTAGCTGACTACTGAATGTCAAATTCCCACTTGTTAACTTCTATGTAATTTGGCCAGCCGCTTGAGCATTTATTCTGATATCTTGATATCAGGCCAACATGCAAGCCATTTTTGTCAACTAGTTAACTAGTGAGCCATGTTTGTGCACACTAGTTAACTAGTGACAGCATAAATGCCCACTAGTTAACTAGTGAACACATTTTAGCTTCACTAGTTAACTAGTGAGAGCCAGAAATGTGCACTAGTTAACTAGTAAAGGCCAAAATGCATACCAGTTAGCTAGTAGGCTTTTGGGTCTCACTAGTTAACTAGTGACAGCCAAAAATGTGCACATGTTTACTAGTGAAGGCAAAACACCTCACTAGTTAACTAGTTGCAGTAGGTCAATGTCACTAGTTAACTAGTTAACCATAAATGGCTTACTAGCTAGCTAGGTGATGGCGGTAGGCTCACTAGTTAACTAGTTGATGCATCCTTTGTCCAAACTAGTTAACTAGTGAGGTCATAAATGTATACTAGTAATATATTAATAATAAATAATAGCGCATTTCTCAAACCCAAGGTCGCTTTACATAGTAGGAAGGCAGGGAAACACAATAACAAACAAACAAACAATACAACAGAGACAAAGGCAGGAAAACACACAAAGGCAAACTAGTAGTAAACTAGTTCAAGACAAAATTTACACTAGTCAACTAGTGGCGCAGAATTCAAATCAGGAAGCGGAGAATTCTGGAAATAGAGGCTTTCTATAGGCTCCCTATGTCCAAATAGAACATGACAACCAATCACAGTGCAGAATTTCACAAAATCCCACCCACAACTAGTTAACTAGTGGAACAATTTAAGTCTCACTAGTTTGCATGTGTGGCAGTGAAGCAGCTCACTAGTTAACTAGTGCCTGAAACGGCTATTATGCAAATTCTAATGAGAGGGTGGGTAGAAGACTCCTATTGGGTATTATGTAATGCTCAATCGGCTTGCCATAGCGCCGTCGATTCAACGCAGAAGCATAAAACAGGCTTTATATGGCTCTTCACAATGCTAGTAGAACGCTCCATTGACTTGAAGGGAATTTCCCAACGTTCTTTTTGCAAGTAGCCGTATAATAAAGCGGGACAAAGTATACGACGCAAGTCATTAAAGGAAATGAAGTCCCTTCAGGAATAAACAAGCCTCCTCCGCTAGTGTGTCAGGCTCCTGTTCGCCCTGTTGGGACTTATTTTCCGATAATGACTGGCGTTCTATACATTATCCCTTACATAATAGTTGACAACTAAATCACTTAATTGATTACTTGTTGCAACCCTAATTCATACCGAAGCCAAATTTTTATTTTGTGGATCTCTATTTGACTGGAAATGACAAGACAAAACTTGTGCTGGTAATAAACACAGACAAACAAACTACTACTTTTGCACACAATTATGCTAATACTTTTGTGTCTTCTTGGTCAATTATTAGTTCACTGTCGGTTGACTGTACAATTCAAAACAGTAATATTATAAAAAATAAAAAAAGAGTACAAACTTGTTGTAATCCAGGATGGCTGGTGGAACAGCAATGCTGTTCATGGCCCACTGTCCTTCTACATCCTTCATATTCCTCTGAACGGTGTCCTCTCCGTGGGCCTTGTGAATTGTTGAGCACATCAGGACATCTCTTGTGTCTTTCCACTGGACAAACACGATGGGTCCTTCCCTGATCCAACGGATGCAGCCCCGGGGAGACTTCTTGTCCAGCTGCCCTGATTTAAGTCTGAGGGGTCCAAGCTGGTTGGAGCGAATTGTCCCACATGCCCGAATTCTTTTTTCCAGCAAGTCAAGAAACAGGGTCCGACTGGTATAGAAATTGTCTACATACAGTTTGTAACCAGTTCCCAGCACCTTTGGTGTGACAAGATCCATTACTGTGTCATAGCCAAGTCCCTTTCCTGTCCGATGATGGTTTTTCCCCTCAAACACAGTGAAGTCCCAGGTATATCCATTGCACGAATCTGCCAAGACAAAAAACTTAAAGCCCCACTTCCTCCGTTTGTTTTTCATGTACTGCTTCAGTCCAGTCCGTGCCTTGGACTTTACCAATCTTTCATCTACAGCAATATTCTGTCGGGGATGGTAGCAGGCTTTGCAACTCTGTCGTACCTCCTCATACATGGGTTTAATTTTGCAAAGACGGTCATAATCTGCGGTGCCTTTTTTCTTATTGTTAGCAGCATCATCTTTGGGGTCGCTCAATTGAATTGAGCCTGCGATGACGCTAAATTTCTTGCATGACATGACCGTATTAGGAAATGAAAAAGTATACAGTTCAGACATTTTCCAGTAATCTGACATAGAGGTCACTTTAAAGAAGCCACTGTAGATTAGCATGCTCAAATACGAGTACAAATCCTTTAATGTTATTTTCTTCCATTTTGTGTGGTTCTCTTGTCCATATTTGTTTGTATTAATGACAATGGTCTGTAAAATGGAGTTTGACAAGAAACACTGAAAGAGGTCTAATACAGTGTATGACACTCCATTCAAGAGCTGGGCACCAGGTGTGCGGGCAGGTCTGAATAATGGTGGCTCAGGTGCAATGTCCTCCTCATCTGTGCCTTTCCATGCCTCCACGGGTGAGCTTGTCGTAGTCTCCTCAATGCCTTCGCTCTCTGTTCCCCTCTTTGGTCTCCTTGCTGGTGGCTCAGGCTCTGAGTCCGACTCCTCATCTTCAGACTCCAAATCAGAGTCTTCAGATTCAGACTCCCTAAAATGTATGCATGAAAAGGTCAGTATTATTCACACACTCACTCACCCACCCCTACTCAATCAACACACAAACACCTCTCTTACACACACACTACCCACCCCTACTCAGCACGCACGCACACACACACACCACACACACACACACACACACACACACACACACACACACACTACATAGTGGGGTGGCTTAGTGCACATATTCACCAATACTGTTAGCAGGCAGATAAACCATCACATTAGACATGAGGCTTCTTTAGGACATACTGAATGATTTTAGTCTCAGGAACCCAACAGAGATTTTGAAAATTCACACACAGAGCTCAAAAACACTTTTGATCAAAAGGTGATCACTACAAGTGAACAGGGCAAACATTCTAACTACTAGATATCACCAGTTGTTTACTCACATAAATACAAATATTTTTATGGCAGGTTTTCTGAAATCTAATGTTTAAATATGTAAATGAAGCAATATCTGTGTAAAAATATGGTAATTTGCATATAATTTCAGCAACAGAAATATGAATACTGAATATATAGAAATGTCACCTATTACTGACAGGTCCCGTATTTCCAACCTCTTACGTGTATGTGTCACTTAATATTCATTTTTATTATACGGCTCTTCACAATGCTAGTAGAACGCTCCATTGACTTGAATGGGATTTCCCAACATTCTACGGTAAATTATTTTCATGTAATTACCGCTGCAAACATATAATTACCGCTGTCAATGGCAACAGGTTTTGTGCTGCTGATTTAAGTTTTTCATATCACTCCGCAAGTAGTCCAGTCACTTCTTGCATTGGAACTTCATTCAAAAGTGAAAGCAGACGGTTGATCAGCTGTGTTCTAAAAAATGTTTGATTCAAGTTCAGCGTGTGTTTGTTTCTCAGCAAAAGCCACAACAAAACGGTAACAAATAAATGTAAAGAGACATATCGTGGACGTGGATTTTCGTTTTGGCAAGTAGCCGTATAATAAGCGGGATAATGTATAGAACGCCGGTCGTTCTATACATTATCCCTTACCTATACAAACCAAGACGGCGGATTCCTAAAGAAACGCAAGCACCCACACCATAAGTGTATCTAAATTAGCTACGTACCAAAAATTACATTTTACCGTGACTCGAAGAGCTGTAAACAGTGTTGTAAGGCTGCGTGTACAAATCCGCTTGGAGCTCCAGTGGAATTTTGATTTGCGACGAGAATTCTCGGTCTAACCGTTGGTGTGCCATGAGAAAGGTTGGAAATAGGCACCCACCAGCCTAGCACTGAACTCTGAGTGTGGTAAACAAAATCGGATAGTTCAGGCAGTAAAAGCCCCGGTAAGAACCAAACTAGATTTTGTTCAAATCTACACACCCATGGCTACTGAAAAATGTAAGGTTCATTTATAAAATGTTATTTTGAAGCATTAAAAAACATTGTTGTTTTAGAATTTTCAAACGAAAGGGTTGGTAATTTGTGGTTTTACGAGAGTTGAAAAATATTTGTATTTTGTTAGATAAAAACATATAAGATAAAAAGTCTGGTAAATACATCCATATGTTATAAAGCATTCATAAAGCCTTGTGATTAGTATATAACTTATACCCATGACTTCACTCATGAAGTATTATGATACTGTCTTGCAAGCCTTTACAACTTGAGGTTTCACTGAGCATTATTAGGCTTCTTAGACCTCTTACTAATGGCAATGAGGTAAACAAAAAAAGCTTTATAAACCATTGTAGGTGCAGTCACAACTATTTGTGAATATTTAAAGGCTAATATCAACCATTACAAGGCATTTTGGATACTTAGCCTACCACATAAAGACTTTACATAAAGTATTCCCCAAAGTTTTCAAGGAATTTGGATATCCCTTTTTATCATTACATATATTAGAAATATATCAGACAACCCCAGGGGTGAAAGTAGTTTTTATTTCTTGGTGGTACTATGATATAGAGTTATAATGCGCGCGCAAAGCACGCGCCGAGAATTTCACTTAGCCTAATTATTTATTTGTTTGTTTATTTACTGTATTATAGTCTACTTATCAAGCATTCACTAGGACTTCTTATCACTCTAGTATCACTAGATATCTTTAACCCACCTGTATCTGTTTTTGATTATGAATAAATTGCAAACACTTAATTTCAACATTTATTTATTTATTTAGCCTAGTTACTCTGCTCGCTCCCACTTCCAATCGTTTTTTATATAGGCTACTGTATATCATGAAACACGTTTCTTTGAGTCATGCCTTTTTATTTGGGAGACTGCAACATACTGTAGCGTTTCACTATCATGAACTGGTGTATTGTCACAAAGCACACAGTGCAGCATATAACACAGCGGGCCGTGTCAGGCCCAGAACCGAAAGAGGCAGAACTTTCTCGAACAGTAGCCTATTCTCCGGGGGTCCCGCCCCCCTCTCGCCAGGCTGCCAACCATGAGCGTGCCCGGGGTTATGCATAGCGCGGGCACTCCCTGATTGACAGTCGGTCGCTACAATACTTCTGTCCGCTAAAACACTAAAACACTTTCATTATTGCTGCGCAAGATCTGGTTAAACCGTACACGCGCTGTCTGTCTCTTGTCTCTCCTGCGAAACACTGCACACATAAAACCAGAATAGGCTATTGAAACATCAACATATTTTTCTTTAGCCTGTATGTTTTTTATTTATTTCGGAGACTTTCCAAGAAATGTCCGTCTGCTAAAACACTTTGTATACCAGTGCACGTTGTCGCAATTAGGCTACTGTACGCGCGCTATAGCTTGCTCGTTGTCTGTCCAGCTGCACGGGAGGTTTAGACACAATTTAGATACAGTTCAGAACGATGTATATGAAATATATTTTGGGGGAAACGTGTTGCTTCTGGTAATTTGACGTTAGCAGTTGTGTTGTCATGCTGAAAGAGCAATATTTTTCAGAGACAGTATAGTTTTCTTTCCGGTACGGCGTATACCCTCTCCAAATATTTTAGTGGTACTCCGTACCGGCCAGTACCGGCTTACTTTCACCCCTGGACAACCCCAACCAAAGACTATTCCCACCACTACCCTCCAGAAGGCATTACAGGTCTCTCCGCACCTGAACCAGCAGGTTCAGAGTAAGCTTCTTACCTGCAGCTGTCACCCTACTGAACTCTAGCGCAGCATCCCGGTTACCCCTGAGTGTACATTTGTGCCGTTTTATTTAAAATATTTATACATGTGATGTGTGTCGTCTTTGTAGAAACATGTTATTGTTGCTTATTGTTTTAAACCGACCCTGGGCGGTTTCGTTTTTATCCCCATATATACATATTTTCTGATTTAAAGGGATAGGCTATTGAATTTGCCATACAACTTTGTATCTAATATGGTAACAAAATACCTGACTTTATTTATGTCTGTTTCTAGAATTGTATGCAACTTACTGCATTTTTAAGCAGATTAAACATAAGATTTCAGAAAACTTGTAATACGAAAAATATTTGTCTTAATAGGAGTAAACAATTGGGCAAATTTCATGATGATATTACAATTATGTTACAATTGTTTGATGTTACAAATTTTACCTTAATCACCTTGTGTTTTTGAGCTCTGTGTGGAAATTGAAAAAATCTCTGTTATACGTAGGCTCCTGAGGCTAAAATCATTCAGTATGTCCTAAGAAGCCTCATTAATATTTTATGCTTTTATCCACTCGGTAAAATATTTATTGCCAAAACACAACACAATGCAAATGAACTATAACAAACAATAAAGGACTTATTCACACACAAGCTACTAATTAACTGACTATAAAAATAATAATTATGTGGGAAGTTTAAAAGTTTAGAACCCAGAATTAACCTGCACAAAAGTGCACCAAATTCAACACAATTGACTCAATACACTTGGAGGTCTGCGTCTTTTCTTTAACTAACAGATATTTTAGGATTTCGCCATGGTATCGTCTCAGTATCGAGTATCGTGATATTTATGGCAGGTATTGTATCGAAGTCATAATTTTAGTATCGTGACACTATTTCCACGGATCACGGATGTGTTGATGACATAAATTACAGTATTGCAGAACTGCATGCCGATGCCATTCAACCCAAATGCCCCAGCAGCAGCACGATCGAAAATCAATCAAAATTCCGATCAAAAGCAGCAATAGCAGAGATAGCACGTGAACTCTTACCTTTATGGTCTACAAGTTACCCTCAGTTACCCATAGTTAGCCAAACGTCTTTGTCTACTGCGTTTAAGATCATTGAGTCTTTCATCTGAACTGCTCCCTGCTTCTCTTCAATTTCCTATCCAAATTACTTTTTATTGTCCAAAGACGCAATCGCAAGAATCCGACATTCTAAGCAGACACATGCACTATAATGCAAAGCAACTTCACTTGCATTTATAGGGTAGGCTACTAAAAATGTGCGCAGCAGCTAACCAAAGTGCAGTCGGTTCTCCCGCCATGGTTTTAAAAATCACACAACTGCTGCATCTGATGGCGCACGCATAAGGCCTACGACTGTCACCCTACACGCCCCCTGTTGCACGTCACGTTTTAATTTGCTAGCTGGTCCTGCCTCCAAAATGCCGGATCATGTGAACAGATCAGCAGGCCGGCAAAATTTCGCCTCGTTTTCAGACACACAATGCGGCCAAGAAACGTCTCTTCTTCCCGCAAATTTTTTTTTTTCTGATTGGTTTATTGCACGTTACGCCCAAACCACACCCATGTGTAATGCAGCTACTTCAGACCACCCCATTTTAGATTTGCGTCGGGCACAACAGTCATTTATCCCGCCGGTAAAATAGCAACAGCGCCCAAGATCTGCCCATAAAGCTACTTGCGTTTGATACTTACATTTCAGATCGTTAAAATAAAGCCCTCTGCCTAGACTCGCCTTTGAACTTTCGCGATTGGTTACTGATACAAAGGAAGTGTACATATATGGATCACATAACGTGATACAGGAAAAACAGAGCTTTCCAACAGTACTACATATGATATGTTTTGGATCACGGTCGCGGTAGTAAATGCAAGGTTAAGCCTGTTACATACTCGCCACTCCCGACTGGTTAAGGGTGTCATGATTTCGATTTTATATCGAAATCGATCGAAATTACATCTCAATCTCGAACTTCGAACTTAAAAGTAGAATCGACGATGCAGCCACACCCCCAATGTCACGTCCAGCATGTATGACAAGATGCACAAACACACACGCACGTGCTGAACTGCAGTCAACACTCCTCTAATTTTAGGCTGCAGCCAGTTAAAATATAGCCTACACATGAATCTACCGAAATCAAAGCCCCTCTTGCTACTTTGAAATCACCGGTGTGGAAGTATTCATTCATTCACGTTCATTCAACTTAGCCTACTCAACTTAGCAAGTTAAAAGGTGATCTAGTTACAGTCCAAAGTTACTTTAAGGCTTAAAAGTACATATTACATGAACACTAACCTTGGGTCTCTTTGGAGTGTGCTGAAACAATCAAATTATCTTTCTGTGTTGTTTCATTTCACTATGTTCACGTCTCTGTTTTAGCCTAATGTTAGTTCTGTTTACATTACAACCTCGCGGTTGGAACGGTTTCAAAATAAAAAGCGGTTTCAAAATAAAAGCCCCCCGGAACAGAAAAGGAAAAGGCCAAAAAGAGTAAATAACATATAAGTAATGCATTAATAGTTATATAAAAAAAAAGATCGAAAATCGAATCGAATCGTGACTTTAAAATCGAAAATTACATCGAATCGAGGATTTGGAGAATCGTGACACCCCTACGACTGGTAGCTATCAGTAGCATTGACCTCAATGATGATACTTCAGATTCGGTTGCTGCTATTCACAACTACCATCATTACCATCTAGTTTCTAAGGTGTGTGCAGCTAGATAGATATAGATAGACTTTATTCAATCCCGAGGGAAATTTTAGCTAGCTGGCTGGTGGGAGATGAGTTGGCTGATCTCTGGCTGAGAGATGAGTTTGTGTAATTTCCTAAGGTGGAAAGAGATTTTTTTTTCAGGTCTTAGCAGATATCCTTTGGTTGAAAATAAATATCTTTGTTACCTTTTGCTGGATTATTGGCATGTCCCTGGGTCCTAGTTCTTTCATCTTAATTCCCTGTGTTACATCTCTCTCGGGTAGCTTCATTAACTTATCCAGCAAACTATTAAAAAATCACGAACTCTCGCTGGTAATTTCTCTCTCTTCTCAAACTGACTATTCAAACAAAGTTTATTTAAGATGTGGGCTAGGCTATATGAAATCCCAGAATGTGGTTGATTCCTGTATAGAGGCACGCATGCTCCCTGATCTTGGCTTCAAGCTCATCCTGCTTGTCGCGAGCATCTGAAAAAAAATCTCCTGTGCACAACCTGCCTGCGCAAGGCTGAAATTTCTCGTGCGACAGAGGAAATGACGCAATTTTGACGTCACATTTTTGCGCTACTGGTCGGGAGTGGCAGATATGTAACAGGCTTTAGAATGCTAACTTTTGGTGAATTTAGGAGAAATATACAGGCATGAGTAAACACAATGTAATGAAATAAACACTTATTCAAGTTAGCCCAAAAACTCAAAATTTACCAGTGCAAGAAAAAATTATGTTTTCACCTGCCATGTCTCACCTTAAGCCATATTCTGTTATTCCTGCTCTATATATGCTGTACCAAAATGTAGTTTATTATCAAAGTGAAATGGTTAGTGGCATAAGTCAGTGACAACTTAATTGACGTTTTGTTTACATGTTGAATGGAAGTCAATGGGAGCCGGAAATCGGTAAATTCTTTCACACAAACTCACGTCACAGACGTATGTCACCGCCCATTTAGAGGTGCAAACAATCAGATTTTTGGTTATTTAACCGTCGGTTAACTTCAATTTTACATTGGATAGACAACAGCAATACATCATAGGAGTGATTAAAGGGACACCAGGCAACGTTTTCGTGTTAATTAATCATCTTCGTAAGTCGGTATATGGTTAAATGACTCATTACGGGGCGAATGAAGGCTCTCTCGCCCGCCCCTACTGCCTGTAGGAAGAATATCCCACTTGCAAGTTCGGTGTATCCTACCCGCCGACCGAAGCAGGATCAGTTTACAGCACAGAGGCAGGCTAACGAAATGCTAGAGATTGTTGCAAACGTGTGTATAATGGCAGAGCCGGCGAAGAAGCAGCGAAAACCCTTGACGGAAGACGCAAAGAAAAGGAAAAGAGCTTCAGACCGAGCGAGGGGGAGTTTCGTAGAGAAAAAGCATCAGGCTTGCCTGGTGTCCCTTTAACGTCAAAAAATCTAGACTGTACAATTATGGATCAACTCTTGTATACCATTCAAACGTTTTTGGCTAAGTTATTTAGATGATATTGTCAATTTAGAATATCATACTGCTCGCGTAAACAAGGCCAAGGTATCCACCCTACATAAATGGGAGCCATTAAATGCAGGGTCAAAGATCTCATACCTCTTGTGTGATGAGTTGCGTCATTGTATAAAATACATGTTGCTGTTTAGTGCTTTTTTTTCTCTTTCTCTGTAAATATCTGTTTTTGTCATTTTGCATTTTTAATCTCTTCTTTTTAACACGATTAGGTGTATGCTTTTATATATCATGTATCATTTTATTATTTCATGTAACCGTATTGCGCCCCCCCCCCCCCGTTTATATAACTCAATAAACAGCAAAAAAAAAAAAATCTAGACTGTATAACTCAACATTTGACACCTCCGATATGGTTAGTGTTCTAAAGACGTCAAATAGCCCTTTATCGTTACCAAATTGATAGCCAAGGAGCCAGAAGTGAACACGCATGTATGGCTATAAAACTGTGCCTTCATTTTACAACTAAACACGAGAAAATACTTTTAAAACCCTTGAGCCAGCTCCTTACTATGTTATCTCAATGGCAATGCAGCTGTTTGCACCTCCAACAGCATGGCGTACCTGGTTACCTCCCCAAAACGACCACAAATACCCGTATGTTTGTGTGAAAGAATAGCGGTGACCAAAATGTATTTCTCCGGATAGCGAGACGGCGGTTACGTACTCATGGACAAGGGGAATGCAAGCATTCTGTTATTCTTGCTGTATATAGCCGATGTTGTACGAAAACGTAGTTGATTATCAAAGTTATGGTTGCAGGCATAAGTCAGCGGCGTTAGTTTGAGCACATAATGACGTTTTGTTTACACGTGTTGAATGGAAGTCAATGGGAACCGTAAATCGGTAAATGGCGGTGACCAAAGAATATTTCTCCGCATCAAGTGCAACTAGTCCCATCACTTCTCCACCGTCCAATATAAAACAACTACCATATACCATATACCGTGGACTATGTGCGCTGAAAGCACACTATCATAAGACATTTCGCACACGAAATCAGAACTACCCAAGTAATGTGTTAGTTAACAGTTACGAGATATAATACCCACAACTCAAAGTCCCCTTCTTTTTCTAGGTTTTCCTCTGCTGCCTCCAGGGGGTCCGCTGCTGAGACTACGCTTTCTGCCATGCTTTCTGCAACCGCGTTGTTTTCTTCATTGCTTTCTCTCGGGAAGCACTCTCCGGTTGCTTCTTTCAATGGGTCTTCAGTTTTCTTGGTTCTTTTCGGCATTTCTAAAACGAGACCATGCAAGATATCCGGTTGTCTCAGTGCGCCCTGTGCTGGCTGCTGCAGTCGACTATCGCGCGCTGGTTACGAAACCACTCGGTGTTGCCAGATCTCGCGACTGGCGAGAGAAACAAGCAACCTATGAAGTGACTCTTACATCAGAGAATGTCTCGGGCTCTGTTTTAAAAAGAGGACCACACGTGGTGCAAAGTGGTACTGCAGATCCAGTACAAATTCAGTGGATTGACAACATTTTCAAAAAAATCTCTAAAGAAACTCAGCAACAAGCCCAAATTTTGGACAGATGCTCCTCACATACAGAATCATATATGGTAAAATTAAAAAAAAAATGTTATCTGTGGTGAAATGAGAAGTTTAAAATCAAGCCCAATTAAAAAAAAAAAATGCTCTGACAATATGATAATGATACCAACAAAAGTTAATGCATGGACATGACCTTATAATCCATATATGACTGGGGGGAAAATCTGATGAATTTGTGTCACATACCTTTTGAACGAGCAGAGGGGAAATTACACAAGATGTGTCTGATCTGACTGGATTTTTTTTTAGATAGATGGATGGATGGATGGATAGATAGATAGATAGATAGATAGATAGATAGATAGATAGATAGATAGATACTTTATGTACTTCTATTCACAGTTTCACTAATGTGTGTGAAATACCAAAAGAGCCAATAATGTTAGAAGTTGAACAAAAAGGATTGTTCACCACAACGACTTGAAGCTTCAAAGGACTGTAGTTTTGGAACTATTAGTGATTTAAGATGTATGCATAGGTTTGGTCTACAATAGTGTTTTTCAACCTTTTTTGTGCCTTGGCACACTTTTGACACTTAAAATGTCCCACGGCACTCTAACATCCTGTGTGAAGAAAAAATAAACATACCATAGTCTAAAATTTCAAATAATACACAGATATGGCCTTATTATGGCTTCTATGCAAGACCTGCTCAATAAAACAAGCGCCCTCTGTTTCATTTGTAGGTGACTATATCTAATTTAATTGTTGTTATGAACTGGATATGTGATTCTGTGAATACTGGGGCCCCTGTTGTACAATGCCTGCATACCACAAATAGTGCAATCATACAATCAATGAGAGCATGTGGTTATGAATTCTTTGATGCAACAGTTGCTTTTCTGGACCAGTGAGTGACATTTGGGTAATTTTCTGCGGCACACCTGATGATCTCTCACGGCACACTAGTGTGCCCCGGCTCAGTGTTTAAACACTGGTCTACAAACACCTGTCATCTTTTTTCTGATTTTTTTGGAGAGGGTGACCTGTCAGCCACTGGGTGATTTGACACAGAATGACCCTCTGTGCCTTTTCAAAAGGTTGAAATGTCTGTATTATAACCTCTTTATTCTAATATTTTGGGATACTGATTTTTGAGTTTTATTCTTGAATTTTCTAATGAATCAAAAATGTATATGAAAGAGTCACTTTCTATTCATAAAGGTATGACTGAATTTGTACATTGCAGCATAAAAAAGTAAAGGTTACTTCTTCAGAACTGGTTGACCTAGTCAATCATTTAGATTAAATGTCAGACATTGACACAAGATAAGAGAAGCATACTCATACATTTAGTATAGCCTACACAAAACATACAGTGTTCAAAAATTACCAACACATGGCACACTAGATATACAGTTTGGCAGAGTACAAACCCCCCTGCATGAACAAAACACATAAACTTATAGGTTTTGCTGGTCATGCCATAGGTTGTAGCAGTCTCGGCCAGAGACGAAACACAAAGGCTTGTCATAGGTGCTGCAACCTAAAGTCTTCCGATGACAAAGCTAACACTGCCGCCGACCAATGGTAGCATAGTAAAGTACTTGGGAGCGTGTAAGGCAGCTGCACCACCACCTGTATCAGCACCACCACCTGTACCAGCATCAGCACCAGCACCACCACCAACTGTATCTGAACAAACATCATCAGCATCTTCAGAAGGGGATAGTGGGGCTTTTTGTGCAGCTCTGGAAGGCGTCCCAGCTGCTCAGAGTTCGAGCACAAGCGTTTCACGAAACTCTGTCTGTGTCATCACCCGCTCTCCTTTAGCACTGGCCAACTCTTTGTGAAGGAAGGATGAAAGCGTTCACAATGGCGATGGCGATGTCCACAAAGTGATAAAAGAAAGATCTGTAGGCCTACCACTTGTTAGTTCTGTGGAGGACTGTGACGCCGCGGCTATCTGCGCGTCCTCACGCGACCATATAATGGCCGCACCAAACTGGCCCGGTTATACTCGCCGCACCGGACCGGTAGTGCGACAACGTGACGTCAAAATGACGTAGATCTCTCTGGCGCGCCAGGGTTTTGGCCGTGTAGCCCACGGTAGCGCACCACTCATTTTTTTTCAGACGAGCGCGACAAGGCGGAAACAGGAAGATGGACTAGTTCGAGGGCAAGCGAGTTGCAGTGTTTTGTTACAGTTGTGAATTTTTAATAGTTTGCTGGATAAGTTAACAAAGTTACCAGTCAGAGTTGCAACACATGGAATTAAGAGGAAAGAATAGAAACGATTTATTTTCAAACAAAGGATATCTATTAAGGCCTGAACAAAATCTCTTTCCACTTCAGGAAATTACACAAACTCAGCCAGCTGCTAGCTAGCTAGCCAGCTAACTAAACTGTTTAAATGATTAAAATTTCCCTCGGGATGACTAAAGTATCTATCTATCTATGCTAGCGTTCATGGGCTTCGTAAAAACCTTTCTCCGAGTGAAAACATCATCATTCCGCGTCATTCACGTCACTTAATGTGTGAGTCAGAGGTCGGAAACTGGGGCTAGATTTTGCTAACAGAGTTGCCCAGTTAGGGGCTCTTCATCACTTTTGTCGTCACGTTGTAGTTCGTTTGTAGTCCATGTGGCCTTTCATGTCCAACAGTTTTAATGTGAACTTGGGAATTTGCCCTTTTTATCACTTGAAAAGCTGCATATCTTTCTTTCACAAGCATCTTACACTATATTTTAAGCAAATACAGTTGTTTGTTTAGGATTAGTGAGTGTATGTTTTAACCTTTGTTGTGGCATCCGTGTTTGTCACACATTCCGATGGCAAAGCACATGAACACTTGCTGTCGGAAAAACAAAGTAGCCATGGGGGCGGTCCTTGTCATTCCGAGGTGCTCTGAATGCACCATATCTATCTATCTACCTATCTACCTGTGCGCACACCTTGGAAACTAGATGATAATGATGGTGGTAGTTGTGAATAGTAGCAACCAAAGTCTGAAGTACCATCACAGAGGCTGGTAATAGCAGAGCCCGTTTACATTCTCTGCTACTAGTGTTTCTTAATGCAGCTTCTTCTGCTGTGTAGCCTAACGTAGTTAGCGTTAATCTTTTCACAACAGCGACACCTCTGTTCAGGACAATATTGCAACTAGTGTCGTGACCACGACGCGCGAGTATAAATGGTTACGGCGCTTCTGTGACGTCACATTGTCGCGCTACAGGTCGGGTGCGTCGAGTATAACCGGGCCTTTAAACGTGGTAGGCCTACTTTTAAACAACGGACTTGTGTTCATAATGTACAGGTGTTCAAACTATTCATATTTATTGCCATGGACTGTGTTGCGATAGGTTGAGTTTGTGTGTGTTTAGCCGATGGATGCATGACGTTGAATCACACCAAACATTTTCCCACGCATTCACGCTCATTTCATTCACTTCTATTTCAATCACTCACGGCAAAACTCAGTTTTGTTACGGTAAAATAAGCATTGAATTAGAAACTGCAAAGCCTGTATAAATTCTCTATAATGACAAAATATGTGAGTGTTGTACGGTGTTGGGGTATTTGATGTTTCAAAAGCAGTGTTGTAATGTAACGGAGTAGGCTACAAATACTTCGTTACTGTAGCCTACTTAAGTAGAAATTTCACGTATCTGTACTTTACTTCGCTATTTAAATTTATGTCAACTTTTAGTCCACTACATTTTCTAGATAAAATGTATACTTTTACTCTGTTATATTTCCACTAAGCATCTTCGTTACTCGTTACTAAAACAAAAAATTAGAAGAAATGTGTGCGACTGCAATAAGGGAGGTTTTGCGAATCACTGCTCTTAGATTTCATTACGCACTGCGCGCTCTATTTCAGCGCTTGTTTGTTGCTAAAGGAGGACGCACAACTGAAACCGCCATGGAAGCACTAGCACCTACTGGAGGACCTCCCGTTATCATAGACGACCACTCCGACGATAGTGGTGAACTCGGTGAACAGGGTAGTGGTGAAGAGAACGTCATACACCCGTGGCCGTATTTGCAAGAAAGGTTTCTGTACATTGGCAGCTTCTGTGAAGCTAAACACTCCGCTACCTGCCTCAGCGGCCTGAGAAAGGCTATTTAGCATCGCAGGACTTGTCTTCAGTCCAAGAAGAGTAAGACTGAATCAGGCCCGGATTAGGTAATCGGGAGAATTCCCGGTGGGCCGCTTCACTTTTAGGGCCAGTCGAGGAAAAAAATATTGACATTTGTCACGTTAGTCTATCTTTTCTTAAAGTAGAACACGTTCCGCATTCTGTGCATGACACCAATGCAATGCCTCTGCATGGGTTGTAGCCTACGCGAGGGAGTTCTCCCCTCCCAAAAAGAGTTGGTACGGTCCATATAGCCCGTTTTTTCCAAAAAGTTTTCTCAGATATGGATAGCCGAGCCGGCCCTACAGTAGACACAAGCGTCAGGAAGGATGGATGGTAGAAAGAGGCCAGGAGAGACTGAGCAGCAGATCAACCAGTCGACCAGTGAAAATGATGAGCCCGAAATTAGTGATGAGGAGGCCATGACTACAGGGACAAGTAGAGAGGATAAATTTAAGTTATTTAATGTAAGAAAGAGCAATTGCCCTACATGATAAACCTATATGCCTTGTTTGCTCAGATAAGGGTGTAGTAAAGGAGCAGGCTAAATCACCAAACAACAATATAGCCTACCCATGCAAAAAACATGTAGCCTATACATTAGTCAATATGCCTCTTTGTGGAAGCGTGGGATAGGCTACATTTCAAAGGCTGTCTTTCTTTCTTTCTTTCTTTCTGTTTTTGTTAACTTGTGTAATAGTGGAATATTTTTTGTTAACTTCTCAGTTGAAGTGAATTATTATTACACATTTGTGGTTTATTATTATTATTACACATTTGTTGAACCATGGTACTAATAAAAACTACAGGATAGTAAGAGCTGAAATGTTGCTTAATTTATCCAATTTCCACCACTATGTAAAACGTTGGCCAGTCTTGGGCCTGAAACTCCCAGGCACTGAATTCTGGCAACTTTGAAAACAAGCTTCTTTTGAAGATGAACACCTTTTCAGTTTCAACTAATGACTGGCATATTAGTAGCTGCTGGAAATATGTGGCCTGTGTGTGTGTGTGTGTGTGAGAGTGAGATGGTGACCTGGGGAGTAAGCCCTATGAATGCTCATACCACATGACCAAAATGTTCTCCCTACCAGCAGGTCATTTTTTTTTAAAGAAATAAGTTATTTATTTTTCATTTTTACCTGAAGTTCAAACAAAAGTGAAATTTCTGTTTCTGTTTTTTTCTTTGACGTCAGCTCTAAAAATATGCTGTTTGTTCTTTGAACTTAAGAGAATTGTGCCTGAAAAGTCCTAGAAAATAATGTGATTTTAAGTGAGATTAAAGGAATTATCCGGAGTAACATGCACTTTAGATCGATTTCCGGATGATTGGGGGTACATACGTTGAGTTGACATCAAAATTATGTCATTCGGATGTGTTTTGAGAAAGTTTGATTGTACCGTTTTCAGTCACAACTCGTAGCCTGGAAGTGAGCGGGGCATTTCAATTGCTATTTTTGTACCTCTTCTACAGTTCCAAACAACATAACACTTACTTGGTAGTGAGTAGAGGGTCCCTAAAGCCAAACCGAAGTATCCCGAGGTCTTTATGTGGTCGAATAGAGAGTCCAGAATGAATTTCATCAAGCCAGTACCTTTCTGGAAATGTTACCATCTTTGCCGCCACCTTGAGGGGAAAGTCCGTAGGAGTCTTATTGCTGAGTGTGTTGTAACACGCTCTGGAAATTCACAATTTCGTCGCCGTTTTAAAAAAAAAAAAAAAAACATAGTCCAGTATTTCTTTCGAAATTGAAATGAAGTTGTATGGACTGGACTATGTTTTTTTTTTTTTAAACGGCGACGAAATTGTGAATTTCCAGAGCGTGTTACACAGCAATAAGACTCCTACGGACTTTCCCCTCAAGGTGGCGGCAAAGATGGCAACATTTCCGGAAAGGTTGAAGTGGCTTGATGAAATTCTTGATGAAATTCATTCTGGACTCTCTATTCGACCACATAAAGACTCACTCTGTGTGGCTTGATGAAATTCTTGATGAAATTCATTCTGGACTCTCTACTCGACCACATAAAGACTCACTCTACTCACTACCATGTAAGTATTATGTTGTTTGGAACTGTAGAAGAGGTATAAAAATAGCGTTTTGTAGCGGTGCAATTGAAATGCCCCGCTCACTTCCAGGCTACGAGTTGTGACTGAAAACGGTACAATCGAACTTTCTCAAAACACATCCGAATGACATAATTATGATGTCAACTCAACGTATGTACCCCCAATCATCCGGAAATCGATCTAAAGTACATTTTACTCCGGATAATTCCTTTAAGAAGATATGGGAACCCTGAATATGCTTTACTATAAGAAAGCCAAAATAAAGTTCACAATAAAAGTTCAAAATAAAACCGCTTGCTTTTTACTTTTTACTTTTACTTCAAATACTTAAGTACATTAAATATCAGAAAATTACTTTTGATACTTAAGTACTGTATATATCAGATACTTTAAGACTTTTACTTAAGTAATATTCTAAAAGGTAACTTTCACTTCTACCAAAGTCTTTTTCTAGTACGATACTTGTACTTTTACTCAAGTATTGCTTTCTAGTACTTTATACAACACTGTTCAAAAGTACAACTTCTTACCGTCGCTATAGCCGGTGATTTCCTGGGGCTTCTAGCGCGCTCCAGATACGGGATGATTATATGGAAGGGTGCGTTCGCGAACGACGCACTTGCGTCCTTGCTAAATCAATTATTGTTAGTCGACTCTGTACTTTGTATGTAATGGCATGTGTCCATGCATTGATATTATTAAGTAGGCCTAATGTGTTCTTATTGTGTACCGGTACCCTTTTAACTGTGTTTGATGTGAATTTATGATATTATGAGTAAACACCCCTGCCTGTGTATAGACTAGGGTTGGGCGAATGAAGCCCCATGAGGCTTTGGAAGGTTCTTCCTGATTGTATCGTAAGTGTTTCGAAGTGTCAAAGCATCGAATACAAAACAGTGACATCTGGTGGTTAGCAGACATAACGGCGGCTCTCATTAGCGATTAAACAATCACAGACGAAGCCACATGCCGACCAAATGGCCCTTCTCTGACACTGGTAAAAAAAAGCGGAGAGACAACATGTTCTGTTCCCTTGTGAGTAAAAACTATTAGGCCTACAGTCATTGGAATAAACATTATAGTTTTGATATGCTTCTAATAATTAGGGCCCGAGCACCGAAGGGCGCAAGGCCCTATTGTTTTTGTAAGGATTATTATTGGGGGCCAAGCAGCGAAGCTGCGAGGCAACCCATAGTGATTCTACGTATTCTTATTGGGGGCCAAGCAGCGAAGCTGCGAGGCAACCCATAGTGATTCTACGTATTCTTATTATTGGGGGCCAAGCAGCGAAGCTGCGAAGGCACCCATTGAGTTACTAGCTTTTCCTATTATTACACTTCTGCCATTGGAGTCTATGGCAGCCCATAGAACGCCTGGCTAAAAAGTGCAGATTTTTTGGCAGAAAGTTTCGGGACACTCCACTGACCATTCACACTCATTTACGGACCTCTAAACCCAGCCATCTAGCGCCACCAACAGGTCAAAATCTGGCCGAAAATTGAACCGCTGGGTCTAAAGTTATGAAATTTGGCACACTGATTCAGCACTGTCCCATGATCACTCTCAACAATTTCCAGAACTCTATGCCCAACACTCTAGCGCCACCAATGGGTCGAACCTGGATTGCATTCACGCATGTGACCATTGAATGGTGCGTCCGATTTTCACATATCAGGCACCGTTGGAATCCCTGGACCGACCTAAGTTCAATGACCCCTATTACGTCACTTTCTGCCATATTGGACCTCCGCCATATTGGATTTAGTCCAAACTCTACGAAAAGTTTCAGCGGTCAGAAATTTCATCCGATTTTCATGGAACTTGGCGGAGATGATCTTCTCCCCGAGCCGCACAAACGATACTTGTCAGATTTTTCTATTTCATTTTTGTTTGCCCGTGACAGCCAATCAAATATGGTGATGAAGCCGCCAAACAGGAAGTGGACAAACATCTAGGTGACACTTTGAGTTAACACAGCAAAACTCGATAACATTAGTCAGGACACTTTCTCAATCACTCACAGCAATTTTTATGTATATACATTGAACGCTCTAGCGCCACCACCAGTTCAATGTTGGACATGCAATCATGCGTGTGATCCTTGACTCTTTTGTCTGATTTTCACAATTGAGGTAGCATCTGAATCCTTGGACCATCCCGAGTTCATCGACCCCTATCCCATCACTTTCCGCCATATTGGTCCTCCGCCATATTGGATTTAATACAAACTCTATGAAAATATTCAGCGGTTACAAATTTCATCCGATTTTCAAGGAACTTGGCGGAGATGATTTTCTGACCGAGCCACACAAACGATACTTGCCAGATTTTTCAATTTCAAGTTTGTTTGCCCGTGACAGCCAATCAAATATGGTGACGAAGCCGCCAAACAGGAAGTGGACTAACATATCGAAGACGCTTTGAGTTAACACAGCAAAACTCGATAACATTAGTCAGGACACTTTCTCAATCACTCACAGCAATTTTTATGTATATACATTGAACGCTCTAGCGCCACCACCAGTTCAATGTTGGACTTGCGTTCATGCGCGTGATTCTTGACTCTTTTGTCTGATTTTCACAATTGAGGTAGCGTCTGATATGATCACTTTCCATCATATTGGACCTCCGCCATATTGGATTTAGTCCAAACTCTACGAAAAGTTTCAGCGGTTACAAATTTCATCTGATTTTCACGGAACTTGGCGGAGATGATCTTCAGACCGAGCCGCACAAACCATACTTGTCAGATTTTTCAAATTCCACTTTATTGGCCCATGACAGCCAATCAAATATGGCGATAAAGCCACAAAACAGGAAGTGGGCTAACATCTCGGAGACGCTTTCATGTATGAAGTCCAAACTTGGTACAGGGACTTTGTATCTGATTGTGAGGACACGGGAAGAAATTGGCATCATTTGGCCTCCATAGGGGGCGCTGTAATACAGGAAGTGAGCTTGTATCTCAGCAACACTTCGGTGTATGAAGTCCAAACTTGGTACAGGGACATATTAGCTGATTGTGAGGACATGAAGGAAAGTGGTCTCATTTGGCCTCTAGGGGTGCTGTAATAAAGAAAGTGAGCTCACATCTCAGCAACACTTTGGTGTATGAAGTCCAAACTTGGTAGAGGGACATGGTAGCTGATTGTGAAGACATGCAAGGAAAGTGGTTTCATTTGGCCTCTAGGGGTGCTGTAATAAAGAAAGTGAGCTCACATCTCAGCAACACTTTGGTGTATGAAGTCCAAACTTGGTACAGGGACATATTAGCTGATTATGAAGACATGGAAGGAAAGTGGTTTCATTTGGCCTCTAGGGGTGCTGTAATAAAGAAAGTGAGCTCACATCTCAGCAACACTTTGGTGTATGAAGTCCAAACTTGGTAGAGGGACATGGTAGCTGATTGTGAGAATGCACAAGGACATTGGTGTAATTTGGCTTCTTGCTGTGAGTGCTTGCTCATGCCATGGCAACGCCATTCCTGCTATAGCGCACTGCTTGGCCCCCACATTGCTGCTTGCAGCTATATTTATTATTATTATAACGAAACGCTAATTTGCCATTAAACCATACAGTAAAAAGTTGGGATATTCGGCACATTGATTCGGTTCAGTCATATCTTTAATTTATCAAAGTTTCAAGTCTGCACTTTGAGTGCTCTAGCGCCACCAACATTTCAAATTTTTTATTACATCTATGCACATAACGTTTGAATGGTACACCACATTTTGAACATTAAGGTATATTTGGAATCCTTGGATGAGACCGAACTCAACGCAGATGTCAATTTATGGGGTAAACGTAATTGATCAGGCTGCCATATTGGATTTAATCAAAAACACCTAAAAGGCATCAAAGTTCGCAAAGTTTGTCCGATTTTCACGAAACTTGACGCAGATGATCTTCAGACTATGACTCACAAATGTTATTGCTTTTCGGAGCCATATTCAAAACCCATCGCCCGTCGTGACCAATCAAGTTTGGCGGCGAAGCCGCCAAACAGGAATTGAAGTGATCTCAGCAAGGCTTTCGCGTATCAACACCAAACTCAGTACAGGGTCTCAGGACCCAATTAGGAGGAGGCTCAATAAATTTGGTGACTTTTGACCTATAGGTGGCGCTATAATTACCAAAATTACGTTTTAGCCTGTAACGGGTCATGTGTTTGGAATTAAAGCATATTAGTGATATCTGTTAATACCTTGAGAGGTCCTTAGGCCGCCACATGCCAACATGTGACGTCAACATAAATGATCCAACCGCCATATTGGATGTCATCAAAAACACTTAAAAGGCATCAAAGGTCACAAAGTTTCTCCGATTTTCACGAAACTTGACGCAGATGATCGTCAGACCATGTCTCATAAATGCATTGCTTTCTGGAACCATATTCAAAACCTGTTGCCCGTGACAACCAATCAAGTTTGGCGGCGAAGCCGCCAAACAGGAAGTGAAGTGATATCTCAGCAATGCTTTCACATATCAAAACCAAACTAGGTATATAGGTTCAGGACTCAATCAGGAGGACACTCAAGAAATGTGGTAAATTTTGACCACTATGTGGCGCTATAATCACAGGAAGTGGGCTCATATTTCTGCAATGCTTTCACGTATCGAAACCAAACTTGGCTCATTGACTCGGGACCACATCCTGAGGACATACAATAATTTTAGCGACCTTTGACCACTAGGGGTGCTATAATTTGCAACACTTTCTCGTATCAACACCAAACTTGGTATATGGACTCGTGACTACAACCTGAGGACGCACAATAAATGTGGTGACTTTTGACCACTAGGGGTGCTATAATTATCAACACTTTCTCGTATCGACACCAAACTTGGTATGTGGACTTGTGACTACAACCTGACTATGCACAATACATTTGGTGATGTTTGAGGTATGCATATGTATGGGGGGTTATTGGGGTGTGTGGGAGAGGAAGTTTATCTTTGTATATGTGTGTGTGTGGGACGGGTGGTTAATTGGGTGTGTGTATAATGTAGCAACATTGGGTTGCCATGACAACTCCTGCTCAACTGCTTGGCCCCCACATTGCTGCTTGCAGCTATATTTATTATTATTATTATAACGAAACGCTAATTTGCCATTAAACCATACAGTAAAAAGTTGGGATATTCGGCACATTGATTCGGTTCAGTCATATCTTTAATTTATCAAAGTTTCAAGTCTGCACTTTGAGTGCTCTAGCGCCACCAACATTTCAAATTTTTTATTACATCTATGCACATAACGTTTGAATGGTACACCACATTTTGAACATTAAGGTATATTTGGAATCCTTGGATGAGACCGAACTCAACGCAGATGTCAATTTATGGGGTAAACGTAATTGATCAGGCTGCCATATTGGATTTAATCAAAAACACCTAAAAGGCATCAAAGTTCGCAAAGTTTGTCCGATTTTCACGAAACTTGACGCAGATGATCTTCAGACTATGACTCACAAATGTTATTGCTTTTCGGAGCCATATTCAAAACCCATCGCCCGTCGTGACCAATCAAGTTTGGCGGCGAAGCCGCCAAACAGGAATTGAAGTGATCTCAGCAAGGCTTTCGCGTATCAACACCAAACTCAGTACAGGGTCTCAGGACCCAATTAGGAGGAGGCTCAATAAATTTGGTGACTTTTGACCTATAGGTGGCGCTATAATTACCAAAATTACGTTTTAGCCTGTAACGGGTCATGTGTTTGGAATTAAAGCATATTAGTGATATCTGTTAATACCTTGAGAGGTCCTTAGGCCGCCACATGCCAACATGTGACGTCAACATAAATGATCCAACCGCCATATTGGATGTCATCAAAAACACTTAAAAGGCATCAAAGGTCACAAAGTTTCTCCGATTTTCACGAAACTTGACGCAGATGATCGTCAGACCATGTCTCATAAATGCATTGCTTTCTGGAACCATATTCAAAACCTGTTGCCCGTGACAACCAATCAAGTTTGGCGGCGAAGCCGCCAAACAGGAAGTGAAGTGATATCTCAGCAATGCTTTCACATATCAAAACCAAACTAGGTATATAGGTTCAGGACTCAATCAGGAGGACACTCAAGAAATGTGGTAAATTTTGACCACTATGTGGCGCTATAATCACAGGAAGTGGGCTCATATTTCTGCAATGCTTTCACGTATCGAAACCAAACTTGGCTCATTGACTCGGGACCACATCCTGAGGACATACAATAATTTTAGCGACCTTTGACCACTAGGGGTGCTATAATTTGCAACACTTTCTCGTATCAACACCAAACTTGGTATATGGACTCGTGACTACAACCTGAGGACGCACAATAAATGTGGTGACTTTTGACCACTAGGGGTGCTATAATTATCAACACTTTCTCGTATCGACACAAAACTTGGTATGTGGACTTGTGACTACAACCTGACTATGCACAATACATTTGGTGATGTTTGAGGTATGCATATGTATGGGGGGTTATTGGGGTGTGTGGGAGAGGAAGTTTATCTTTGTATATGTGTGTGTGTGGGACGGGTGGTTAATTGGGTGTGTGTATAATGTAGCAACATTGGGTTGCCATGACAACTCCTGCTCAACTGCTTGGCCCCCACATTGCTGCTTGCAGCTATATTTGGGGGCCAAGCAGCGAAGCTGCGAAGGCACCCATTGAGTTACTAGCTTTTCCTATTATTACACTTCTGCCATTGGAGTCTATGGCAGCCCATAGAACGCCTGGCTAAAAAGTTCAGATTTTTTGGCAGAAAGTTTCGGGACACTCCACTGACCACTCACACTCATTTACGGACCTCTAAACCCAGCCATCTAGCGCCACCAACAGGTCAAAATCTGGCCGAAAATTGAACCGCTGGGTCTAAAGTTATGACATTTGGCACACTGATTCAGCACTGTCCCATGATGACTCTCACCAATTTACAGAACTCTATGCCCAACACTCTAGCGCCACCAATGGGTCGAACCTGGATTGCATTCACGCATGTGACCATTGAACGGTGCGTCCGATTTTCACATATCAGGCACCGTTGGAATCCCTGGACCGACCTAATTTCAATGAACCCTATTACGTCACTTTCCGCCATATTGGACCTCCGTCATATTGGATTTAGTCCAAACTCTACAAAAAGTTTCAGCGGTCAGAAATTTCATCCGATTTTCATGGAACTTGGCGGAGATGATCTTCTTCCCGAGCCGCACAAAAGATACTTGTCAGATTTTTCAATTTCATTTTTGTTTGCCCGTGACAGCCAATCAAATATGGCGATGAAGCTGCCAAACAGGAAGTGGACTAACATCTCTGTGGCATTTTGAGCTAACATAACAAAACTCGGTACCATTAGTCAGGACACTGTCCCAATCTCTCACAGCAATTTTTATGCATACATTGAATACTCTAGCGCCACCACCAGTTTAATGCTGGACATGCGTTCATGCGCGTATTCCTTGACTCTTTTGTCTGATTTTCACAATTGAGGTAGCGTCTGAATCCCTGGACCATCCCGAGTTCATCGACTCCTATCCCGTCACTTTCTGCAATATTGGACCTCCGACATATTGGATTTAGTCCAAACTCTACGAAAAGTTTCAGCGGTTACAAATTTCATCCGATTTTCACAGAACTTGGCGGAGATGATCTTCTGCCCGAGCCGCAAAAACGATACTTGTCAGATTTTTCAATTTCATTTTTGTTTGCCTGTAACAGCCAATCAAATATGGTGATGAAGCCGCCAAACAGGAAGTGGACTAACATCTCCGTGACGCTTTGAGTTAACATAACAAAACTCGATACCATTAGTCAGGACACTGTCCCAATCACTCACAGCAATTTTTATGCATATACATTGAACACTCTAGCGCCACCACCAGTTCAATGCTGGACATGCGTTCATGCGCGTGATCCTTGACTCTTTTGTCTGATTTTCACAATTGAGGTAGCGTCTTAATCCTTGGAACATCCCAAGTTCATCGACCCCTATCCCGTCACTTTCCGCCATATTGGACCTCCGCCATGTTGGATTTAGTCCAAACTCTACGAAAAGTTTCAGCGGTTACAAATTTCTTCCGATTTTCTCAGAACTTGGCGGAGATGATCTTCAGACCGAGCCGCACAAACGATACTTGTCAGATTTTTTAATTTTAAGTTTATTTGCCCGTGACAGCAAATCACACATGGCGACGATGCCGCCTAACAGGAAGTGGGCTAACATCTCGGCTACGCTTTAATGTATGAAGTCCAAACTTGGTACAGGGACTTGGTATCTGATTGTGAGGACGCACTAGGAAATTGGCATCATTTGGCCTCTATAGGGGGCGCTGCAATACAGGAAGTGAGCTTGTATCTCAGCAATGCTTTGATGTACGAAGTCCAAACTTGGTATAGAGACTTGGTACCTGATTGTGGGGATGCACTAGGAAATTGGCGTCATTTGGCCTCTACAGGGGGCGCTGCAATACAGGAAGTGAGCTTGTATCTCAGCAACGCTTTGATGTATGAAGTCCAAACTTGGTACAGGGACTTGGTATCTGATTGTGAGGACACAGTAGGAAATTGGCATCATTTGGCCTCTATAGGGGGCGCTGTAATACAGGAAGTGGGCTCATATCTCAGCAACGCTTCGTTGTATGAAGTCCAAACTTGATACATGGACATATTAGCTGATTGTGAGGATATGCAAGGAAAGTGGTCTCATTTGGCCTCTAGGGGTGTTGCAATAAAGAAAGTGAGCTCACATCTCAGCAACACTTTGGTGTATGAAGTCCAAACTTGGTAGACGGATATGGGAGCTGATTGTAAGAACGCACAAGGACATTGGTGTAATTTGGCCTCTAGTTGTGCTTTAACAAAGTAAATTAGCTTATTTCTCAGCCGTTCTTTATCCAATTGCCATCAAACTTGCTGTGAGTGCTTGCTCATCCCATGGCAACGCCATTCCTGCTATAGCGCACTGCTTGGCCCCCGCATTGCTGCTTGCAGCTATATTTATTATTATTATTGAGTATTATTATTGTTATTCTACTTTTTTGCTTTCCTGTTTTTGAGGTGGTTAACATGGTCGAAAAATCTTGAAATTTGGCACACACGTCAGGTGTCACACATCGCAGTTAGGTACAAGAGCTTGACCCCGGGCGTGGCCCAGGGACTCGCTAGCGCCCCCTTATTTGACTGATCCCGTGGTTGGCAAATATTTTGAGGTGGTTAACATAATCGAAAAGTCTTGAAATTTGGCACACACATCTAGTGATACAGTGAATAGACAGGGATAAAAGCTTGGCACTGGGCGTTGCCCAGCAACTCCATAGCGCCCCCTTATGTCACTGTGACTTGTGGTTGGCATATAGTTTTAGATACACACACCAAATTTGGTAGGTGTATGTAACTCCCAAAAACAAACAACTTTTCAATTAACATGCCATTAGCCACGCCCACAGGAAGTGAGGTAATTGAGATTTTGTGCGTTGTGGACATGATCAATTTTAACGTACTCCTCCTAGACGGTTGATCCAATTCATGTCAAAGTTGGTATACATGACGCCGAGATGTTCCTGATGATAAATTGTGAAGCGTTTTTTTGATATGTTGTAATTTGACAAAATGGCGAAATTATTGCTTTTAATACCCTTCCACATAAACAATAAATGTGTCATAATTAACCATGCATGGCTTGAAATGTTTTAAATTTCACAGGTCATGGAAGACCATGTTAATGATAATATTCACATGCCCATAATGCATGTTTGGCATAGCGCCACCAACTGGCAACAGAAAGAATGACAATTATACTGATGTCATATGATCAATTTGAACATACTCCTCCTAGACGGTTTGTCAGATTCATTTGAAATTTGGCAAACATTATGCCAAGATGTCGCTGATGTTAAATTGTGAAGGTATTTTTGAATGTTGTAATATATTTGATATGATTTTAATATCTCACCACATAAACAGGAAATGTGTCATAAATCACAGTGCATTGAATGAATGGTCTGAAACTTCTCAGGTTAATAGATATCATGATTATGATGATATCCAGACACCAAATGGGCCTGCCTGGCATAGCGCCACCACCTGGCCAAGCAGGAAATGTGCCAGAAATGGAAAATGCCTTAAGTGATTGATCTGAAACTTTATAAAATATTGGATATCATTATTGTGATGATATTCACATGCGTAATTCACAGGCCTAGCATAGCGCCACCTTCTGGCCAAGCAGGAAATGTGCCAGAAATGCTCTATGCTTTGAATAAATGGTCTGAAACTTCTCAGGTTAATAGATATTATGATTATGATGATATCCAGACACCCAATGGGCCTGCCTGGCATAGCGCCACCACCTGGTCAAGCAGGAAATGTGCCAGAAATGGACAATGCCTTAAGTGATTGATCTGAAAGTGTACAAACATTTTGGATATCATTATTGTGATGATATTCACATGTGTAATTTCAATGCCTAACATAGCGCCACCATCTGGCCAACCAAAAAGTGTATCAGAAATGTTTTTTGCTTAAAATGAATGGTCTGAAATTTCTCAGGTTAATATATTATGATTATGATGACACCCAATGGGCCTGCCTTGCATTACGCCCCCACCTGGCCAAGCGAGTAAATGTGGCAGAAAATAAAATACAAAAGCAAATAGCCCACGCATCAAATATGTACATTTCACACACGCACCACGTCGGGCCTTTGTTGGATTCCGACATGTCACGGGTTGCGGCCCGCAGGTGCTCGGGCCCGCCATTGCCGCTTGCGGCTATATTTAGTTAGGGCCCGAGCACCGAAGGGCGCAAGGCCCTATTGTTTTTGTAAGGATTATTATTATTATTATTATTAGGGCCCGAGCACCGACGGTGCGCGAGGCCGGGACGGCCTTGCGCACCGAGAGGTGCGAAGCCCTATTGTTTTTGAAAGGATTATTATTATTTATTATTATTATTATTATTTGTTCACCTTTTTGCTATTTTTGAGGTGGTTAGCATGGATGAAAAGTCTTGGAATTTGGCACACACATCTGGTATCACAATGGCTACACAGGCATAAAAGCTTGGCCCCGGGCGTGGCCCAGGGACTCAGTAGCGCCCCCTTAGGTGATTGATCGATCCAGTGGTTGGCACATACTTTCAGCTAGACACACCAAATTTTGTAGGTGTGTGTATCTCCCCAAGATGAACAACTTTTGTATGTACAATGCATTAGCCACGCCCAACAGGAAGTGAGGTATTTGGGATTTTGTGCGGACTAAAATGTGATGAATTGTGATGCCAAAAGAGGTGCTTCCCATCGCTGAAAACGCATGAAATTTGGCACACACGTCAAGAGGTACCGTGAATACACAGGGGAAAAGCCTTGGCACCGGGCGTTGCCCAGGAACTCCATAGCGCCCCCTTATGTCACTGTGACTTGTGGTTGGCATATAGTTTTAGATACACACACCAAATTTGGTGGGTGTATGTAACTCCCAAAAACAATCAACTTTTGTATTAACATGCCATTAGCCACGCCCACAGGAAGTGAGGTAATTGAGATTTTGTGCGTTGTGGACATGATCAATTTTAACGTACTCCTCCTAGACGGTTGATCTGATTCATGTCAAAGTTGGTATACATGACGCTGAGATGTTCCTGATTATAAATTGTGAAGCTTTTTTTTGATATGTTGTAATTTGACGCAATGGCGAAATTATTAATTTTAATACCCTTCCACATAAACAATAAATGTGTCATATTTCACCATGCATGGCTTGAAATGTTTTACATTTCACAGGTCTTTGAATACCATGGGAGTGATGATATTCACATGCCCATAATGCATATTTTGCATAGCGCCACCACCTGGCAACAGAAAGAATGGCAATTACACTGATGTCACATGGTCAATTTTAACATACTCCTCCTAGACAATTTGTCAGATTCATATGAAATTTGGCAAATATGATGCCAAGATGTTGCTGATGTTAAATTGCGAACGGATTTTTGATATGTTGTAATATGTAATGATTTTAATATCTCACCCTATAAACAGGAAATGTGTCATAAAGTCACAGTGCATTGAATGAATGGTCTGAAACTTCTCAGGTTAATAGATATTATGATTATCATGATATTCTGACACCCAATGGGCCTGCTTGGCATAGCGCCACCACCTGGCCAAGTAGGAAATGTGCCAGAAATGGACAATGCCTTAAGTGATTGATCTGAAACTTTATAAAATATTGGATATCATTATTGTGATGATATTCACACATATAATTCACATGCCTAGCATAGCGCCACCATCTGGACAAACAGGAAATATGCCATAAATGCTTTATGCTTTGAATGAATGGTCTGAAACTTCTCAGGTTAATAGATATTATAATTATGATGATATCCAGAGACCCTATGGGCCTGCCTGGCATAGCGCCACCACCAGGTCAAGTAGGAAATGTGCCAGAAATGGACAATGCCTTAAGTGATCGATCTGAAAATTTACAAACATTTTGAATATCTTTATTGTGATGATAATCACAGTTAAGCAAATGTAATTTTCATGCCTAACATAGCGCCACCATCTGGCCAACCAAAAAGGGCATCAGAAATGTTCTTTGCTTAAAGTGAATAGTCTGAAATTTCTCAGGTTAATATATGTTATGATTATGATGACACCCAATGGGCCTGCCTTGCGTTGCGCCCCCACCTGGCCAAGCAAGTACATGTCCCAGAAAATTAAATACAAAAACAAATAGCACACGCATCAAATATGTACATTTCACACACGCACCGCGTCGGTGCTATGTTGGATTCCGAAATGTCACGGGTTGCTGACCGGAGGTGCTCGGGCCCGCCATTGCCGCTTGCGGCTATATTAGGGCCCGAGCACCGAAGGGCGCAAGGCCCTATTGTTTTTGTAAGGATTATTATTATTATTATTATTGTTATTCCACTTTTTTGCTTTCCTTTTTTTGAGGTGGTTAACATGGTCGAAAATTCTTGAAATTTGGCACACACGTCAGGTGTCATGCAACGCAGTTAGGTACAAGAGCTTGACCTCGGGTGTGGCCCAGAGACTCGCTAGCGCCCCCTTAGGTGACTGATCGATCCCGTGGTTGGCATATATTTTGAGGTGGTTAACATGGTCGAAAACGCATGAAATTTATCACACACATCAAGTGGTACAGTGAATAGACAGGGATAAAAGCTTGGCACCAGGCGTTGCCCAGGAACTCCATAGCGCCCCCTTACGTCACAGTGACTTGTGGTTGGCATATAGTTTTAGATACACACACCAAATTTGGTGGGTGTATGTAACTCCCAAAAACAAACAACTTTTGTATTAACATGCCATTAGCCACGCCCACAGGAAGTGAGGTAATTGAGATTTTGTGCGTTGTGGACATGATCAATTTTAACATACTCCTCCTAGACGGTTGATCCGATTCATGTCAAAGTTGGTATACATGATGCCGAGATGTTCCTGATGATAAATTGTGAAGCCTTTTTTTGATATGTTGTAATTTGACGAAATGGCGAAATTATTCATTTTAATACCCTTCCACATAAACAATAAATGTGTTATAATTCACCATGCATGGCTTGAAATGTTTTAAATTTCACAGGTCATTGAAGACCATGTTGATGATAATATTCACATGCCCATTATGCATGTTTGGCATAGCGCCACCAACTGGCAACAGAAAGAATGACAATTATACTGATGTCACATGATCAATTTGAACATACTCCTCCTAGACGGTTTGTCAGATTCATTTGAAATTTGGCAAACATTATGCCAAGATGTCGCTGATGTTAAATTGTGAATGTATTTTTGAATGTTGTAATATATTTGATATGATTTTAATATCTCACCACATAAACAGGAAATGTGTCATAAATCACAGTGCATTGAATGAATGGTCTGAAACTTCTCAGGTTAATAGATATCATGATTATGATGATATCCAGACACCCAATGGGCCTGCCTGGCATAGCGCCACCACCTGGCCAAGCAGGAAATGTGCCAGAAATGGACAATGCCTTAAGTGATTGATCTGAAACTTTATAAAATATTGGATATCATTATTGTGATGATATTCACATGCGTAATTCACAGGCCTAGCATAGCGCCACCTTCTGGCCAAGCAGGAAATGTGCCAGAAATGCTCTAGGCTTTGAATAAATGGTCTGAAACTTCTCAGGTTAATAGATATTATGATTATGATGATATCCAGACACCCAATGGGCCTGCCTGGCATAGCGCCACCACCTGGTCAAGCAGGAAATGTGCCAGAAATGGACAATGCCTTAAGTGATTGATCTGAAAGTTTACAAACATTTTGGATATCATTATTGTGATGATATTCACATGTGTAATTTTCATGCCTAACATAGCGCCACCATCTGGCCAACCAAAAAGTGTATCAGAAATGTTCTTTGCTTAAAATGAATGGTCTGAAATTTCTCAGGTTAATATATATTATGATTATGATGACACCCAATGGGCCTGCCTTGCATTACGCCTCCACCTGGCCAAGCGAGTAAATGTGGCAGAAAATAAAATACAAAAACAAATAGCCCACGCATCAAATATGTACATTTCACAAACGCACCACGTCGGTGCTTTGTTGCATTCCGACATGTCACGGGTTGCGGCCCGCAGGTGCTCGGGCCCGCCATTGCCGCTTGCGGCTATATTTGAGTATTACAGTGCATGAAAATGCACTGTACTGTTCTTCCTAGGCTTCTTCTTATTCTTATTATTTTTCTTCTTCTAACGCAGTTAATGCAGCTTTAACCGTTTAACGTAGAAACTTCATTCAAACTGCGTTGCGTAGGTCTTACTTATGACACGTGGGCTTTGTATTTTTCATCTTTGTAACTTTTATACTTTTTAAACTATTAATTAAAAACTACTCAAAATTTCCCCATAGACTTAACATGGGCTGATGACATCACAATGGACTAATTAACTTGATTTGCACCTGTATCTTCTTCCAGCTGCTCATCTAGGCCCCATCAAAGAATCAGTTCAACTGATTGCACCTGTATCAACTGCTTTCTACTGAACTAGACCAACTCTCTCTGTGTCTCTACATTCTACAAGGATATAAGACACATTTCATCCAACTTTCTATCATTCATCCTCTTCAAACCATTCACTCATCCACCCATTAAACTATCCATCAACATCCATTAAACAATCTGCCTTTCAACATCCATTCAACTTTCTGTCTATCAACATCCATTACACTATCTACATTTAACTTTTAAACTATATACTCTGTCTGAGGCTTTAAAGCATACAATAAATATGGCTCTATTAAGACTGCCGTTAAGCAATTAGAATCCTAGGCCAGGTGGCCAGGCCACCAGCATCAACTGCCAGTCTCAGGCTTTAAGCATACAAACTGGCCCTATTAAGACTACACATCCTGTTCAACTGCTTCCTCTGCCAAAAACTGTTTCAAAATAAAAGTCCTCACTACAATATTTCACTGTTAAACAATTTAACCCTTTAAACTACTGAACTTTTTAACTGTTCAGCCATTGTAACTGTTACTTGTCATCAACTATGACTCCTACCCACTGTAGCTAGTTAGCTAAGTTAGCTAAGTAACTTGGTTAGCATAGTTAGCATGCTAGCATGTTAGCATGCTAGTTAGCATGCTAATTAGCATTTTTAGCAAAACTGCTAAAAATGATTAGCTAAGTTAGCTAAGTCACATGGTTAGCATAGTTAGCATGCTAGCATGTTAACATGCTAGTTAGCATTTTTTACAAAACTGCTAAAAATGATTAGCTCAGTTAGCTAAGTCACATGGTTACCATAGTTAGCATGCTAGCATGTTAGCATGCTAGTTAGCATTTTTTACAAAACTGCTAAAAATGATTAGCTAAGTTAGCTAAGTCACATGGTTAGCATAGTTAGCATGCTAGCATGTTAGCATGCTAGTTAGCATTTTTAGCAAAACTGCTAAAAATGATTAGCTAAGTTAGCTAAGTAACATGGTTAACATAGTTAGCATGTTAGCATTGCTAACATGCTAGTTAGCATAACTACTAAAAATGAAAACATTAGCTAAGTTAACTAAGTTAAGTATTATCCACCTATTTAACCGTTCAATCATTCCAACTATATTAAACCTTATCTACCAAGCAAATCATTTAACTGTATAAACTATCCACCTATTTAACTGTTCAGTCATTCCAACTATATTAAACCTCATCTACCTAGCAACCAATATAGTTTATATAGTATATATTTTTTGCATTTTCATGCACTGTATTTCCTTCAGGAAATGCTTTTCTAGTTATTATTGTTATTCTACTTTTTTGCTTTCCTTTTTTTGAGGTGGTTAACATGGTCGAAAACTCTTGAAATTTGGCACACACGTCAGGTGTCACGCATCGCAGTTAGGTACAAGAGCTTGACCCCGGGCGTGGCCCAGGGACTCGCTAGCGCCCCCTTAGGTGACTGATCCTGTGGTTGGCAAATATTTTGAGGTGGTTAACATAATCGAAAAGTCTTGAAATTTGGCACACACATCTAGTGATACAGTGAATAGACAGGGATAAAAGCTTGGCACTGGGCGTTGCCCAGCAACTCCATAGCGCCCCCTTATGTCACTGTGACTTGTGGTTGGCATATAGTTTTAGATACACACACCAAATTTGGTAGGTGTATGTAACTCCCAAAAACAAACAACTTTTGTATTAACATGCCATTAGCCACGCCCACAGGAAGTGAGGTAATTGAGATTTTGTGCGTTGTGGACATGATCAATTTTAACGTACTCCTCCTAGACGGTTGATCCAATTCATGTCAAAGTTGGTATACATGACGCCGAGATGTTCCTGATGATAAATTGTGAAGCGTTTTTTTGATATGTTGTAATTTGACAAAATGGCGAAATTATTAATTTTAATACCCTTCCACATAAACAATAAATGTGTCATAATTCACCATGCATGGCTTGAAATGTTTTAAATTTCACAGGTCATGGAAGACCATGTTAATGATAATATTCACATGCCCATAATACATGTTTGGCATAGCGCCACCAACTGGCAACAGAAAGAATGACAATTATACTGATGTCATATGATCGATCAATTTGAACATACTCCTCCTAGACGGTTTGTCAGATTCATTTGAAATTTGGCAAACATTATGCCAAGATGTCGCTGATGTTAAATTGTGAAGGGATTTTTGAATGTTGTAATATATTTGATATGATTTTAATATCTCACCACATAAACAGGAAATGTGTCATAAATCACAGTGCATTGAATGAATGGTCTGAAACTTCTCAGGTTAATAGATATCATGATTATGATGATATCCAGACACCAAATGGGCCTGCCTGGCATAGCGCCACCACCTGGCCAAGCAGGAAATGTGCCAGAAATGGAAAATGCCTTAAGTGATTGATCTGAAACTTTATAAAATATTGGATATCATTATTGTGATGATATTCACATGCGTAATTCACAGGCCTAGCATAGCGCCACCATCTGGCCAAGCAGGAAATGTGCCAGAAATGCTCTATGCTTTGAATAAATGGTCTGAAATTTCTCAGGTTAATATATATTATGATTATGATGACACCCAATGGGCCTGCCTTGCATTACACCCCCACCTGGCCAAGCGAGTAAATGTGGCAGAAAATAAAATACAAAAACAAATAGCACACGCATCAAATATGTACATTTCACAAACTCACCACGTTGGTGCTTTGTTGGATTCCGACATGTCACGGCTTGCGGCCCGCAGGTGCTCGGGCCCGCCATTGCCGCTTGCGGCTATATTTCAAATTGAAAATGTAATGTGCTCGGTTTTAAATAATGCTATCGTAACACCCCCAATTATCACCACTTTTGTTCAGAAATTCTAAAACAACGATGTTTTTCAACACTTCAAAATAACATTTACTAAATGAACCTTACATTTTTCAGTAGCCATAGGTGTGTAGATTTGAACAAAATCTGGTTTGGTTCTTAACGGGAGCATTTACTGCCTGAAATATCCGATTTTGTTTACCACGCTCGGAGTTATAGTGCTGGCCTGATGGGTCGCCTATTTACGCCGTTTCAACGGCACATGGACAGTTAGACCGAGAATTCTCGTCGTGAAATTAAAATTCCACTGGAGCTCCAAGCGGTTGTGTACACGCAGCCTTACAACACTGTTTACAGCTCTTCGAGTCACGGTAAAATGTCATTTTTGGTACAAAGCTAATTTAGATACACCTATGGTGTGGGTGGTTGCGTTTCTTTAGGAGTCCGCTGTCTTGGTTTGTATAGAAATGGATATTAAGTGACACATACACGCAAGACGGTGGAAATACGGGACCGGTGGAAATAGGGGGAGTTGCTATATGTTTCCCTGAAAACCTTAAAATGGCCTTGGGAGGGTGGTAGCGTGTTCGTATACCGCGCGCGCGACCGCGGTTCAAATCCTGCCATGTTCATAATTGCCATGAGTTAGCATTACTTGATATTGCATGCTTCTCTATAGTGGTTGTGTTTAAGACTTCATTTGATGTTTTGCAAAAACTAATGGCAAAATAATGTAGGCTAATTGCTGCATATGACCCAGGGGGTCAGGATTTGAAGGGTTAGCTTCAGCCACTTAGCATGGCATTTGGCCGCCGACATTTTTTAAAACATGGCGTTACATGGTTGGAACTTCCGGCACCAGTTTTTACATGCTGATTGGTAGATGACAGCTCATGCACGAGTTTAGTGTTGGGCACGAGCGTCTTCGCGCGTCCATGTTGGTTTGCATTTCTGGAAGACGACAAATAAAACAACTAACTACTTGGATTAAGCTACTGATACTTGACTTAATGCCTACATGGTTTAGGCTGTATTACCGGACTTTGTGGTAAATAAAAGAAAATGTTAATGTTGTCATATTAGGCTATTATTTGCCGTATATGCGGGGTGCCAAGTAATTACCTTAAAGTAACTGACTATGACCATACACTTTGGCAGATGCATAGCAATGACCTATATCCAATTATTAGCCTACTCATTGCGTTGTGTATGAAGACTATTTTAAAACGCACAGGCTGTAGTTCTGTAGAACGCAACGTCTGGATCATATAACCTGTCTCCCCAAGTGATTTAAAACGAAACAAATGTCAATGACTTATTTCGTTTGCTTTCTTGCAACATTGACATGATTAGGCTATGCATTTGATTTAAATGTTCAGGCTGCCAGTCGAGGCAAAAGCCAAATGTCCAACAACAGTTGCAGACTCTATGCCTGCTCGAACCACAATACTCGAGGGATGTGCGCTTCTATCGGAAGTTTAACTTGCGTTGGCTTCATTTCGTCTGCCTGCAAATGTAGCCTAGGCTTAACAAGCTGCAAATTCACACTGGGTGCGGCAAAAATCCCAGCTATCCACACGTTTCTTACATACCATGTCTACTTAATTAATAGTCATTTTCGTTGGATAGCCTACTGCGTAATAGGCCTACAACCTGTCCAAATATAGTATTTAGGGATCATTATTTGTGAAGTGACACAATATTGATTCGCATCGTTTATTATCACATATGAACATCACATTAAATAACCTAGGACTTCAGAGACAGGGCAAACTTTACCACCATTCCCAAAATGTTATCCCAACCAATTAAATGAATTTGCGCTTATAACGAGGTGAAGCGCGTTCCCGAACAACTTCTTTTCCTCTGAGGGAATGTCCAATCTTCATCAACGACATACCGTTGTACCTTACGTTGTCTCTGTCTGTAACGTGGAATCTAATAGGCTAATTCTAGCTGGTGCCGGAAACGAACACCCATGAAACACCATTTTCGTAAAGATGGCTGCGGTCAATTTCATGCTTTTTTGGCTGAAGTAGCTGGCCTAGCATGGGCCATTGAAATGAATGGGGGCGGGACTTAGTCACTCTCTCCAGTTATATATAATACCTCCATGAGATGACCACAGCAGTGTCAGATAACAGAAAACATATAAAGGGCATTGTGAAAACATGGGGCATTGTGTACAGTGGGGATTGTGAAGTGCTTGTGTAGGGCTACAATTTTAGAAGGGTGCTTGTGCAACAAAACATATGTGTTGGGGACTTTAAAGGTTTATCGAACCCCTAACGCTTTAGGGGTTTGATACAAGCACCGGTGCCCCTGTGTCAAATGTCCCATTTAAACTTTTCAGTGACGTCCGAAGCTTTGTACGTCATCAGTCACGTGACCTTACAACTTTGATACGCGCTCCGATACATTAGGCTTGTTCGTCTTGACTGAGTCTGACTTTCGTCTGGCTTACTACGTAAACGTGATCTTCAGAGCCTAGCCGGGAGGAGCTACAACAGAGGGCAGCTCATCCCGGACAGAAAGGCTACCGTCTCCTAGCGTTCATGGGCTTCGTAAAAACCTTTCTCCGAGTGAAAACATCATCATTCCGCGTCATTCACGTCACTTAATGTGTGAGTCAGAGGTCGGAAACTGGGGCTAGATTTTGCTAACAGAGTTGCCCAGTTAGGGGCTCGTCATCACTTTTGTCGTCACGTTGTAGTTCGTTTGTAGTCCATGTGGCCTTGCATGTCCAACAGTTTGAATGTGAACTTGGGAATTTGCCCTTTTTATCACTTGAAAAGCTGCATATCTTTCTTTCACGAGCATCTTACACTATATTTTAAGCAAATACAGTTGTTTGTTTAGTATTAGTGAGTATATGTTTTAACCTTTGTTGTGGCATCCGTGTTTGTCACACATTCGATGGCAAAGCACTTGAACACTTGCTGTCGGAAAAACAAAGTAGCCATGGGGGCGGTCCTTGTCATTCCGAGGTGCTCTGAATGCACCATCTGCCTGACGTGACTCGCGGGAGACATCGCGGGAGATATCGCGGAATGTTGTTTGCAATAAACACAGCAGAACTTTCATTCTTACTCATTAAAATGAGCATGATGACTGACGAAATAAATTCTTATGATGTAGTTTAAATAAACCACTGTTGTCATACAGTTAACAGGCCTGCATTGTAGCACATACATTCAATATCAAGTTTCCCCTATATGTGTGTCTATCTATTTAGCCAACAGCAGAAAATAACAGAATATCCAAACGTTTTCAGTAGGCTAGCCTACCATTGTTGCAGAAATCACGTATAAGAAGGTATCCCTTCGATTTCTGTTTATTTTCGCATATTCCAACATAAGGAAGCAGCATGAGCCTCTAGTCATAATCGTCATGAGGACATTCCTCCCAAATGGCCCTATCACGTCTTTGAACTGACGTCATGAGGGCGTGTTTCAGCTCGTGCAGCTCGTGGAAGGCAACTGCAAGATCTGTCTGCAGGCTGATGGTGCATTCAGAGCACCTCGGAATGACAAGGACCGCCCCCATGGCTACTTTGTTTTTCCGACAGCAAGTGTTCATGTGCTTTGCCATCGGAATGTGTGACAAACACGGATGCCACAACAAAGGTTAAAACATACTAATCCTAAACAAACAACTGTATTTGCTTAAAATATAGTGTAAGATGCTCGTGAAAGAAAGATATGCAGCTTTTCAAGTGATAAAAAGGGCAAATTCCCAAGTTCACATTAAAACTGTTGGACATGAAAGGCCACATGGACTACAAACGAACTACAACGTGACGACAAAAGTGATGACGAGCCCCTAACTGGGCAACTCTGTTAGCAAAATCTAGCCCCAGTTTCCGACCTCTGACTCACACATTATGTGACGTGAATGACGCGGAATGATGATGTTTTCACTCGGAGAAAGGTTTTTACAAAGCCCATGAACGCTAGGTAAGACTCCCGCGATATTTTAAGGCCATGTGACATGGTGTCACGGTGGTAAGTCCCTCCCCGGCTGACAGAAGTCGGACAGAATTTCTAACCAGTATGCATTGCGTCCATCCCAGTATGCATTGTGTTCAACCCAGCATGCATCACATCACATCAAGTCAGATCTGCACAGATCTGCCGCAAGTCGAACTCGCCTATTGTGCCGAAGCAGATTGCTTCGCGGAAGTGATACGAGCTTCGGTGCCTCGGTGTCAGACTTCCCATCCCTAGTATAGACTAATGGTAGTTACCAATTAGGTGTGGGTTTTGCCAATGCATAAAATGGGTGATTGTCATTTGGAGGGAAGTCTCTCAAGGAACAGAACTGCTTGCTGTTGCTTATAGCTCAAGGTATGGTGTAAAACCTACTAAGCCTAAAAGCCTAGTGTTGTTAGTGCTGTTGTTTCTGGCTGAATATAGCCATAGCCTTTTTGTTTCGTTTATCAAGTATTTTTGTTTCTATTTTATTTGTATTTTTGTTGCATTATTTTTTCCTATAATTTTGCACTGGATGACTCATACTTTAGGTGATGGAAAAATAAATATCAATATTCACGCCATTTCTGCCTGACTTCTGCCATTTGTGCCAAACCCTAAGACTCTCGACAAACTACTTTTTAACAAGGACGTTGTAATAGCCAATCAGGGGAACAGACAAGTCCAGGCAACCCATGTTCCTGAAAGGACAAAAAAAACTAGAATTGCGGTTCCGAGTGGCATGGAACTCGGCCTCATCCAAGGATTCCAACGGTACCTCATTTATGAAAATCGGGCACACGGATCAAAAGTTGTCTGCATTAACGCAACATCCAATAAGCTAAAACGCATAAATAACATGGTTGCTATGCTGGTTGCTATGGTGGTCGCTAGGTTGACATTACAGGGGTGGTTTCTAGGTTGTTGCTAGGGTAATTAGTTAGTTGCTAGTAAGCCATCTTAAGCTGACTGCATAAAGTGATTATTTTAAGAGACACATTTTCAAACCAGAACTGTGTATAGGTCATGGTTAAAAACGTATCAGAATCTCAGAAATAATCACGTAATGCAGCCAGTTTAAGATTTTTTAAGAAGTCAGATTTTTTAAAGGCAATCAAATTTCTGCTGACTCTCTTCTGGCTGCGGTTAAAGGCCAGCGCCTCCTGAGAGGCCTGAAGGGTCAGTTCTGAGGTTGTTGGCTGCTGGAACCGAAAAAAGGACTGCATTTTCTTAAAAGACAATGTGACTGAAGTGCGGGCAAAGTTTGCACAGAAATGTACGATTTTTCCCACCCTCATCGACCTTGTCATAAAACTTGTTTAAATGATCAAACAACGCCTCCTTGCTGCTTTGTCGTCTACATCAGCATTTCTCAAACTTCTTTGACCTGAGGCCCAGTCAAGGCATACTTTGGGGTCATAGGGCCCACCTACATGAACCCACCCCCTCCTCCCAACCCCTATCAAATTGTAATGATATCACAATTATTATTTTTATACTATATTGCTATACATGCACTTCAAAACAGTCAATGTTTAAAGTGCTAAGATTGTTCACAAAAGTTTGTGAAAGCATGCACATCAGAGTACTGCTTTACTAATGTAAAATATAATTAGGCCTACACTAGTTTCTTTGTTTTTGCATTGTTGCATGATGCTTGCATGAGAAATACTTCTCAAAACAACAGCAATTATATGGGTGCCGTTGTTTTGGGATGTTTCCCTCATGCAAGCATCATACACTGATAGAGTATATATATGCTATTTAATTACATTTCATTTGAATGCCTGAATGTAAGAATTCAGGAAACACAATACCAGCTTTTAACATTTCTGTTGTTTACTAGTTTATGTAAATCACATAACACATGAACTGTTTACATACTACTGATAGCCCATTACTGTACACAATAATACTGTGCCCATTCATTAACATTTATTAAACATCAGGCGTCTTGTTTACACATTTAAACCATATTTTCACTTCGAATTTCGCTTCCAAATTATAGTAACTACATCTACGAAGTCTAAGGAAGATAACCATGTAGTCTGTTCAACGATAAGATACATTTTGACAGAACTACAGACTTCGTGAAAGTAGTAGGCTACCTAAAATGTCTCCATTCACTTCATTGCAAAATCGCGGTTGGTCTGTTTACACATTAAAACCATATTTACACTTCGAATTTCGCTTCCAAATTGTAGTAACTACATCTACGAAGTCTAACGGTGTGTTTCCACACAGCGAAACACCTCGCGATTTTCGGCCAGCGAAATTTCGCCTCGGGGGCGTGACGGCGAAACCGCTAACCTAGACTGCAGTGTCTAGCCAGTGGTGGCCATAGATATATACACTAGATGTCGCCTTCTGCTTCTCAGCATGCGTCAACACCGCCGCCATCATGGTACAGGGATCTGAAGCGCTAAACTAGTTCTCCTGTATTGTCAGCGTTACCTATTTAGCGACGTTTGGCCATCCCCAGCGATAGAAAACCTTTTTAGCGATTAGCAACAAATTTGGGAACTTCTCACAATGATGGCAGATCGGCTTCTTTGTTGTTGAAACGTAAGAAAATCACCTTTCTCATGGCTTTGTCATTTATGAATTCAGCTATCTCGTTTGCCCATGGCACTGACCCATGATTATAAAAGTAACGACTGGCGTAGCCTATGTAGTAGCAGAGGTAAATGTTCTACAGATCTACAGCAACTTCTGGTGAGATTACAACTTACATGAGTAAACGAGACGAGGGGTATGTGGCCTCAACCAGAGCCTGTCTACGAAGAGCCTGTTTACTTTCATTGTATCGAACCTGGTTGCAGTTTACTCATTGTTCCTCTAGGGGCCGCCGCTAGCTAGTGCAGAATGAATGGGAGTCTATGGGGCTAGACGGGTAAAATGTATCTTTATTATCGTCTTAAGCTTAGTTTTCTCTAGACTCAACCATAAATACATGCCTGTCAGTTGGAACAACCCAAAAAACTAGATAATTGCTTGAGATTTTGACGATTTATGGTGATTTTATTTTCGCTAGATTTTTGCCCAGATTGACGCTAATGCATTATAGAGGAGTGGATCACTGAAGCAAGATGGCGTCTCGATTGACGCATTCGTTCCAATGAACAGCAGTAGTCAAGGCGACATCTAGTGTATATATCTATGAGTGGTGGCAAGCGAGCTAATTAGGCTAATCAGCTAATTCAAACGTTTAAGTACTTAATGAAGATATCCAGGGGTCTTTATGCCTCGACTAAGTTGATGTTGCCTATAAACAACAATTCATGTTCATAGAAACAACAAGGTCAATAAGACATAATATATTTCATACCTGTGTTGCAGCATGTAGCCTAGCTGTCTAGCTAGGTTTACAATGCAATCCAATGTCCTAAAATACTAGCATTTCGCCTGTCAGCTAGCTAAAAAAGATCGAGTGCTTAAACTAACATATATAGTGGTCTATTTAGTGGTGTATGTGCTCTGACTAAGTTCGTGTGGCATATAAACCACAATTCGTGTTGATACAAGTGCCAATGTTCGTGTAGAAACATTTTAATCACATACAAATTTTCGCGTTACAGCTCAGGCAGTCTCCGTCATCTTGGTCAGACCTTTTTGTAACTCCCGCCTCCAAACACAAAGACGCGGACCTGATTGGTTCTGGAATGGTCCTCATTTAAATAAAGTTAAACTTTGGCCAACTTTGTTTCGCCTGCCTCGGCGATTCGCTTTCATTTCGCCCAACTAGTAGTGGTGGGCGATACTGCAAAATTTGGTATCGATCCGATACCAAATACATATAGGGTCCGTATTGCCGATACCGATACCAATACGATACTTTTTTCACTACTTTTTTCACTAAATACTTTTGTGTAGGGGAGAGCAGGATGTCATTATTTCTGAGGTGAATGAATGATCAATTCTTTAGGCAATATGTTTTTATTAATGTATTGAAGTGCACAGAATTATTAGTTATTAGGCACTGTAGAATAAATGCAAACCAAATTTTACAGCCTTTTTAAAAAATAAATAAATAACGAATAACAAAAATCTCTCCCTTTTTTCTGGTTTTAGTTTAGCCTAAATAGCAGGTCACATGAGCAAAAAATACTATGTTTATAGATAACACGTTTCAATGGGCTGCATATATTATTTGAACGTCTGATCTATACTAGGCCTACAACAAAATGTGTGTGATTGCTCAACAACATTCATGTTTATTTTCTAGTTTATCAATATATGCGATAATGATGGACATGCTTGACTAGATGGAAGCAATCAGGAGTGCATGATAGCCTATATGCAAGCATATGGACGAGCCAGTTGTTATCTTAGACAACAGCTCAAAGGTTTTTGCCATGCTAGACAATGGACATTATATTAGCACACCGTTAGGCTGTAGGCCTAAATAACAAGTGCACAAGTTGCACAAATGTAATCTAATGTTAGAGGGGGCGCGCAGGATAAGTGAATACAGCCCAGGTCTAAATGTAAGAATTAAAGTTCGTCAGGTTGCTCTCAGCTTCGCGATGTCTTATTCTTGAGCAATCACACTAACTGAAGACAGGATATGACATGCTAACATAATATTAGCCTACTCTTACAAGCTACCTGGGTATTCTCTGCCTCTCTGAAATGACTCTCCCAACGAACTCTGTCTCTGTGCCGGGGGTCTGGAAGTGGATGGATTTCCCTCCTCATTTCTTCGTTTTTGTAGCTCAGCATTTTCCTTGACATGTGTTTTTAAGTGTTTGTATAGGTTGTAGTGTTGCCACAGTATCGAATGCTCTTTTTACATGTATCACAAGTTGCAGTACTATCATTAGTGCCGTAAAATAGCTCCACTCAACACTTCTTTTCCTCTCGTCCATCCTGATCTCTCATTCAATGTGCTATCAGCCTCGCTGCTCCTCTGCTCGTTGTGTCAGTGAGTCACGTGACGACACAACAACGAATCACAGCAGAGCAGCAGGAGGGGGAGGAGGAGCAAAGTGGGCAAGATGTGAAAGCAGCGTTCGCTCAGGATTGTAGAGGTGGAAGACACAAGCAACCAGTGAACGTAGAGGAGAGATATTTAAATTAAAATATCGATTCAATTACAGTTGTATCGATCAAATACCAATACCAGTGTCGGCATCGATACTATCGATATTTAGATCGATCCGCCCACCCCTACCAACTAGGGCGAATTTCGTCTCCATTCAACCTCAATGACAGCGACGCGAAATTTCGTTGTGTGGAAACACACCGTAAGGAAGATAACCATGTAGTCTGTTCAACGATGAGATAAACTTTGACAGAACTACAGACTTCGTGAAAGTAGTACCTAAAATGACTTCATTGCAAAATCACGGTTGGTCTGTTTACACATTAAAACCATACTAACAATTTACATGTCGACTCCACATCCTTGTAACACCATACCAAGGGTCTTAAGAAGTGAGTCAATTTGGCTGATTACGTTAACGCATTTCCAGGGCTTGTCAGTTAAAAAAAGCAGTGGCTATTGCTAACGCCAGAGAATGTCTAATGCTAACGCATTCATTTTCAATGCTTAGCATGTTAGCTAACATTAAAAGGTTTGTATATGTGCTAACGCTTACTTGAACGTTCCTATTGTGGCTTGTGGGGTAGAATTTAACTTGTTCACACGTTTAACATTACTGTTGTTTACTACTTTATGTAAATCACATGACTATAATAAACTGTAACTTACTGAGAGCTAAGGTAATTCTGATTCAGTGTGATGAATGGCCATCACGTAAAGCATATGACAACAGCAAATAGCTAACGTTTACGTTAGCCTAACTTACATATCGTTGACGTTGACCCGACACGTTTATAAGTTAGACCATAGACTGATAAGGACGTCCATCAAAATTCCGTGTGTATCCTGTGTATCTTTCCTGCTGCTATCCTGTTGCCTCTTCCCTGTTGTTCCGGCAACAAGGTTTCACGCGATATTTACGCCACATCCCAGAGAGTTGTTGTTTGGTGGGTCAGGTGACGAGCCGTCGAATCACAGCACAGCACCCAGAATGCATTGCAACACACCGTCATGAAGGGACTCATCGATAGGTCGGCTTTAAATAGCATACAGAACCTATAGTATTTTAACGTTGTCTGTAAGCTCCACAGATCGTGGCAAGACAACTGAATTGATTGTGGACTTCTTTCCGGGCAATGATAAGTAACTGAACGTGAATAGTAATGATGCGTGGATGTGCATATCTGTTAGAAAGTGTGTTTCTCAATGTAATAATCTATACAACTGTACATATTTCTGTACATTCCTGACTGGGCTGAATGGATTGGGAAAATACTTTATTTATTTATTTTTTAAATGACCTATATGAACATGGTTTGGCTTTAAAAGACCTATATGAACATGGTTTGGCTTTAAAAAAAAGCGCTGTCTCATCTTTTTTTACATGACCTTTACAACTGGTGTAGGCAAGGCATTGAACTGGGCTGAATGGATTTGGAAAATATATATATATTTTTTAATGACCTGTATCAACATGGTTTGGCTTTAAAAAAAAAAGCCAAACCTTTTTTTACATTACCTTTACACTTAGTGCTGGCAAGGCATTGAACTGGGCTTCATTCGAGGATTCCAACGGTACCTCATTCATGAAAATCGGACATACTGGTCAAAAGTTACATGCACACACCTTCATTATACACAGACAGCCCAGCCCAGCCCATTAGAGATTGCCAGTTGGCTTAGAACTCCTCCAGGTGCAAGCTTAAACAATCAGAGCTGTGATGTCACAATCGGAATTAGAATCCTTGAACATTCCGCCATTCATTTCAATGGGCCCAAAAAACGCCGAAAAACGGGAATACCGCGAAAACGACAAGGGCCAGCGACACGAAATCAACAAGCAAGTTACACCGGTTTGGGCCTGAATTTTTGGAGTTCGAACCGCGTCGATAGCTCAAACGGTCTAGGAGCAGTAGTTCGGCCAAAAAGTGGGTGAATAAGAAGATATAAGTAAACTTAAGAAGAACAATAGTGGTCTTGCTGGATCAAACCCACTAATGATGATGGAAATGTTAATTGGAATAGAAATGTTACACTTAGGCCAAAGTTATTAATGCTACAACCCCTGTCCCCCAGTTGATTTATCCATTTTCTTGATTAATCAGTCAGTTGTCTTATTTGTAAAATGTCAGAACATTTTAATGCCTTTTACTCAAAAAAACTACCTATCAAAATAGGTGACAAATAGCCTAGAAATCTAGACATACCCTAGCAGCAGCAAATGTAATTTGCAGCCAGGGTTGTCAACTCTCCATTGGCTTGTGAGCTGGAAAAACCAAACTCTAGTCAGGCCAATCACATCGTAGAGTCGGTGGGCAGGTTTAACATAATGACGCCAGAGTTGAGACGGTTCCGCGTGAATTCCCTGCTACTGGAAAACAAAGAAGATGGATGCTACTGCTGGCGAACGGCGGTCTTTGAATCGCTTTGGCCGCGACTTGGGTTAAGCTTTTTTTTTAGTTGGCAAAAGTTTGATCTACCAACTAGCTCCGCATGGGACTTATGGGGTGTAGCGCTAGACCTCTCCAGAATAAGTCCCGCCTCCTAACTTCCGTATCCATCCAACCTTCGGTCGTCAAATGTCTATGGGAAATAACATGGCGTTTTGAAAGATCGTACCTGTCAAACTCTGTAGGTGACAAAGTAGAAAAATCTGCTGGGCAGATTGGCCTACACACTTCTGCCATCTAGTTTCCACTGGATTTTTTGATTTTCGGTGCCGTTTAAGTAGTATAGTCTATAGTAGCCAAGTATAGCCATGTTATTTCCCATATAGACAATCGACGCCCGGAAGTTGGATGGATAAGTTACGGAGGCGGGACTTATTCTGGAGAGGTCAATTGCGTGCAGAGGAAATTTGAAAGACAATCGTTTATCCCGCCCCTCGGATTGAGCACAGCCAATGGTGAGTTCCCAGACCCTACATCTTGATGTGGGTCTGGCTTGTCACTCAGGCTAGGTGACGAACCATATCCAAGCCAAATTTTTATTTTGTGGATTTGTATTAGACCAATTTGCTTCTTCTATAGCTGGAAATGACAAGAAAAAAACTACTAATACACACACAAACAAAATAGACTACTACTTTTGTGTCTTCTTGGTCAATTACGCGTTTGACTGTACAATTAAAAACAGTAATATTATGAAAACAAGAGTAGGCTACAAACTTGTAATCCAGGACGGCTGGTGGAACAGCAATGCTGTTAATGGCCCACTGTCCTTCTACATCCTTCATATCATGGGCGGATTATGAACTTTCGGGCCCCTTGGCCCAGATGTATTAAGGGCCCCCACTTATTGTCGTATATGTGGGAGGGGGGGGTTGGGGGTCCTCCCCCAGAAAATGTTTAATTTGTTTGATGTGATTTCCTGTATTCTGGTCCATTTTGGAGATGGCCAATACTAAATTCAATCAGATTCATAGCCTACATCCTGACTTATTGATATTGAGGCAATGATTCCATGCAAAGGCTTGGGCTTCAGGGCCCCCTGACGCCTTGGGCCCCTGGGCCTGGGCCCAGTAGGCCCGTTCAGTAATCCATCCCTGCTTCATATTCCTCTGAACGGTGTCCTCTCCGTGGGCCTTGTGAATTGTTGAGCACATCAGGACATCTTGTGTCTTTCCACTGGACAAACACGATCCCTGATCCAACGGATGCAGCCCTGGGGAGACTTCTTGTCCAGATGCCCTGATTTAAGTCTGAGGGGTCCAAGCTGGTTGGAGCGAATTGTCCAACATGCCCGAATTCTCTTTTCCAGCAAGTCAAGAAACAGGGTCCGACTGGTATAGAAATTGTCTACATATAGTTTGTAACCGGTTCCTAGCACCTTTGGTGTGACAAGATTCATTACTGTGTCATAGCCAAGTCCCTTACCTGTCCGATGATGGTTTTTCCCCTCAAACACAGTGAAGTCCCAGGTATATCCATTGCTCGAATCTGCCAATACGAAAAACTTAAAGCCCCACTTCCTCCGTTTGTTTTTCATGTAGGCTACTGCTTCAGTCCAGTCCGTGCCTTGGACTTTACCAATCTTTCATCTACAGCAATATTCTGTCTGGGATGGTAGCAGGCTTTGCAACTCTGTCGTAGGCCTACCTCCTCATACATGGGTTTAATTTTCCAAAGATGGTCATAATCTGCTGTGCCTTTTTTCTTATTTTAGCAGCATCATCTTTGGGGTTGCTCAATTGAAGCGTGGAATGCGGCTCTTCACAATGCAGAATGCTCCATTGACTTGAATGGGATTTCCCAACGTTCTACGGTAAAAAATGTTCATGTAATTGGGTCATTCCATGTGAAAACAGCCAATATCGGGGTATCATATTTTGCTGAAAAGCGGTAAATATATGCCTTATGTTACCAAACAAAGGAATCTGAAGTTTCAGGTCAACATCTCAAACGGTTTGCCTGTGGCGTCCATTTGAATTCCGGGTGCCACGGCATTGACACATTGGAATTTCACATTTTATCTTTTGCCATTTTTGGAAGCCCATAACGTCTGTTCTAGTAGTGGTAGAGGGCTGGAAACTGGTGTGGTAGTTCATTGTAGCCTGTACTACACAATCAACATTCCTTACTGTTTGGGTGAGAGGTGGGTCACCAAAGTCCTAAAAAATGTTGATGCCATGTGTGATTTTTCACTTTTTGGGTAGCCCTAGCACCACAATTAATGATCATATTTATTCTACACAGGATTATTTGTTATATGTGGGAACCTTGCTCTTACCAAAATGAATTTGAAGGGTATGGTACCAGTGAGGTGTAACCCTCCAGTTACAGGTCCGAAGTGCTAACCAGTAGGCCATGGCTGCCCCAAGCTCTGCTTAGCTCCGCTGGTGGGAAACGCATGGAACTCATAGCTGTCCTATTGCGTGCAGAGGGAATTTGAAAGACAACCGATTATCCCGCCCCTCGGACTGAGCACTGCGAACGGTGAGTGCCCAGACCATAGCTGTCAGCGCACTTAATTAATCATATCTCACTGAATACCGAACAGATTCTCACGCAGGGGTATTCCAAGTAGGCCTATGTGGTTTAGTGACAAACTAATTGACAGAATAAGTTGTAAACCTCCCAGTAGAAAAGCTGTATGATACAGGAAACATGGTTGTGTGTATTTTAATATTCATAGTGGGCTTAATAGTAATAGAATATTCTGATATATGATATATTATAAAGTGATGACATCCAATATAAACACTGGGAAAGTAACTAATCCATGTTTGACAGCATAGACAGAAACTGATTTGATACAAGTTTTAATGAGTTAAATTGACAGAAAAAATCCATTAACATTTTCAGTTCAGTGCCATCAAAAATAAAGTTTGATGAACAGACATTGGTGTGGCATAAGTAAAGGAAATGGAGTAACTGGGTTCAATATCAACAGCAGTTGTTAGACAAGTCCAATACATATTGTAAAGTGTAAGTTTGTAGGTTTGTTTCTGATCCTTAAAAAACAGACATTGGTTTGGCATAGTAAGTGTAACAGTTCATCAATTCAAGACAAAAAGGTGACTTGTCACTTGTACAGTGTCAATGGGTTCATCAACAGCATCTGTTATTTACAGTTCACAGAAAGGTTTCAGCCCCAATGAAGAGATTAAATAAAGAGGAATTACAGTAAGAAACATTTTAGAAACTGCTAAGATCAGCCCGTTCATTGCAATCAGTAAAGCATTGGGGAGTGTCTTCACAGGCTCAGTGAGACAGAGGTTACTGTCATGCAGTTGGTTCTATGATTTCGACAACTGGTGCATGTAATTGTGTATGTTCCCACCTTGCTAAAATTGCTGGGGTACACTTTGGCTAAGAAAAAAAGTGCTTCAGACAGCAGGTGGGCAAATAAGATAGCAGTACATAGTGAAACTGGGTAAACTCCATAAAAGAGGACTGAGTCAACCAGACGATGGGAAAATGGGACACAGAGTGGTGAATGCAGGTGATGAAAGTGGAGCTCATAAATCAAATATTCAGTCACAGTGTAGCAGATGCCCTGCAATACTGCAATGAAGAGCTGCACCTTCCTCAGTTCCAGGGATGTGAGGAGACTGTTCAGTTCTTTCAGTCTCCTTGAGCAAGGCAGTTGTTCTGGGGAGATATAAAATAAATAAATGAATAGGAATTTGAAAGGCATCTTATTCTTGTTAGGGTAAATGACATGTGAATAATACAGTGTTGGGCAAGCTACTTCAAAATTGTAGTGAGCTAAACTATCAGTTATTCTGCCATGAATAAAACACACAATACTACCACCCAGTCAAATGTATTTGTAACACAAACACAGCAGTAGGCTAGTTCTCTAGGAAGCTACTTTAAATTGTGCCAATTACACATGACAAGAAAAGTGTAGCTTGTGTGGCTAAGCTACTTGATAAATAAAGAAGTTAGGCTATTGAAAAGTTATTTTATTCAGGAAATAGTGAAGCTAGGTTACCAACACGCTTAGGCTACAAGTAGCAGCTAGCGATTGCCCAATAATAGGCTACAGTCTGTTCCACTTGTGTCAAATTTGCCGGCCAAATCTAGTATGATTTATTTCTACAATAGCCTTTTTACTGTCTGTCTGTCACTGGGGAGTGTGTATGTGTGTGCGTGCGTGTGGCAGTAGGTGGTAGTTGGAGGTGGAGGATAAGGGTGGCCTGGTCGACATGTCATACTATAAGTGCCATCTCTGTTGAGTCAGGAAGCTTTCAAAACAAACATCAGCTTGAAGCTTTCTGCTCCCAAGAAAGGGTTTATCTTTGAGTTTTACTTTCTTTATTTGATTTCTTTTTACGATTTAGAATAAACATGATGATGATTCAGGTCATTATACAGATTGTCTTTAATTTATTGTATTTCTCTGCATAAGGCTGTTTTGACCTTTCATTGTGTACAGTTTATGTGTTTTCGATGTTGCTTTTTGGGCAGCCGTGGCCCACTGGTTAGCACTCCGGACCTGTAACTGGAGGGTTGCCGGTTCGAGCCCCGACCAGTGGGAACGGCTGAAGTGCCCTTGAGCAAGGCACCTAACCCCTCACTAGCAGTAGCAGGCAGCTCACTGCGCCGGGATTAGTGTGTGCTTCACCTCACTGTGTGTTCACTGTGTGCTAAGTGTGTAATCACTAATTCACGGATTGGGATAAATGCAGGGACCAAATTTCCCCTCACGGGATCAAAAGAGTATATATACTTATACTTATACTAAAGGATCACATTTAGCCAACCTGTGGTGTGAACTTATGGTAATTAGCCCTTGGACATCATTGCACCTGTTTTTATTGTTATGTTTTATTTATAATACATTGCTTGAGAACTAGACGCTGCCATTAATGGCAAAATCCCAATAACAGTGAAATTGTGACTAGGTCCCGAATAAGTTAACTTCTAGGATGCCTTCCATTTATATTTAAATGAGCTTCCATTGGCATAGAGCATCACAGTCCCGCCCCTCCTCCAGAGAGCTTAGTTTCCGGAAGTAAATTTCCCATTAATTTCTCCCATTGACGTTTTGGAAAAATCTGTATCTAAAGAGTTTTAAAGCACGTCTTAGGATAATCAGCTACGGCGTAACTCATAAGCATACAACATATCTTCTGACAGAGTGAAAAAACAAAGAGAAAGTCCAAAAAAAGTCAAAAGTACAAGACTGTGTACATATGTTCAATTCCGAGCGAAGGAACTACTCATCCCATAAACCACCGCGCCTCACTGAATAATATAGGCAAACCCGGCGCGATTTTGCCATTAGAACTTCCAACCGACGACAGCACACAAACCTTTTCCTCCAAACAGTGATTTTTATATAGTGAATGTGCAGTTAATAGCAGTTATTTCAGGAGTAATCGTGTAAATAATAGTGTTTTGGTATTGAATGTTATATTTACCATTGTGTATTTTATATTGTGTGTGTGTGAAAGTGGTTAACGTTAACGTTAGTAACATTGTGCAGTGCTTCGTATCTGACTGCCATCCTGATGCATGGACCGCTCTTGGACCACCATATTCAGTTTATTAACTTACTGTGAATTATTACACAAAATGTTCATTAAATGTACAAAGAAGTTAGCCTAGAAATCTAGACGCACCCTAGCGGCAGCAAATTACATTTGCTTCCAGGGCTAGTCTAGCTAGGGCTTGTGAGCTCGAAAAATTAAACTTCTATCAGGCCAATCAAATCGTGTATATCGTGCAAAACTCACCATACAACTTTGTAGGCCTTGTCCCTCATGCTGGCCCTTACAAAACCTGTAAGCTGACCCTCGGATACACAACAGTCAATAATGTGACCCAATTTAAAGTGGTTTTCACCCCTTTGGACACTCTTGATTTCGTCCTTGAAACAGTGAAATATTCACGGGGGCATGGACGGTTTGCTTACCATTTTAGCAGGTACTGCAGTTTCTAGCCGGTGGTAGCATCCAGCTTGTGCTATCAGCTAGCTAGCTAGTTCAAAAGTTTAAGTACTTAATGAGGATATACAGGGCTTTTTATGCCTCGACTAAGTTGTTGTTTTCTATAAACAACAATTCATGTTCATAGAAACAACAAGGTCACTAAAACATAATAGATAGATAGATAGATACTTTATTGATCCTCAAGGGGAAATTCAAGAATATATATATATATATATATATATATATATATATATTATAATATATGTCATACCTGTGTTGCAGCATGTAGGCTAATGTTAGCAGCATTATAATGACATTCTAAATAAGTATAAGTATAGTATATATACTTTTTTGATCCCGTGAGGGAAATTTGGTCTCTGCATTTAACCCAATCGGTGAATTAGTGAAACAAACAGCACACAGTGAACACCAGTGATGGGCAGTAACGCGTTAGAAGTAACGCGTTACTGTAATCCAATTACTTTTTTCAAGTAACGAGTAAAGTAAGGGATTACAATTGCAAAAACAGTAATTAGATTACTTTACTTTCCTGCAAGCAGCCTGCAGTGCTCAGTATGATGGATTATGGATCCATTTAATGCAGCATGTTGGTATTTCATTGAATATATTGTACAATGCTGTAAAATATTGGCTTATGCTTCCTAATATGTTGCTGGAAAACAGAAATATGTGTGTTTAATTTACAATGGCACATTATGTATTTATTTATTATTATATCTGCAGCACCAGCTGATTTTAACTCTGCTGAAGAGGATATATTTAGAACTTGTCATTATTTCAATACATTTGACAATTTTAAGCTTGACCTACCACTTTCTTAGAGCAATGAGGGACAGGTGGGGCTCGAAAAGGCCCCCTTGATCAAAGTGGGGAATGAAAGAAAAAGTTTGAGAACCACTGCCTTAAACTAAGCATTTACATGAAGCACAGTAGCCTATGCCGATTGAAACACATTCCACTCAGATAGGTGCTACCAGGCTCATATAGGCTATCACTTTTAATTGCAAACAGAAAATGTCTAGCTAGCTGTTTATACCAACCTAATATCATGACTATTGCTAATATAGTGCCAAATGTGGAGTTTGTGGACTAGCCATAGGCTTATATTTGAATGGAGCTGATCATTATGAGAGTTGTATAGATGCTCTTAAAGTGACAGTGCACCATTTATAAATGAGTTAAACTGCATCAAATTAGTAGTATTTCTTAAGAAATATTTTAAACTAACAGTTCTGCTTTGGGCACCAAAATAGCCAGCAGCGGCACTGCACACACACAGTTCAAACACATACTCTTCTTGACATTAGAACAGCCTAAATGTGGCATGCAACATCATTTTCTGTTTTGGTAAATGCATTACTCCTCTCTGCACTGCAACTGTTAAAAGATGTAAATGTTAATAGAGACTTTGGTTTTAATATTTTTTTTGCTGTATTTTATTTACATCTATTCGAATGAAGGAGTATACACACCAAAAAGTTAAGATTGAAACTAATAAAACCAAGTTTTAAAAAAGCGTATTCAGGTTGTGTATAGCTAGTGTGTTTTTGTAAAGTAACTAAGTAAAGTAAATAGTAAAGTAACTAATTACTTTTTAAAATAAGTAAACAGTAAAGTAACTAGATTACTTTCTTGGATAAGTAATCAGTAATCAGTAACTAATTACTTTTTCCAAGTAACTTGACCAACACTGGTGAACACACAGTGAGGTGAAGCACACACTAATCCCGGCGCAGTGAGCTGCCTTGCTCAAGGGCACTTCAGCCGCAGCCCACTGGTCGGGGCTCGAACCGGCAACCCTCCGGTTATAAGTCCAGAGTGCTAACCAGTGGGCCACGGCTGCCCCTAATGTCGGCTACCTGAAAAGTTAAGTGTTTAAACTAGCATTTACAGTGTCCTATTTGATGGTGTATTAGCCCTGACTAAGTTCGTGTGATATATAAACCACAATCATTGTTGATACAAGTACCAATGTTCGTCTAGAAAGTTTTTATTCACATGAAGATTTTCGCCGTATGCAGTAATTTAGACTCCGCCATCTTTGTCAATATTTTTCGCTAAAGAGTTTCAAACTATGATCATAACGGCCTTTCCACCAATCAGAGGCATCACTGTGGGATTGTTCAGGATTGTGGGTAATGAAGTACTTATCCAAGACATTGCGAATAAAAGACATTAATCTCAAAACGAGGTTAGTGCCCCGTGAACTTTTGGCGTCTATATGAGCATACACAATCGCTTAGTACAGCCGTAGCTGGTTTTGAGTCTACCATGTGCAGTTAAGTTTTTATGGCTTATACCCGAATTGTCAATGGAGAAATTGAATTGAATTCTTATTTCCGGAAACTCCTGTGGGCGGGACTGTGAAGCTCTATTGTTCTCTTCCTCTTGTGTGAAGGCTTGTTGTCATTTCACAAAATGGCCCGCAGTGCTCTTGGGCACTAAGCATGTAATTCCACCATCACTATATAGGTTTGTTTGATTACGCAACGATTTGATTTGTTTGTTCATCTTGTTGTTTTGAGACACATTTGTGCTATGTGATGATGTGTTAAATAGTAGCCTACTTGATAAGTACTTTATGATGATAATACTTTATTGTGCTATCCTAAAGCTTTTTTACTTAATTGTGCTATATCCTAAATATTTTTTACTTTATTATGCTATCCTTGATGTCTTTGTAAGAATGTTATCTCACAGAGTAGTCAGTCAGTCAGTGTTCACTTCTGTCTTCTTGGATTCTTTCTCTGTAGAGCCCTGCGTAGAGCTGACAGCAGGATGTCACTGTTGTTCAGGACGTTGTAGGAAGAAAGATCCATCAGCTTCTGGAAATCCTCAGGCTGGTAGGCCAGGTTCATAGTGTGGTACGGCGAATCGCCAGTGATGACGTCTATCTCTCCCCGTTTTAGTTCATCCACCCCTTTTCGCTTGACACCTTAACATAATAAGCAAGAAGATGAACTTTTGAAGTTAAAACTAAGCTGAACGACGACTGCCTTATTTTTTCCAAGACACAGTCAGTACACGGAATGGTGTAGGAATGAGAAGAGGGTGGAGCCTGAAACATTACGAGGATGGGCCGAATACTGGAACAGGGGGCCTGGATAACATACACTGCTCACAAAAATTAAGGGAACACTTACAGTTTTCCACAATTGTTAAAACTCATTTTTTGAAACCTTCCACCCTTTTCTCCATTCTCAAACTACATTCACAGAATGTCTGACAGTTCTTGCAAAATAAAACACTTGCCTCAAAAGTTTTACTTGTGCTCAGAACCAAACAGTGTCAGAGTACCGATCCAGTGTATGATTGAAGTGTTAAATTTTTTTAGCAGTATATTATGTAGAGTTGACACTTCTCACATAGATCTCATTATCATTCAATTCATCCTTCCCACCATTTGTAATATGTATTATAAAAGGTGTACTGTTTTTCAGTTAGGTCCAGCAAATTTGTATCAATTTGCTGGACCTAACTGGTGTCTTTATTTCTGACATGTTTTGTTTTTTTTCTATGTTGAATTGGTGTTTATTGTTCAGCACTTTGTATCACAATTGTTCACAAAAGGTAGTACATAAATTAAAATGGATTGATTGATTGATTGACTACCCACTCTCCTACAAAGAGACATTCAGTCCACCTAATTACTAGCAAAAGTCAATAAGGTTATGCAAAAGAATAAGGAAGCATCCACTAGTTGGCCAAAGATGTATCCAAATACTCATGTTCCTGAGTATAAGTGAAACATACCAGTGCATCTCAAATTTGAATATAGTCAAAAAGTCCATTACCCTGAGAGATTAAATGCTCAGGAAACCATTGACGGTATTTTGACTTAATTAGTTTATTAGGGCTCTTCTCAGGTTGACATTTCTGTATTATAGATTCTTCATTCTAGTATGTTAAGGTACAGGATTTTTGATTTCCATGAGCTGTAAACTGTAATCTTCAAGATTAGAATAATCCAGACTAAAACAAAAAAAGGCTTAAAATATGTCACTTTATGTGTAATGAATATAGATTATTTATATTGAAATAAATTACGGTAATTCCCCCCCCCCCCCATGATATTCAATTGTTTTAAAAAGCCCCACTCAATAACATGAAACAAAGCCCTCTGAATACAACATTGCTCTTTCTGACCTGTATACTATAGTTAGTGGTTGTGCTGCTGTCCACTAACCTGGGGCTTTGAACTCTCTGAAGGTGAGGTTGACCATGGGGAAGTGAACCACAATGGGAGCTCTGGGATTGTTCTTGTCCTCAAACACGTACACCTCCTTCATGGGTTTTTTCTCCACATGGCTAAAATCGATGTGAGGGAACGGGATCCTGTGGTCAGTGCAGTGCTTCTGGGTTTTCTTCAGCACCTGATAAGTCAAGTCAAGTCATGTATATCTATAGCGCATTTTATACACAGGGGTCATTCAATGTGCTTTACAGAAACAAAAGCAGAGTAATAGTAAATAATAGCATAAAACAGGAACAAAACATAAGACACAAGGTAGAATAATTAGAAGACAGATTCAGAAATTGTAACTCAGTGATAACTGGATGTACATTCGATCAGTTAGCAGAAGGCATGTGAGAAGTTTGGTCTTAAGTCTAGATTTAAAACTGGCTACAGTTGGGGCCTTTTTGATGTCATCCGAAAGTCAGTTCCAGAGCTGAGGAAACCCCATTCATTTTTGGACCCGATCAGACTCAAAGGGAACTTTGAAGCATTTTCCATACTGTAGCCTATTTTCTCGCAATGATAGCGAAAGTGAAACTTAGTGCCCTTTTAGTTTAAATGATTAATTTGTGCGTGCCCGTGTCAGTCATTTCTTTCACATGTCTTTTAACATATATAATGCATTCATATGCTAGTAGCAATGTCAGAAATGAACCTGTTTATAGGCCTCTTAGAGATGGTTGTTGCATCTTGCATGTTACATTTAGATGCGCACTCAATCGCGCATCCATGCAGGCAAAACGTAGTGTAGGCTAGGACTCATGTGGCGACGGCACACAACAGGAAAAAACGTTTACAATGCACTGGCGGTGAAGTCTACAAATAATCAAAAAAAGGAATTTGCACCTCTATTCAGATAAAAGTTGTAGTAGTGTTTCTATGTGTTGGCACAAAACGTAATTTCTGTCAGAGACCAGGCTATAATGCATGGGGTAACGTAAGGTGAGTCAAACAGAAGAGGGGCCTGTCTTAGCAGCCTATTACTGAATCATGTCCCTTTCAAACTACGTTAAAATTGTGTGTTTAGCCGCCAGCATAATAAAATCAAAACACAAATACAAAATCTTATTAGGCTATAGGTCCAAACCTATGCGTCTAAACCTTAGTTAAAAAAATACTCAGGTGTAATTAGTCAAAGAGCCATTGTATTCTGTATAATATAGAGGTTAACAAAGATACTCTAGTTTGTACTTTCTTTTAAAATATACATTTTGGAGTCAAATAAAGTCATACCACAGGTCTATGTCCAGGGATGGATTACTGAATGGGCCTACTGGGCCCAAGAGCTCAGGGGGCCCTGAAGTCCAAGCCTCTGTGTGAAGTTGCTTCTTCTCTACCCTTCTTTTCTTTTTCCACAAAACTCACCAGAAGTCATCATTTAAAGGGTCATTTTTAAAAAACATCTTCTGGGGGAGCGTGCCCCCGGACCCCCCTATCTTGACTGGGGGAGGCCTTTTTGCATATGTGTCCAGGGATTCATAATCCATCCATGCCTATGTCCGTCAAACGTTTGGAATACCCTAATTGACTGACTTACTAATTACTAATTACTTGTTTGTGGTTTTTAATAATATTTTTGCATGGCAGGAAATGTATTGAAATTCTGTTTGGGGGTCCCCAAGACACCACCACAGATGTTGACTACGACATGACTACGGCCTTGACACACACACACATAAATAGACAAACACAACTCCAGCTTTTTGTATGGTAAACACCAGCTCCAATCTGCAGCCCATACACTATCCTATAGAAACACTACCCTATAGCAACGTCTCACGCATGTGTCTGAAAGGAGACACACCTTTGTGGTTACATTGAAAGACAATGAGTTCCCAGAGTGCATTTCTGCCAGCAGGGGAGATACGTACATCAAACTGATCTGAATCCCAGGAGTAGTTGAGGGACAGGATGAGGTCCATGCATCTGTGGGGTCGGAGTACTGGGGTGAACGCCATGTTACAGGCAAACCCTGCGTCCACCAGATCCAGGAAGTGGTCAGCTGGGGTCAGCTGGTTTGGGAACGCGTCAGGGTGTGTGTCTGGATCGGAAGGAGGGAGTACATTTACATTTAATTAGTAAAAGCTAAAGCTTGATTATCCAGCTTTACGCACGCGCACCCACACACACACACACACACAGCCTAATTATATATTATATATATATATATATATATATATATATATATATATAGTAGATATATGTATGTACCATACTATATAAAGACATTACCTTGTCCGGCGGTGAAACCAGTCTTGCTGTTGTAGTCCCAGTGGAGATAGAGGCCTCGCATAAAGTTGTAAATCTGGCTGACGATTGGTCGGCTGTTGAAGAAGCTGGTGATGCTCTGTGCCATGTAGGAGGCTGGTTTGATCAGGAAGGTGTCCAGGGTGGATGGCCTGCTGTCCGTCTCTGGAGAGGGAGGGCACACCTCAGAAATCAGGGCCACACATGATCCGTCACCACACGACACACACTCCACATGATCCACCACTACACAACACACAGCATTGGTTCACTCCTAATCTTAGGAAGCTATGCCAAGCCAAAGAGGAGGCCTACAGGAGTGGGGATCGGGACCTATATAAGCAGGCCAGAAACAAGCTGACAAAGGAGATCAGGGTAGCCAAAAGAAGCTACCGTGAGAAATTAAAAAATAGCCTCTCAGACAACGATCCTGCAGCAGTTTGGAAAGGCCTGCAACAACAGGTCAGGAATTACATAAGACCATCCACACATCCTGCAGAAAATCCCAGACTGGCTGATGACCTGAATGACTTTTACTGCACCCATTATCACACCCCTCACGCACTATAGGTTTCCCCAAACCCCCTCCCCCCACCTGCGTTAACAATCTGCGAGAAGGATGTGTGCTGGCTCTTTCAGAAGCAGAAGATCAAGAAGGCTCCAGGACTTGATGGTGTGTCCCCCTCTTGTCTGCAGCTGAGGCCAATCTTCACAAAGATCTTTAACCAGTCCCTGGAGCTGTGTGAGGTGCCCTCCTGCTTCAAATGCTCCACCATCATCCCAGTCCCCTTCCTCCATCACAGGATTAAATGACTACAGGCCCATTGCCCTGACGTCTGTGATCATGAAATCCTTTGAAAGGCTGGTGTTGAGCAGAGCCGGACAGTAACGGAGTACATTTACTTGAGTACAGTACTTGAGTACACTTTTGAGGGATCTGTACTTTACTCAAGTACATTTGAGAGACAAATACTGTACTCTTTACTCCACTACATTTCTATCCATAACCGTGAGTACCCGTTACTTCTTCTAAAAAAAAAAGGAAAAAAGAAAAATCTCGGAAACCCTCAATTTGTCGTTTCCCTCTCAAACGTGATTGGATTGTGCAGGCGCCACTGATTGGGACAGCCTATCAGCAATCACCGCTAAAGTCAACTCCATGGTCAGATTTAGATAAGAGACGAAACCATGGACGTAACAATGGATGAAGACGCAGCAGGTCCATCCCAGGAATGTGCCAACCTGTGGCCCCACCTCGCCAGACTATTTCAATGTTCTGAACAAGTTAATGACAGTTTTCGCTTCAAGTGTTTCAATTACAAAATAGTATTTTGTATTTGAAATACGTATTTTAAGAAATATTTAGAAATACTGCCCATCCCTGGCAACATGGTAAAAAGATGAAAATGACTTGATTTTACTTCCAATTCCTTTTACATTCTTCAAGGTATTAACATTAACATTTTTCATAACTCCATGTAGGACGTTTCTGTACATAAATGTAACCACTGTGGCAGTAGTAATGCAATATTTAGAAAATGTACTCTTGTACTCTTGATACTCAAGTACTTTTAAAAACAAGTACTTCAGTACTTTTACTTAAGTAGACATCTGACTGTTGTACTTTTACTTGTACTTGAGTAAAATTTGGCAAAGGGTATCTGTACTTTTACTCAAGTAATGAAGCTGTGTACTCTGTCCGCCTCTGGTGTTGAGTCATCTGAAGGACATAACAGGACCCCGGCTGGACCTCTGCAGTTTGCCTACAAGGCAAACAGATTGGTGGATGATGCCGTCAATATGAAACTGCAATTCATCCTGCACCACCTCGACTCCCCAGGGACGTATGCCAGGATCTTGTTTGTGGACTTCAGCTCAGCATTCAACACCATCATGCCTGAACTCCTACATCAGAAGCTCACCCAGTTCTCAGTGCCTGCCTCTACCTGTCTGTGGATCATCAGCTTTCTGACGGACAGGCAGCAGCATGTCAGACTAGGGAGCATCTCATCCAAAACCCGGTCCATCAGTACAGGCGCCCCACAGGGGTGTGTCCTTTTCCCGCTGCTCTTCCCCCTCTACACTAATGACTGCATCTCTAGGAGCCAAACTCCTGAAGTTTGCAGATGACACCACCGACATTGGTTTGATCCAGGATGGTGATGAGTCTCCTTACAGAAAGGTGGTGGAAGAGCTGGTCCAGTGGTGCAGTCAGAACCACCTGGAGCTTAACCCCAAGAAGACTGTGGAGATGACAGTGGACTTTAGGAGAAGTCCCCCCCTCTCCCACCCCTTGCCATTGAGAACGACACAGTGTCCAAGGTGGATTCCTTTAGGTTCCTGGGATTCACAGGACCTAAAATGGTCTCTCCACATTAACACTATCCAGAAAAAGGCCCAGCAGAGCTTATACTTCCTGAGACAGCTAAGAAAGTTTAATCTGGAGCTGCTGACCACTTTCTACTCAGCCATCATTCAGTCTGTCATCTGCACCTCCATCACTGTCTGGTTTGGGTCAGCCACCAAACGAGACGGGGCCAGACTGCAATGGACAATTAGGGCTGCAGAGAGGATCGTTAGAGCTGACCTTCCCTCCATCCAGGACCTGTACCGGTCCAGGGTCAGCAAAAGGGTAGCAAAATCTGTACAGATCTCTCACATCCTGGTCACAAACTGTTCGACCTCCTTCCCTCTGGTAGACGATACAGGGCACTGGTTGCCAAAACCAGCCGACACAAAGCAGCTTCTTCCCCCAAGCAGTCACTCTGTTGCACACTCAGTAACAGCCCCCACCCTTACACTGAACAAAGTCAATCAACACTGTTCTTCTCATCTACCTCATCTCCTTAAAGGGCCCTTCTGTAACTCCAGTCATCTACCTCATCTCCTTAAAGGGCCCTTCTGTAACTCCAGTCATCTACCTCATCTCCTTAAAGGGCCCTTCTGTAACTCCAGTCATCTACCTCATCTCCTTAAAGGGCCCTTCTGTAACTCCAGTCATCTACCTCATCTCCTTAAAGGGCCCTTCTGTAACTCCAGTCATCTACCTCATCTCCTTAAAGGGCCCTTCTGTAACTCCAGTCATCTACCTCATCTCCTTAAAGGGCCCTTCTGTAACTCCAGTCATCTACCTCATCTCCTTAAAGGGCCCTTCTGTAACTCCAGTCATTTCTTCGCCGATTTCTCTTTTGTTGCCGCCTACAGCTTTGGGCTGCATATTTCACAACCGTCTTTTTGGTCTTTTTGCTGGCTCTGCCATGATGAACATCTGAAAGATGGAGCCATCTTATAGCTAGCCGACATGGCTAATCGGTGCTTGAGGGGAGCGTGTGTATGTACAGAGAATTTTGTGTTTCTCGCTCATTCTCGCTTCTCACGGGACTTCCTGATTCAGGCACTACCGGGACGCTAGTGTAGATCTTGCAAGGCTGGTTTTCCACTAGGAGACGGTTGAGGGAACAGGGAAAGCCACGACAGGTCCATTAACAATCACAATGACCTCTCAACTGTTTTATTAAGTTGAAAATGTTGCATAGGGGGCCTTTAAAGGTACCAGTACCTGTGTTAGTGACATCACCACCTATCCAGGATGGAACATAGCCAGTGGCATGGTACCACAGATCAGTCAGGTTAATGGAGAAAACACTGCTCCAGATTCCTACAAAACACACACACACACACACACACACGCACACACACACCCACACACCAGAAACTGCATTTAGATAAATAAGCATGCTGAATATCACACAAAATAGCTTTCACTCACTCACACACACGCACACACACTCCTCCTTCATTGCTTCATTCATCTCTTACCTATCAGGAAAGGCAGTCGAATCTCTGGTAGTCTCTTGACCCGATGACCTAGGAAGTACTCACTGCCAAAGTCCTCAGTGGGCACAAATGCACCATACTTGGGAAGGCCGACCTCATACGGGTTAAATTCACACCATTCTACAATGACAGGACATGACAGTAACACACACACACACACACACACTCTCACACACACATACACAGGTCTGGAAGATCTGTGAATCTGAAAGATTTAATAAGAGCCTAATGCACAAATTTAAGTTCAGTTTCACTGCTGGTTTCGCCTGTGAAAGTAGTAAAACGAACGTCAAGTTCGTAAACAGGCATTAATGGACTCCTTTGAGACGGACCTGCAGAAAAAAAATCTAACTTGCTAACAGGGTTGTCTGGGTTCACCCAGGCTAATACTATGGACATACCACAGCAGACAATACAGTGATAAATGAAGAAATACATAGTCATAGGATTATGTGTCAGGATTATCTTCCAGAGGTAAAGTGCACTTAATGCCGCAGTGTCATATGAATTAACAAATTAAACATTTAACATAAAATAAAATTCTGTACAGAACAGAGTTTAATGACTACCTGCTTCTGTAACACTGCCTTTGGTCTTCGTGTTCACAGATGTGTAGATGGGCAGAGGATTCTGTCCCTCTGATACCGCCCTCTTCTGGTCAGAGAGGGTACTCTTCCATTTCTGCACTTGCAAGGAACAGACAAGACACTTGGCTCTAGGATTTGCAGAATCTACTGATTGCTGATAAGAGTTACGGTTGGTTTCCACACAGCGAAATTTCGCTTCACTCTCATTGAGGTTGAGTGGAGACAAAATTTGCCCTGGTTGGACGAAATGAGAGCGAATCACCAAGGCAAGTGAAACAAAGTTGACGAAAGTTTAACTTTATTCAAATGAGGACCATTGAGAACCAACCAGGTCCGCATGTTTGTGTTTGGAGGCTGGAGTTACAAAGAAGTCTGACCAAGATGGTGGAGACTACCTGAGCTGTAACACGAAAATGTGTATGTGATAAAAATGTTTCTACACGAACATTGGTACTTATATCAACACAAATTGTGGTTTATATGCCACACAAACTTAGTCAGGGCACATACACCACTAAATAGACCACTGTATATGTTAGTTTAAACATTCAAACTTTTCAGCTAGTCGACAGGCCAACTGCTAGCATTTCCGGACATTGCATTTAATTGCTGCAACAGTATGAAATATATTATGTCTCAGTGATCTTGTTGTTTCTATGAACATGAATTGTTGTTTATAGGCAACATCAACTTAGTCGAGGCATAAAGACCCCGGTATATCTTCATTAAGTACCGAATCGGTGCCTTTTGCATCCCAAACACATAATCAGTTCTAAAGTTAGCTTTCTCTTTCTCGGAGCTTTCTCTGTCTATGCTCCCCAGCTTTGGAATAGCCTTCCTGATGTTGTGAAATCCTGCCCCACTATTAGTAGTTTTAAATCCAACCTAAAGACCAACCTCTTCTCCCTAGCTTTTAACACTCCCTGACTCCCTCACCTCTCCCTTTTTTTTTATATGTTTATATGTATGTATGTATTATTATTATTATTATTATTATTATTATTTTTATTATTTTTATTTTTATTATTATTTTATGTAAAGCACTTTGGTGCAATGCTATTGCTTTGAAATGTGCTATATAAATAAATTTGACTTGACTTGACTAAAGTTGCTTTAACAACAAATACATGTGTAATTTAAAAAAAAAGTAATGTTACTATAGATCATATGCATCAATATAAGACCAAGTAAAGCAATAAAATATATGTTTAAATAATTAAAATCACATAAATATATGCTATGGGTAAGGATTTTGGTTGATTTTGGCCTGTCCCACGCTATGTTTTTTTCTTTTTCAACAGCACTTCTCAGTTGTAAAATATTGGTAAATGAATAACATTTTCACAGCTTTATATTGTCTCAAGTGTAATCTCATTGTTAAGCAATGATTTTGACATAAATAGATATGTTTTCCTAGAAAATATAAGTAATTTATCATTGTCCCTTAATTTCATCTCAGTCCTGTTACTTTCACCAAAACCCTCTATAAAATAATGGTACAAACTAGAAGTGACATAATCTCAAGGAAGTGACATCATTTAGAAGAAGCAGATTCCACAGTGTAAGAAAGGGTAAGTCTTAAATGTCCTATTTTTCATGTTTTATCAGGGTTGTGAGAGAGGGGCCAAGGCCGTAGCCAGGATTTTTCAAATACCGAGGTCAGGGGCGTCGCTAGAAATTTTGGGCACTCCAAACTGCTAGGAGGTTCTTCCGAGCCCCCCCCCTCCCCCCCCCCATTTTGCCAACAACCATATATTTGTTCAGATTATAACATGTTTTGTTTATAACTTGAACCAACACACTTTTCCACAATATAATTTTTTTTAGATGCACCTGTATATCTGAGCCTTTTCCCAAATTGGATATTTGTTGCATAATTTGCAGGGTCATAGGCTGCAGATCTTGTAGGCTACCTTCCGACACAGTGAGTGTCACATCTTGACTCTCACTTGGAAGGGCCCTTCACTTATCATTTCCCTCTTCTCCTCTTTCTTCTCAACTGCCTGATTTCTATCCCCTGTCTCCTGTGTTGGATTTCTTAAAACAACAAGTCTCTAAATTACTGAACAATAATTGATATAATTTGACAATAGGTAATATTTGTGCCATGAGATAATATCCTTCACAACATTATCCATCTTATATAACATTGATATAGCTTTGTTTTCAATGCAGGTTAGCTAACTGCATCTCCACTGAATTTCAACATACATTTTCATTATTTAGCATCTCATTGGTAGCCCTAGGCCTACATTTCTCACCTTCCCTCCTTCTCTGTCTGCTCTTCTGCTGGCTTTCCAAACGTTAACTTTGTGACAGCCTTTGTTCAGGTCAGGTGAATTAAGATTAGCCTACTGGCAGAAATTAACAAGACGTCAAGTTTATTTTGAAATTTATTTTTAAACTATGTGAGCTGCGTTGCGTTCGTTAATTAGTTTAGGAGACACTCCGCGATAGCCGACTAGACTCTACTTTCGTTTTGACATGTCCTAGGTAGGCTATCACGTGACGGTTCGTTGATGCAAAGATAATTGTCTCGTCGGCTAGGCCTATTTGTAGCCTAGGCCAGTGGTTTTCAAAGTGGGGGCCGGGGCCCCCTGGGGGGCCTCAGCAAGTTGGAAGGAAAAATAAAAGCAACAAATTAAAATATACTTATTACTATGAGGGTTGTTATACAATGCCATTATAATAATTTGTCACATATCTGAACATTATATTTTCCATGATAATGACTGTGATTGAATAATAGTAGAGTGATAGCTCTCATATAGCAGAAAGCCCCAAATGCAATCTTTACACACTGTATGTATGCTCCATCGTGAAGTGCTTGTGGCTAAAATAATTATTAGGATTAGCGTAATGTATTTCTACATTTGCCGTAGTATTGTCGATGGGTTTAATAATACATCAAGGGGGTCCTTGGCCAGAGCCTAGTGGTATTTGGGGGGCCTTGTCGTGGAAAAGTTTGGGAACCCCTGGCCTAGGCTACTTAATAAATGAAACGAAACTTGAAGAAAAAAATATCGAGGACATGACCTCGGTGTCCTCTATGGTAGCTACGGCCATGAGAGGGGCCAGCATGCAACATCAGTCCTGTTACCATTTTTTAAAGTGTACATATAAACAATTATTTATGAATTCTGATATTACCAATATCTAGAAGTAATAACCTTTCAGATTAGATACCATGTGCTTTTCTGGTCTTGACCTGTTAGCTAGAAATGAGCATATTAGCATGAAATCATCAGTCCTGTTACCATCAGTCCTGTTACTATCCTACAATATTCTATGTAATAAGTAAATGGTAAAAAATAAATGCATTGCTTGAAATGGCCCAACACAATTTCTTGTCATGTTAAGATGTGTTAATTTAATGGCCATTGAAAAAAATCTGTTTGAAACAATTATATTTTTCAAATTTTTAAAGTTGAAAAGGCACCGATTCGGTGGAATGACCTAGCCCAATTAGCTCACTTGCCACGACTGGCTAGACACTGCAATCAAACGGTTAGCGGTTTGGTATAATTTTGCTGGCTGAAATTTGTGAGGTGTTTAGCTGTGTGGAAACATACCATAACATTAAGGTTATGTACATAACATAACCATGGTTCTCTGATGGAGAACACACATCTTTGTAGTGTGTGTGTGTGTGTGTGTGTGTAGGGGTAGGGAGTATAACAAAGGACAGCGTGTCGTTCTATGCATGTTTGTGCATTTGTCCGTGTGCCCTCTGCTGTACCTTGCCATAGATGAGGTGCTCGATAGCCAGACCCCACATGTCAATGTAGGTCACCGGATGTCCCTCCTTCTCTTTATGGTTCATCTCCTAGATAGATAGATAGATAGATAGATAGATACTTTATTGATCCCCAGGGGAAATTCAAGAAATTACCTATTAGCTGGAAATGAGCATATTAGCATGAAATCATAAGTCCTGTTACCATCAGTCCTTTTACTATCTATGTAATAAGTAAATGGTAAAAAATAAATGCATTGCTTGAAATGGCCCAACACAATTTCTTGTCACGTTAAGATGTGTTAATTTAATGGGCATTGAAAAAAAAAATCTGTTTGAAACAATTATATTTTTCAAATTTTTAAAAGTTGAAAAGGCACCGATTCGGTGGAATGACCTAGCCCAATTAGCTCACTTGCCTCAAAGTAGTACGAGAGCTGCCGAGTAGAAACGATGTCCTGGTACCTCTTAATCATCTCAGTCTTTATTGGCTCAGTGATCGTGCTCAGGTCGCCCTGTGACCAATCAGCATTCTCGTACAGGATAGACATGGCCCTATGAAATGTAATTTTTTGTGTGTCAAATTAGATTGTAGAAAAGCCATATTGGGACAGCATGGTGCTAGCAGGTGATGTTACTGAACCATTCAAGGAGACTCACCATGTGGACCCTGAGACGCCGGTGATGTAGCTGACAGCATCCAGGATCCCCAGACTCTGGAGAGCCCTTAGACTCCCAAAGATGCCAGTCATCGCCCTGGTCCCTCCCCCTGAGCAAACCACACCCACCAGGGGGACCTATCATACAGTCAGTTCATTTTTTAGATTTCTCTTCCTGTTGTTGTTTCTGAAAACTAGTTTTTACTTTTCGGCTCCTGTAATATCAGTATCTGAATTGGGAAACACACTGTACCGTATCTGTGTCTGGAGGAGAGCTGACACACACACACACACACACACACACAAACACACACACACACACACACACACTGTACCTTATCTGTGTCTGGAGGAGAGCTGACACTGACACACACACACACACACACACACACACACACACACACACACACACAGTACCTTATCTGTGTCTGGAGGAGAGCTGACACACACACACACACACACACACACACACTGTACCTTATCTGTGTCTGGAGGAGAGCCGACACACACACACACACACACACACACACACTGTACCTTATCTGTGTCTGGAGGAGAGCTGACACTGACACACACACACACACACACACACACACACACACACACTGTACCTTATCTGTGTCTGGAGGAGAGCTGAGCTTCAGCAGCTTCTGTAGAGCCCGACCCACCACCACCTTCCTCTTCTCCAGGAAGTGCTTCTCCGCTGACGGGATGTCAAAGTCCAGACGCAGCGCCAGCTCCTGTTCTGAGCTAGAAGGGCAACAGTCACAGAACAGTCAGGAGAACAATAGTAACAGAACATTTATTTCACTTGAACATTATATATATTGTGACTGAAATGTAAAAATGGCATAATAAGAGGGTAGTGGTAAGTGCTAAATTAACCATGTTATGTAATGTTAGTGGTTCTGGTACATTACAGATAGAATGTTGGCTTGAGGTCAAAGGTCATGATCTGCATGTGACCAGAACCTGGAATCTCTAAAGTGGTGGTGAGCTTCTCGCTATATCGCTAATCCCAAAGGACGTCCAGTCTACCTCTATCAGTGAACAGAATAGTGGGCTAGGTTGTAGATCAAAGGGGAACGTTTTACCTTTCTCCACTCTTCAGCTCCAGGTCAACAAAATCCTGTAAAAAACATAATGTTACTACAACTAGTTTCCTTGCCAGGTTAGTTTGAGATTTGGTTATTTCCAATTTGTTTACAAATGATGAATAAGTGTACTACCTGTCCGACTGGCAATTTAAGGTCCTGCTTAAAACTGACTGGCCGCAAAGAATCCGGTGAGAGACTGATTGGCTGAAATGTATGGTCACCCTGATGACAGAAGATGAATGAAAAAAGTTTTCCCTTTAATTTAATTAAATGGTAATGGAAATAACTTTTATAGCAGAGTAGAATTTACACTAGATACGTATAAGTATATATACTCTTTTGATCCTGTGAGGGAAATTTGATGTCTGCATTTATCCCCATCCGTGAATTAGTGAAACACACAGTGAGGTGAAGCACACACTAATCCCGGCGCAGTGAGCTGCCTGCTACAGCGGCCCTTCGGGGAGCAGTGAGGGGTTAAGTGCCTTGCTCAAGGGCACTTCAGCCGTTCCTACTGGTCAGGGTTCGAACCGGGAACCCTCCGGTTACAAGTACGAGGCGCTAACCAGTAGGCCATGGCTGCCCCTCATCAACCATATATGTTTAACTAGTCAACGGTAATAGATAGTCTATGTAGATAGGTGATAACCTCTGTTGCAGTTGCACAAAGAGTCCACCAGGTGACATGTGTGTGTACCTGCATGGAGAGTTCTGTCTCCAGGTCTCTGTTGATGTAGTAGCGTAAATAGCCCACCAGGCCAGGGGAAAGAACATGCTCCTCCTTATAAGCTCCCTTCAACTTCAGTATTAGGTTCTGGATGACTGCAAAAGGACAAATAATTGTTGTTGCGCACGCTCTCTCTCGCGCGCACACACACACATCCAAAATCCACTGTGTGTGTCTGTGTGTGTCTGTGTGTGTGTGTGTGTGTGTGTGTGTGTGTGTGTGTGCATGCTTATACATGTACTGTATAGATAGATACTCTTACAGATATCTTATTTTTTCGAGTCCTAAACAAGTAACTATCTTATTACTGCATATTAATATGTCATCAATCATGCTTTCTATATATCATTCTTATCAATATATCATACTTGACATATTGAAGTGTTTTAAAACACTTATAAGTACGGAGCCCCTAAGGGGACATGAGCAAAATAAAATCTAAAGTTTAGTTTCATGTGCTCACGTGAAACTTTCATGTGCGCATGTGAAACTTTCATGTGCGCACGCAAAAGTTTCATGTGCGCACGTTCTCTTACTGAGGAAAAGTAAGAGTGAATACAGGATTTTTGATTCTAATGAGTTCACTATGTAATAGCCTACTATGTCCCAACTTTCATGCTAATGAAGCAACTTTAAAGGAACACACCGACTTTTTGGGACTTTAGCTCATTCACCGTGTTTCCCAGAGTTCGATAAGTCGAACGTGCGATATGTATGTGGTATGGAATATGTATGTGATATCTATGCGATATGTATGTGGTGTGGAATTGGGTTAGCCTATTCACCGTCTCCCCTAGAGTTAGATAAGTGAGCAAAAGCATTTTTGTCTCCTTACATGCATTGTCTTATAGCTTAGTGAATGGAATCTCTCGTTGCATTGTTAGGGCCCTATCATGACATTCTAAAGTGCATCGTCACTCGTCAAAAGTCTATTCAAATTTAGTAGGATGTCCAGTTCACATTGGGAGGGGTTTCGCTATCAAAAGTGGAGCGCATGGCGTAACAAGGTGTTCCTAGGTTTTTTAATCAGTCATATGGGTGTGTTTGGGGCGTAACATCATTTTAAACCAATGAGAATGACATCTAGAATAGTCATTCTTAAACCATGCTTTACTAAAACCTAGCATATCCTTCACACATTAGCACTCGTCTATTTGAACTCATTGGCAAAGTGAAACTAACTTCACCAAGGAGTCAGTCAACGACAAGACAGTTATATGCAGTTACTTTCACTATTGACTGACAATGGGTTACCACCGAAATCATAGGCTGGAAAAAGCAACACTTACTCTAATATTGCTCAAATGACTGAATAAAACAACATTTATCCTGCAGAGGAGTTGCTTATATCTCGTGACAGTGCGTCTTCAGCTGTGCTCCATACGTGTCTCTCGCCTCTCCCCCTAATCACTTTTAACCGTCATTACCAATTTGCAAATGATGGTGAATAACTACTCATTATGAGATGTACAGTATTTCGTAATATCTTTGTTCTAATTATGTTTCCCATTGTAATCGTGCAATTTGTAATGCTTTGCATGGACGTGCGCTGGTGTGCGTTCATGAATGATAGAAGGATGGTGCGTGCACCTGCCAATATGACTGGTGACATGCACTCTTAAAATAGCATATGAACAACTCGCCATTGACTTCTGACCAGGTTTAGGTGGTGTATGATAGCGATTTTAAGACAACGCGCTAGGCCCCTCCCTAGGTTGTTAATTGCCACACCCCTGGGCGCAATGCTTAAAAAATAAACATGCAAAATACCGAATTCAACAACGCGGGTGAATAACGAGTATTACGCCATGCGCTGGTGACCCAAAATACAGCCCAAGATACAGCCCCTAGTGAGTGTCAGCAAAGTGAGCCAATAAAAAATCCCTAATTACCTGTGGCCTGGTATTCACAACGAGTAGGCTACAACTGGCAATGCAGATTAAGAAGACGAGGCGATTTAGACAGATATATTGACTTGAGACCATGGCCGTAGCTACCATAGAGGACACCGAGGTCATGTCCTCGATATTTTTTTCTTCAAGTTTCGTTTCATTTATTAAGTAGCCTAGGCTACAAATAGGCCTAGCCGACGAGACAATTAACTTTGCATCAACGGACTGTCATGTGATAGTCTACCTAGGACATGTCAAAACGAAAGTAGAGTCTAGTCGGCTATCGCGGAGTGTGTCCTAAACTAATTAACGAACGCAACGCAGCTCACATAGTTTAAAAATAAATTTCAAAATAAACTTGACGTCTTGTTAATTTCTGCCAGTAGGCTAATCTTAATTCACCTGACCTGAACAAAGGCTGTCACAAAGTTAACGTTTGAAAAGCCAGCAGAAGAGCAGACAGAGAAGGAGGGAAGGTGAGAAATGTAGGCCTAGGGCTACCAATGAGATGCTAAATAATGAAAATGTATGTTGAAATTCAGTGGAGATGCAGTTAGCTAACCTGCATTGAAAACGAAGCTATATCAATGTTATATAAGATGGATAATGTTGTGAAGGATATTATCTCATGGCACAAATATTACCTATTGTCAAATTATATCAATTATTGTTCAGTAATTTAGAGACTTGTTGCTTTAAGAAATCCAACACAGGAGACAGGGGATAGAAATCAGGCAGTTGAGAAGAAAGAGGAGAAGAGGGAAATGATAAGTGAAGGGCCATTCCAAGTGAGAGTCAAGATGTGACACTCACTGTGTCGGAAGGTAGCCTACAAGATCTGCAGCCTATGACCCTGCAAATTATGCAACAAATATCCAAAGCCAATTTGGGAAAAGGCTCAGATATACAGGTGCATCTAAACAAAATAATATTGAACGGAAGAACCTCCTAGCATTTTGGAGTGCCCAAAATTTCTAGCGACGCCCCTGACCTCGGTATTTGAAAAATCCTGGCTACGGCCTTGCTTGAGACTACAGTATATCGGGGCGAAGCACTGCTACTTGGGTGCAGAGATATCACGCAACACATTGGGCTGTATTTTGAGTCACCAGCGCATGGCGTAATACTCGTTATTCACCCGCGCAAAGTTGAATTCGGTATTTTGCACGTTCATTTTTTAAGCATTGTGCCCAGGGGTGTGGCAGTTAACAACCTAGGGAGGGGCCTAGCGCGTTGTCTAAAAATCGCTATCATACACCATACACCACCTAAACCTGGTCAGAAGTCAATGGCGAGTTGTTCATATGCTATTTTAAGAGCGCATGTCACCAGTCATATTGGCAGGTGCACGCACCATCCTTCTATCATTCATGAACGCACACCAGCGCACGTCCATGCAAAGCATTACAAATTGCACGATTACAATGGGAAACATAATTAGAACAAAGATATTACGAAATACTGTACATCTCATAATGAGTAGTTATTCACCATCATTTGCAAATTGGTAATGACGGTTAAAAGTGATTAGGGGAGAGGCGAGAGACACGTACGGAGCACAGCTGAAGACGCACTGTCACGAGATATAAGCAACTCCTCTGCAGGATAAATGTTGTTTTATTCAGTCATTTGAGCAATATTAGGGTAAGTGTTGCTTTTTCCAGCCTATGTTTTCGGTGGTAACCCATTGTCAGTCAATAGTGAAAGTAACTGCCATGGGCGGACTGGCCATCTGGCATACCGGGCAAAAGCCAAATGTCCAACAACAGTTGCAGACTATGCCTGCTCGAACCACAATACCCGAGGGATGTGCGCTTCTATCGAAGTTTAACTTGCGTTGGCTTCATTTCGTCTGCCTGCAAATGTAGCCTAGGCTTAACAAGCTGCAAATTCACACTGGGTGCAGCAAAAATCCCAGCTATCCACACGATAACAGAAAACATATAAAGGGCATTGTGAAAACATGGGGCATTGTGTACAGTGGGGATTGTGAAGTGCTTGTGTAGGGCTACAATTTTAGAAGGGTGCTTGTGCAACAAAACATGTGTTGGGGACTTTAAAGGTTTATCGAACCCGTAACGCTTTAGGGGTTTGATACAAGCACCGGTGCCCCTGTGTCAAATGTCCCATTTAAACTTTTCAGTGATGTCCGAAGCTTCGTACGTCATCAGTCACGTGACCTTACAACTTTGATACGCGCTCCGATACATTGTGCCGAAGCAGATTGCTTCGCGGAAGTGATACGAGCTTCGGTGCCTCGGTGTCAGACTTCCCATCCCTACCCCAAACACACCCATATGACTGATTAAAAGACCTAAGAACACCTTGTTACGCCATGCGCTCCACTTTTGATAGCGAAACCCCTCCCAATGTGAACTGGACATCCTACTAAATTTGAATAGACTTTTGACGAGTGACGATGCACTTTAGAATGTCATGATAGGGCCCAATGTCTCACTCGCCACAGCACAGACAATCTCTAGGCCACTCTTTAAAAACAGCCCCTACAAGATGCTTGGCGATTCTGATCTTTTGACGATCGAAACTATCTCAGCAACAGAGACATGAAACATGCCCCAACTGGTCCCTAACAAGTCAAGAACTAGGCCTACAGTGCATTCTCCTCCAAGATGCCTGGAGCCTTGTGCTCAATATCCCCAAATATGTTGCTGGCTGCACTGCATTCTAAGCCATTCTATGTTACACACCCCATAGCTGTTTTGTCATTCAAAATGTTAGAATGGCTTAGAATGCAGTGCAGCCAGCAACACATGTTATGTAGGCTATGTAGAGTATTGGTCTTCACAACTGAACGTAAATGCCCCCGCCCCTTTTTACAATGTAAAATTGTCTAGTCATTTGTTATACCAATAGGCCTACTATAATAACAGTGCCGCATGGGGATTTGAAGAAAGAGGACCGATGCAGGCTAATTTTTTAGACCATTAGTAATAAAACAAAGTGTTCTATCATCATGGTCATGCGATCATTGAGGGTGAAGAGTGTCCAGCGCTCCACGCTCAACTTGTTTACCATTATGAGTGCACCATCCGTGTAGCCTACTTGCAGCGCACTTTGTTGTCAAAATGATCAGTGTGAATGCACTCATGTGAATGAATACACAGTGCTAGTGACGACCTAGTGACCATCCAAAGGATTTACATTTTTATTATTGTGTATAAAAAAATATTACATTAAAAAGGAAAAATGCTTGTACTTTTGATTTTTTAATATTTTTAAAAACAGTATAGTTCTCTACTTCAACTCAATTTAACATTTTGACTTTGCATCTTTCACTTGTATTGGAGTAATATTTGACAAGGTGTATCTGTACTTTCACTTAAGTAAAGGAATTGTGTAGGCTACTTTGTTCACCTCTGCTATTGGTTTTACCAAGAATATTTGGCAGTATTTTTAAACTACAAAAATACACACCTTTAAAGTATTTTGGTAGAAAATGCAAAGCCATCCTCCTTCTAACCTCTGTGCGTGAGACCTTCTCGGCAGCAAGCACATGCTCCAGTACAGAATATACGGCCCCCACTGACGTGCAAATGAGCAATAGAAAACCGCAAATGAAAGCTTTAATGTTGCAAAACACAACGCTGATATGGGTGTAAGCTTGAAATCCCATCAGTCATTGATGATGATTTATTGATCGTTTCGGTTAGCTCTGTGGAGCAAATTAAATTGTTTAGGCTATATCAAACCCATCGAACCACATCTAAGGGATCAGATGATCCATCACAATATCACATGATCCAAGTCAGACGACAAATGGTAGCATGTTCAGTGATGTTCATCCCTTCTCACAATAGATAAGAGACCTGCATTCCATGCAAAATAACGTTGCAATGCAGGTGTAAAGTTAACGATGAACTGCTGAAGTTGGTATGGGCAGAAAATAGTGGTTTTTATACAATTTTACCCATTCTGCAAGTCAAGTCATTACAAGTCAAAGGGGCAAAGTCAGAGTCGATAGCATGGAAGTCCAAGTCGAGTTACAAGTCATTTCTAATTTTGTCAAGTCGAGTCTGAAGTCATGAAAATCATGACTCGAGACTGACTCGAGTCCAAGTCATGTGACTCGAGTCCACACCTCTGATACATACATACATCAATACATACATACATACATACTGTACATGCATAAGGAAAGGGAGTGAATCTATCTCTGTTTGGATACCCTGCATCGGGTGCTAGTTTATGCATTTCCAGAGTGTCACTTGCTATTTTATTGCCAGATAGCAGACAGTCAACTAGAACATCACAGCTGTAGCGTGTCTGACTGGTCTTGTGGAATGAGATGGCGTGTCCGACTCCCACTAAGTGCTGCTATGGCAAGTTGACACATGTCCTTCATGGTGGTAAAAATGTTGGTTTCCTGGATACTCACCAGCTCCTAGATGTTTTGCAGTGATATCCAGGGTGGAAAGTGGTGCCGCCTGAAATAAACAGCATTTTTTACTTAGACCACATCACCTCTCTCACTCCACTTTTGCACACACACAGTGAGAATAGTCATCAGCACACAACACACATTTCCCACACCCTCTCCCAAAAAACACACCCACACACAAAAAGGGCACATGTGAGAAGTTATTTTACTAGCACAACTGCATAGCAAACATTATGTTCCTAAAAGCCTAGAAAACCCACTGATACGCCAACATATAACTTTTCACCATCAGACAACACTCCTAAGAGGTTTGGACCACAATTCTAATCTGAACACAGAACACTAATCTGAATATAGAACACAGAACACAGAATATTTCTCCATCCTGGTCCTTTTGCTGCTTGTTCTCTGCTTAGTAAATGGAAAACAAAAAGGCCGTGTGTCATACACTGACTTATACCCAGCCTATCAACACTTAGGCCAGGGGTCGGCAACCCGCGGCTCCCGAGCCGCATGTGGCTCTTTGATCCCTCTGATGCGGCTCAGCTTTTGAAATTAATTAATGAGTATTGAATTAAAATGTATTTTATTTTAGTTCGTTCATTTTCAAAATGTAATATTGTCTATCTAAGTAATTTAGCCTATATAACTTTCCACCTCACTTAACTCTGTAACCGTAGCTGCACAATATTGTTACATTCGCACTTCGTTGGCATGTCAATATCAAACAAAATCACTGATTTCCCTCCATTTCAGTCAACGAGAACACTTTAATTGTTATTGTTGATGTGTGCGCTTGCTGTAGGCTAGATAAGGAATTATGACAAAAAGGAAACGTCAGCGACCACAGCTTGCGAGCGCGAACACAAGGCTGAAATGGGAAAGTTTCCATCCGAAGACTGATTCTGAAAACGCGAAATGAACTGCCCTTTATATATCGCACACTGCAACGAGTTAGTATTGCTGTGTTAACCCTGTTCGGTTCCACTTGCATGTCTTTCTCACATATGAAAAATATAAAGACAAACCTGCGCTCACTTTTAAGAGCAATTCCGCACAAAACTGTCACATTCATAACACCAACACAATGCCATGGTATTTAGTTGCCGTTATGGATATCACAGTTTTGCATGGAGTTGGCCTTAAATGGTGACAGCCTCAATTCTTGCATGAAACTTCACCTCACTGAATATGAGCCAGCCAGACTCCAAGGCCATCACCAAATCTAATCTCTGGTAGGCCTAATGTTCAATTTCGCCAATGACATGTCCACGAAAATTGAGTGTTGTGTTGTTAACTAATATATTGCTTTGCATACCAAAGGACACTGGAAAAATAGGGGGTGGTGTTTAGCCTACATGGGAAGCCTAAGGCCTATACTTCTGTCATTCCACTTTACATTTCAAGGTACTTGCACATTAAAACTAGTAGAAAATGTAGGCTATTTAAAAATCCTCTGTTGAATGAAAGTAACTATACGTTAAATATCCAAACTTTCGTAAACGTCTTTATGTGGCTCTTCTGAAATTAAATAAATTCAGAAAATAAAATTTGCCTGCTCTCCAGGCAAAAAAGGTTGCCGACCCCTGACTTAGGCCCTTTCCCAAACTTCACCCTCTCCCTAGTCACTTGCACTCCGTTTGCGTGTTCACATGGAGGGTCCGCCATATTAGGGGCCATCCGAAACCAATGAAGTGGTAGTGTAGACTGGGTAAACCCAGCCCGATCTGCCGGCGATTTGATTTCGCCCTGCAGCTCAGGATGGACATCTCCTGCTTCCTTCACAATTTTGCGGGGGCCACAAACTGGCTTATCCACCAGGCGCATCCAGATCGTTGGTCTGATTGGTTGAAGGACTGTCCAAGCGTACAGAATCATTTGAACTATGCCCATTGATCACGCCTCTTGTGCAGTAGCAAATACAGCGCAGACTCCCCAGACTAAAGGAGCTTGCACACTGCTCCAACAAACACCAACAAACTCCAACATTCTAAAGTTGGCAGCTGTTGGAAATAGACTTTAGAATGTTCATAAAACAAACTGCCAGTCCACACTGCGGTGTCTCCATCCAACAAACGCCAACAAAGACAGACGGCCGGCCCACACTGACCCAACTGTTGGTGTTTGTTGGAGTTGGTGTTTGTTGGAGTTTGTTGGTGTTTGTTGGAGCAGTGTGCAAGCTCCTTAATGTTCAATCTTAGAAGATTGAGCTTGGTCTGGTAATAGCCAGACTAGTGGTAGGCTATGTTTTATAAACCCTCCAATGCCTGAGTGAACACCGATGCCCCCTTGTCGAGGGTGTGTGTCAGTTAATGCGGAGTGTTATGCTTTAAATGGACATGGATGTTTTAAAATGTTAATGCCGCACCAGGGAGAGTGAAGTTCATCTCAAAACTGAGTGCGGTATTATACGCCCTGCGCTAATCAAAGGAGCTTCATTTAACTGTGAGGGTGCTTCCTATCCGAGTGCACTCCATAACCAAGGGGGAGTGGGTAGGAATTTGTTTAGGAAAGGCCTTAACTTAGTTTCAGGAGCACGGAAGGGAGGGATGCCATTTGATTGGCTGTTATAATCCGCTTACATCAAGAAATTTTGGGCAGAATTGTGGACTGTGCCTTTAAATACAACAAATAATAGCACATACCACCAGGACTCCGTTTGACATGTATATCCCAGGATCCTCAACACTGCAAACCAGAAAGACAAGTCTTTTGTTCAGCAATGCATGACAACCTTTTCCTTATACAGATGACTGATTGTTAACTATGAGTTTTCTAAACCACTCCCTCCTCTGAGAGTCCATGATGGCTAACTACACTCTACAGAGCTTACAATCTAAAGAATTTCATTTGTATGAAGATTTTGTGTATTTATCAAAACATGATTTTCTTACCTCTCCACCATCTCAAATTCAACCCACAGTTCATCACGTGTCTAAGTAAGCATAAAAAAACATGTCAAATTTGAACATACAGTGTATTTGTGTTTAAGTTTCAATTTGAGGGATTTACCTTCTCATTAATGATGAACATTTTCGTCTGCTTTTGGCCCAAGGTGAGGTTACAGATATCAAACATGATGACAGAGCACAGATCATCTGGCATGAATGGATCTTCGTCGTACACTTGCATTTCTAGAACATTCTAGAAGAGAAAAGAAGAGAAAATATTCTGAGATATATCAGAATCAATACAATGTTTTTTTCTATTTAGTGAAGTGAAAACTACTGTATGCAGGTTGTGGTGCCGTTTGCTTGTTGATAAGAGGAGTGAATAATCTTTCAGCTTGAGATGTGTACAGTATGGGACAATGCAATGTGTTGGCCAATGTATCGTGCCCCGACAAGGTGGGTCTCTCTTACGGTGGGTTTCCATTGCACCCAATTTGGCTTTGCTCTCATTAAAGGAACCGTATGTAAGAAATGTATTTCAATTAATCATAAAATGGCCCTGATATGTCACTAGACATTAAGAAATCATGTTCATTTCAAATACTTATATCACTGACAACAGTAGTCCGGCCAGGATATTGTCATTTAAAAAGTGAAGTTGCAGCCCTCAACTGATGTTGATGTTGTCATGTTGTGTTTTGGCCTGATGTGCCACCCTCCACCTCAGTTTAGCATGTTTGTGTTTGGTGAGTCTGACCAAGACGGTGGAGGCTGCCAGAGCTGTAACATGAAATCATGTATTTGATTAAAAGGTTTCTGGACGAACATTGGTGCGTCTATCAACACAAATTGTGATTTATGTCACGCCAACTTAGTCATGGCAAATAGACATCTTTCGTCTGCATTTCTGACACAGCAAAACAACACGTTTGCCTGAAAATACCTGTGGCTCCTTCAGAATTCAATTTCAAACATGGAAACGGTTGACACTCAAAGCAGTGAACATTTGCCTGAGGTAATTCACTGCAGAATTTAAATCACTCAGAACATGCCACAAGACTGTTGAGTTAGGCTTTACGTTGACGTTAAGTACTGTGTAACTGTGTTTCCCATGGCATTTCTGCACATTGTACACTTATTGTCCCTCTTGTTTATACCCTGTTCTTGTAGTCTATTGCAGAAAACACATTAGTTACCAAACACCTCTAAGAACATAGGGTGCACCTTTACTTGTAACACAGAAATGAATGTTCTGTATTCAATAATATGTATAGACTTCTTAAAACCTGTTAGTCTTGAAACAGATGGGTGCCAACCTTTTTTCCTGTGACAGGCCTCTATGTTTTACCAGGTAATGTATTTGGTTATCTTTTCTGTGACTGAATAACAACTGGCTGAGTACACTATGCAGGCTTAATGAAGATAAAGCAACACAAAAAATGAAGTCAAGACTGTTTTGCATAAGGCAGTTTTATCCTAACAGCATGCAAGTGTCCGACTGAGGCATATCATTGTGCTCTCTGTCCACATTGAATCCTTTAATTGAATGCAGTAAGGACACAGTGCAACTTTATGTGCTTTCCCTGTATACAGAGCTTTTGCAGTTTCTGTCAGTCACTCTGGCTCATCTGCCTCATCAACCTCCACATCTACATGTAGTCTGTTGTGCACATAATGGTAGCATCTTTTTTCCTTTTAAACAAATTGCTAATGTTTTCAAATGTTTTCCACAAATGACTATGTTGGCCTACCAAGGCCTGCAGGTACTTAACATGTGTTGTGTTCATTGTTATCAAATATCCTATGCGGCCTCTCTAGCTGTTCTCATTTCAACTTCATTCTAGGATACCGTATGTGCTGTACATAAGGCAACATGACAGAAAATAATGCTGGTAACGCCTGACCTAGCGTTGTCTGGCCATCCTAGCTCAACACATTTCATGACCACCAAGCAAGGATGTGTAGGAGCGACTAGGTCACGCTAGGTGTAATTAATTCAGGATCAGGACGTTCTCGTCTTCCCTCAAAAGAACTCACGGTTGGAATGAAAAAGACGCTGAAAATAGCGTCATTCACACCAAGTGAGCTTTTCTTTTTTTGCCGTAGGCTTTCCATGTTTGCACGGGCAGGGGACTCCCAGAACAGAGCCATACATCCAAATGAAACATTATGCAAATAGTAATAATCTTGACAAAGTGGTCCTGACTGAACTGCAGGCTATTCATCAAATGTCTTCAACAAAAGAGGCAAGCAATGACTGTAAATAATTATAAAATAGTAATGCTATTAAAATGATAACCCTTTGGCATTATGTAGACTATCTGTGGTGTTTTGCAGGCAAATAAATATAGCAAATAGTATACATACATGGAATAAAGCTCTTAACAAATCACATGGAGGTCTGATTGGAATTACAGCTGTCTGGACCAATAAGACAACATAATTAACATTAGAATTAATTAACCATGGCTGTTAGCCTGGTCGGGACCAGGCTAGCTGCACAGATTAAATCCCCATGGTAACTTATGTGTCATCTCTTTTGTGAACAAAGACCCATAGTTACACCTCTTTTGGACAAAGACCTATAGTTATCTTGCCCCCACGTACAGTATGGAGGATGGTAAGATAGACAAAACATTCCATAAGAACCACTGTTGGAGAGTTACAGACAAAGGCATCATTTTGGGGTCATCAAGTCATCAAGTCCGCCAAAAAATCTTCAAAAGTGACCTCACTGCTAATAGATTATTTAGAGGGCATGCCAAGTGAAAAGCCTGTCCAGTCATTGAATTACCAATGTAAACAGCAGGAGTTACTGAATGGTACAGTGACTTTGTCTGGAAATGTGGTCTGAAATGAAAATTTGGATAGAAACACTTTAGGTGTGTTTGGCATACATAGAAGAATGACTATATTGAAAAGAACCCCATGTCTTATTAGAATTATGGTGGAGAGGATGTGCTATTGTGGGGCTGTTTTTATTCCCAAAGGAAATCGGTCAATCTCTGCCAAGAGACTAAAAGTTGGTCATGGTTGGATCATTCATCAGATCAATGAACCAAAACAAACGTCCAGATCAAAACAAATATGGTTTACTGAACACAAAATCAAGCTTCGGACATTGCCATCTCAGTCCCCTGATCTAAACTCCATAGAAAAGAAGATTTTGTAAAGACGAATGGTCTTAAATCCTTTGCTTTGTATTCTCCAATTTTATGGGGTGTCATAGGAGAATATTACAAGCTGTTTTATTGGCAAAGGGAGAATGGCTTAAGAAGGTATTACAAACAGGGGTGCCAATAATTGTGAGCGACTTGTTTTTGTTAAAAATATTTATTTATTTCTGAGTTTTCCTTTTTCTCAAAATAAATTTGCTTCCCTTCAAGGTTGGATTTTTCCTAATTCTTTTCATTGTGAGATAACAATAAATCACCAACAGATTATTTTTTATACCTGTTTTTAGTCAACTTAACAGAGGTGCCAATAATTCTGGAGGGTACTGTATGTGACAAATAAATAACTTGACTTTAACTTGAGGAAAGGTATAAAACGCATGTGAAGATCTGACCTTGACGTGGCTGTGGATGCGGAAGTGGAAGGTCTCGTTCCACTTGGGGTTGTTGCTGTTGGGCACTGTCTGGGTGCGGTAAGAACGGGCAGAGGATGTGGGCAGCGTCAGAATCACGTAGCAGTCCGACTCCGACCCTGAAGAGAACCAATGGAAAGGGAGCCAAATGGAGTATACATTTATATCAGTTCGTCAGTATCTGTTTCTCTCTCCCTCTATCTCCCTGTTTCTCTCTCCCTCTATCTACCTGTTTCTCTTCCTCCACCTCCCTTTTTCTCTCTCCCTCTGTTTCTCTCTCTCCACCTCCCTGTTTCTCTCATTGCATTACATTACATTTGGCTGACACATTTTTAGCCAAAGCGACTAACAACATGGTAAACAGTTTAAGTTTTAAAGCAATTCTCAACAATTTTTGGACAATTTAAAAAAAATGGTAGAGTACAGTAAGAATAAGTGCATCAGTGAGTGCTGTTACGTGTCAGTTCAAGACGGCTGGTAAGTGCTAGGATCAGCAAGACTAGTTGTAAGTGGTGCTTATGAGAGGAGATCTAAAGAGCTGGGTCTTAAGAGTTTTTTGAAAATGGAGAGGGGTCCCTGCCCTTGTAGGAACTGGCAGTGTGTTCCACCAACGAGGGACAACAGATGAGAAAAGTTTGGATTGGCCGGAGCGTACCGGTGGTAGAGCTAGGCGTCGTTCGTCTGAGGAGCACAGCGGTCTAGAGGTAGCGTATGTCTGTATGAGGGCATTCAAGTAGGCGGGAGCAGAACCGGAGACTACTTTGTAGGCAAGCGTTAGAGCCTTGAATTTGATGCGGGCCACCATAGGTAGCCAGTGTAGCTGGATGAGCAGCGGAATAACATGTGCCCTTTTGGGTTGGTTGTAGACCAGGCGCGCCGCTGCATTCTGGATCATCTGAAGGTGTTTCACTGCGCAGGCTGGGAGACCTGTCAGGAGGGTGTTGCAGTAGTCGAGTCGTGAGATGACTATTGCCTGAACCAGAAGTTGGGTAGCATCTTGAGTCAAGTAAGTCCTGATTTTTCGTATGTTGTAGAGTGCGAAACGGCATGACCGGGCGCCTGAGGCAACATGATATGAGAAGGTTAGTTGGTTGTCGAGAACAACTCCTAGATTTCTTGCAGTCCTGGTAGGTGAAACAGACAGGGAGTCAAATTTGATGTTGATGTCGTGGTGTATGGTAGGTTTAGCTGGGAGAACCAGCAGTTCAGTCTTTGAGAGGTTCAGCTGGAGGTGGTGTGCCTTCATCCATGTAGCTATGTCTGAGAGGCAATCAGAGATCCGTGCTGAAACCAAGGGGTCATCAGGTGGAAAGGACAGATAGAGCTGTGTGTCGTCTGCATAGCAGTGGTATGAGAAGCCATGCGAACGGATAATCTGTCCCAAGGAGGTGGTGTAGATAGCAAAGAGAAGGGGGCCCAGCACTGAGCCCTGGGGGACCCCTGTGGTGAGATGGTGAGGTGCAGATAGCTGACCAAGCCATGATACGTTAAACGAGCGTCCTGTGATGTAGGATTCAAACCAGGGGAGAGCAGAACCGGAGATTCCCATGTTAGCGAGTATAGAGAGAAGGATGCGGTGATTAACCGTGTCAAAGGCAGCCGATAAGTCAAGCAGAATGAGTACTGATGACCGAGCGGTCGTCCTGGCTTCTTTTAAGGCTTCTGTTACAGACAGCAGAGCCGTTTCGGTAGAGTGGCCGCTTTTGAACCCAGACTGATTTGGATCCAGAAGGTTGTTCTGTGAAAGGAAGTCAGAGACCTGTTTGGAGACTGCTCGTTCAATGCCTTTGGATAGGAAAGGCAGGAGTGAGACAGGGCGGTAGTTCTCGACTTGAGCAGGGTTGAGAGAAGCTTTCTTAAGTAGCGGTGTTACCCGGGCCATTTTGAACGTTGTTGGAAATGTGCCGGAGGTTAGCGAGGCATTGATCACATGTGTGATAGCTGGTGCGATGGTCGGGCTGATGGACTGAAGTAGGCTCGTAGGTATAGGGTCCAGCGAGCATGTGGTAGGACGGCTACATGTCAGGAGTCTAGATACTTCACTCTCGGAGAGAGGCAATTTGAAGGTTGAGAAAAGTTTGAGTGTCTGTAGCGCTGTTGATTTTGTCATTGTAGAAAGCCGTCTTAGCAGCAGTGATGCTGGCTGAGAAGGAGGTCAGGAGTGTCTGGTAGTTTTTGAGGTTATCGGTTAGTTTGGATTTGTGCCATTTCCTCTCCGCGGCTCTGAGTTTGGTGCACTGCGATCGGAGGGTATCATTTAGCCATGGATGAGAGTGTTTGGATCGAGCTGGCCTTGTGGTAAGAGGGCACAGCTCGTCTAGACACGAGCTCAGTGTGGAGCAGAGCGAGTCTGTGGCCTCATTAACCTCCAGAGAGGAGAAGGTGTTGAGTGGAGGTAGACCGGAGGCAACCACAGAGGAAAAGTGCGTTAGAGACAGGTTCCGGATGTTGCGGCGGAACGTAACCATTGGCTGAAGAGGCTGTTCTGTCAGGCTGACGTTGAACTGGATGAAGAAGTGGTCAGAAAGATGGAGAGGCATCACCATGAGGGTGTCTGTGCTGCAGTTCCGAGTGAGGATCAAGTCAAGCTCTTTGCCAGCTTTGTGAGTAGGTGGGCTTTGAACCAGTTTGAGGTCAAAAGAGTGGATCAGGGCCAAAAAGTCAGCTGAGCCTCAGTGGCGCGGGAAGTGGGGGTGCGGCAGGTGCTGCAGCACCCCCTGGTGGCGAAGCTTTAAAACCTCGATGACAATAAAATGATAGTTTATGAAAATCTCTGGTTGTTGTTTCTGTTCCACGACATTTTGTATGACATGTTTGGGTTGTGAGATGAAGAAAGGGATAATTTTAATAATAAGCCTATATCGTTTTTGTATACATACTTTAATTGTATGTGTTTGTGATTGCTGTAGAAAGTAATTGGGCTATTGCACGTTCTGTATATATACGCACTAATTGCTGTATGATGCTAATGATCATTCTGTCACATCTCCAACTTTACGTTTGTTATTGCTATAGAAAGTAATTGGTCTATTGCATGTTCTGTATATTTTACGCACTGTTGTATGATGTTGATGATCATTCTGTCACATCTCCGTCTTCTTTTTCCTGCCGCTGTGCAGGCCCAGATGGGAGCCTGTCGCTTTTATTTGATGTGTTTGTGATTACGAAAGTAATTAGGCTATTGCATGTTCTGTATATTTCACACAGTAGCCTAATTGTTGTATGCTCATGATCATTCTGTTATGTGATTTAACCTGGTTTCGATGAATTGTTAGAATGAAATAAAGTCCGCTACACCTGCACCAGCTCAATGAATGCTTAATTTATTGCGAAGTTTCGGGCACTCGCCCTCTGATCAAGGGCGAGTGCCCGAAACGTCGCAATAAATTAAGCATTTGTTGGGAGCTGCTGTAGCGGACTTTTTTTCATTCTTCCATTTTTTACCTTTTTGTCCAGCACACAACTTAATACTTTGGATGTGCATGCTTTATTCCTTTTTTATTTTGATGAATTGTTAGGCATAGCCTAGGCTACTTGTGGTAGTTTTTAAAATAAACATTGTCATCTAACACCATCCTGGCGCAGCGAGCTCTTTGTTTTAACAGACAGTTTGATAATGGATATATTATCCATATTATACAATTTACATTGATTGCACTAGGCAAATAATATTTTAGTTTGTACGTACGCATTTACACAGATATTTATGTATATTATTTTTTCATCGCTGGTCTTTGGAGTTCGCTTGTTGCGATATAGGTTGTGCGAACTGTCAGCTCATCTGTTCTTCATGCAGGGGAGGGGCGAGTGTTTTTTTTATTTGTTTTAAGGAGACAGAGGTAGAGTGGTCTGCAGCCTGTGTAACATAGTATCTTTAGAATTCTATAAACTCTACGTGGACCACCCGTCCCCCCCCCCCCCGGCCGCATCCGCACCCCCTGCCGAAAATGTCTTCCTGCGCGCCTGCTGAGCCTGGGGCGTCTAAGTGGATGTTCATATCGCCGAGAACGAGAAGCGGACAGTCATGCTCAGGGATGGAGGACAGCAGAGTGTCAAGTTCATCCATAAAGTCGCCTAGTTGGCCTGGAGGGCGGTAGATGAGCAGCACGTAGAGTTTTGCTGGGGCGATCACTGTGATGAATTCGAATGAGACCTATTTGTTTGAAGGCAGTAGCGGGGTGAATTTCCATTTGTTGGAGATCAGCAGGCCCGTCCCACCTCCTCGTTCAGATGGGCGAGGGGTGTGGTAGAGGGTAAAGTTAGTGGAGAGTGCAGCCAGCGTGGCAGTGTTCTCTGGTTTGATCCAAGTCTCAGTCAGAGCAAGGAGTTCCAACGAAAGGTGGTTGGCATAGCCAGCTATGAAGTCTGTTTTGTTGACTGCGGATTGGCAGTTCCACAAGCCCATGGAGAAGGAGGTTTCTGTAGGTGAGGACCGTTTAAGTTGCTGGAGGTTAAGCAGATTTCTGCCCCTTTTGGCATGATGCCGTTTTCTGCGATGGCCGGTGATAACAGATATGGTGGAATGGCACATTTTTTGCCTTTGTCGGCGCCTGTGCTCGGTGAACTTGCACAGGTAAACTTGCTCGTCTTGACAGCGTCTGTCTTAATGAGGACGGCTGAAACGAGGGCTGACGCTTATGCTGATGCTTCAGCAACAGCCTCTATTGTTATGCTGACAGGAATCGCATGCAGCTGGCCTCGCGTCTCACTAATGATGAATCAGCGTAGACCGCCCTCTGACGTTAGCACAGCTTAGATTGTTCAAAAGGGTGTTAATTACTGTCAACTGAAAGTCCGCTCGCTCACACCGACCGAAACTCGCAGTTTCAAGTAGCCTCCTCCCTCAGCTGTTTCCAAACGCCCAGAGTCCAATTCTAATGAATTGGAGGATTGGCCAATAGTAGCCTATGTGTTCTTCCTTTCTCTCTCCCAACGCACTGCAGTTGTTGTCAACTCTCCATCTCTCTGTTTCTCCCTCCATCTCCCTGTTCTCCCTCTATCTCCCTCTTTCTCCTTCCATCTCCCTGTTTCTCTATCCCTACATCTCCTTGTTTCTCTCCCTCTGTTTCTCTCCTGTCCTGTTCTGAGACTAGACCTCTGCACATGTCTTAACTTGTCAAGGCTGTTGTCTAGTGACTGACTGACTAACTAACTAACTATTTCCATGATATTTCCATGCATGACATATTTCACATAAGTTTCATGAGTTTTCCCCCCTTTTCTTTTTACATTTTTGCAGAAACAAAAACTGCAGCCTGCTCCCTCACATGAAAATCTAAATGCTAGTCACATTATTTCAGATTGCAAAACCACATTTTGTGAGTTTTTTTACTCACAGTAGTCATATGATTGGAGAAGTGTAGCTCGCAGGACAGTCACAGAGAGTCTCCAATACGGCACAGCCTCCAGCTAAGCGGCACAGAGGAGAAAACAAACACAATTCACAAATCTTCACTTGTTCAGCTACTTTGCATGTAGCAGCACAATCCAGAGAAGTCTAGAGGTCTTCATTGGAGCTGCAAGATATTTTTATATGGTTAGAACATGTTATTCTTCAGCAACAGGCCTGTGACAACATGTTCATATGCATCTGAGGGGTATTTCAGAAAACTGATTAAGTTGAGATTTTTTTGTTATCCTGGCTGAATTTAGTTTTGACTTGGTTTCAGAAAAGAAAATGTCAAATAAGTTACCATGGGGATTTATTCTGTGCAGCTAGCCAGACCTAGTTAATTCGAAATATGTTGTCTTACTGGTTCAGACTGCTGTCTCTCCACTAGATTCCATGTACGCATACTATATACAGCTTTGGAAAAAGAAAAAGAGACCGCTGTACATTTTTTTGATGTCATTCTACAGTTGCTGAGTGACATTCGAATGAGTTGACAATCATATTCAAATTAGCACATTTTAATATGACCGTCAACTCATTTGAATGTCACTCAGCAACCTTAGGGTGACATCAGAAAAATGTGCAGTGGTCTCTTAATTGTTTTCTAGAGCTGTATACTTATTTGCCACAGATAGTCTATATAATTCAGGGGCGGAGCTACGTGGTGGCCAGGGGGGGCCACGGCCACCACTGGTCAAAGCTTGGCCACCCTGCTGGCCCCCCCAGCTCCGTTCAGTGAAAAGTAAAAAAAAAAAGATTGCTGCCGTTTTCAACGGTACTTTGAAAGGAAGTGTACCCTACGGTTCTAATCAAATCGTGAGTAGGCCTAGTGCAGCAGCAGCAGGACAATTCAAGTCATCTGTTAAAAACACTTGACAGTAGACTACTACTTACTTAACCTCAGTGACAACAGGTGAGTTGATGATGACTTTAATGTTAATAAGATGTTAGAATGTGACACGAATCATAGCAAAGTGAGCTGCGTTGGGCTGTTCTTGTTAGGTAGGCGATCAAGTATGAAAATACAAAAAATCATGAAATTAAATCAAATTGCATCATATTTAGTTCACCTGCGCACCCATACTCTCGTTTGAATTAGGCTACTCGTGAACCCGGGATCGCATAGATATGGCATATCAAAAGAAAGAAGAGGCACAGGGCTATCCATTGGTACCAAGTATATCAATCCTTCTGGGCTATAAAAACAGACAACATGACTGCAAAATAACATCATGTACAAAAACCAACGCTGCACACCCATTACTCTCGTTTGAATTAGGCCCTACTCACGAACCCGTGATCGGATAGATATGCCACGCATGTCAGATGAAAGAGGAGACACAGAGCTATCATTTGATACAAAGTACATCCTTCTGGGTTATAAAACAGACGAAGTGACATCAAAATAATAACTTCATATAGCTCGACTTACTTACCCCACGTTTTTGTGTGTTGTGGTGGCAAAGCATGTTCATAATCCAACGCTATAATGTGTTTCTCTATGGCATAGCATGTTCATAATCCGGTTTTGATATCCTAGCAAATTCCTACATGGCATCCAATTCAAGACTCACATTGCATCCCAATTTATTCAACAAAGAAACACCTTTTCCCCTTCACTTTGTTCATGGCTCATTGTTCAATGACCAGGATAAATGCTTCTAACTAAAGGTAGTGAAAAAGCCCTTAAAACAGTCTAGGGTTCTAAGGGTTAATGTCTTAATTCAGAGCCATGTTACTTACAGCCAACTGTTCAGGTTGTCTGTGAATGACCTGTGTATCAGTGTTGGCTTTACACAATTTATTGCCATTATTAAAACAGGGTATCTTAATCTTCAAAACTGTTTGTAGTAGTTTTGATTCCCAAGTGCCACCCCAATAAAAAGTCTGGACCCAGCTGGCCCCCCCTATAAAATAATCCTGGCTACGCCCCTGTATATAATGCCATGGGGTTATCATTTTAATTGTGAGAGTCTAGCTATTGTGTTATTATTGGGGGCCAAGCAGCGAAGCTGCGAGGCAACCCATAGTGATTCTACGTATTCTTATTAGGGGTCCGAGCAGCGTAGCTGCAGGAACCCTATTGTTTCTGTACCGTTCATTTTTTTGCCAAAATTCTGTAAAAGTCATACTGCAGCCTAAACCGTAACTCCAAAACTCTTGAAATTTTCAGGTATGGTTACCAGTACCCCCCTCTACCCATAACCCAAAATTTGGGGTACTGCACCCAAAGGTGGCGCTATTGAAAAAAAAAGTTAATTATGCTTATTTCTCTTTACCAGATTCACCTAGACTCAAAATTCTTTCAGAATATTAATCTCTAAACTCAGATGCATCTTTTTGGCCCTGGTCTTATGGTCTACAAATGTTTACTTTTTCCACAATTTCATGGAAAAGCCAAACATTATAAAAAGTTTCACACTCTTCAAAAATAATCGAATCTTCACCAAAATTCTCACAGACAATGTTTAGACCAAGCCTCACAAAAGTTATCGCTCAGAATTTTGATATTTTGTTCCATTTCAGAGATATATGCCAATAAAGTTAGACCACTTAGGCCTTTTTTCCTAGATCACCTATATTCCTATAAACCGTAAGTCCTAGAAACTTGACATTTTCAAGTATTGTTACCAGTACCCCCCACTACCCATAACCCAAATTTGGGGTACTGCACCCAAAGGTGGCGCTCTTGTCAAAAACGCTTATTTCTCCTTACCAGATTCACCTAGACTCAAAATTATTTCATCATATTAATCTCTACATTCAGATGCATCTTTTTCACCCTGGTCTTATGCTCTAAAAATGTTTACTTTTGCCACAATTTCAGAGAAAAGCCAAACATCATAAAAAGTTTCACAGGCTTCAAAAATTATCAAATCTTCACCAAAATTCTCACAGACAATGTTTAGACAAAGCCTCACAAAAGTTATCAAAATAATTTGGATACGTTGTTCCATTTCAGAGATATAGGCCAATAAAGTTCGACCACTCAGCCCATTTCTCCTATATCACCTATATTCCTATATGAGTAATTTTTTTTTCTTGGATAACAACCATACAAACATCATTAGGTGGATACCATTAACAGTGCACATTTTCAGATATGTACTCTTTTTTATAAAGCCCTTAATTCTATTGTCAAATGTATGCTAGGAATTTTCTTGATGTTGTGTGTTTGCCAACACACATTTTCACCATTTGAATGTGACTGCTCAATGTGTATGATTGTCAGTGGCTGAGTGGGATAATGCCTAGTGCTGGTGTTTGTTAGGTTGAGAGTTCGAATCCTGCTAGAGCTTTAGGCTCAAGATGCACATGCTATTGGTTATTGAAGATTCACACTATTGAACAGCACCTGAATGACATCAGACAATTAACATTCACACTCATTAGTTGCCAAGAATCAGAATGCCGACACACTCTATGACATATAGGGGAACTTCTTTGTTTACTATTTTTCCTTCATCATTAAGTCTATCATGTTTATATTTCATCCATTACTGTTCTTCTCTATAAATGTCTAATTGCCCCAGAATATCCAAAAGTTTTCAGGTGTACTCTTTCAGGAAAGCCCTTCATTTTATTGTCAAATGTATACTTGGAGTTTTTCTTGTGTGTTTACCAACACACATTTTCACCATTTGAATGTGACTGCTGAATGTGTATGATTGTCAGTGGCAGAGTGGGATAATGCTTAGTGCTGGTGTTTGTTAGGTTGAGAGTTCGAATCCTGCTAGAGCTTTAGGCTCAAGATGCACATGCTATTGGTTATTGAAGATTCACACTATTGAACAGCACCTGAATGACATCAGACAATTAACATTCACACTCATTAGTTGCCAAGAATCAGAATGCCGACACACTCTATGACATATAGGGGAACTTCTTTGTTTACTATTTTTCCTTCATCATTAAGTCTATCATATTTATATTTCATCCATTACTGTTCTTCTCTATAAATGTCTAATTGCCCCAGAATATCCAAAAGTTTTCAGGTGTACTCTTTCAGGAAAGCCCTTCATTTTATTGTCAAATGTATACTTGGAGTTTTTCTTGTGTGTTTACCAACACACATTTTCACCATTTGAATGTGACTGCTGCATGTGTATGATTGTCAGTGGCAGAGTGGGATAATGTCTAGTGCTGGTGTTTGTTAGGTTGAGAGTTTGAATCCTGCTAGAGCTTTAGGCTCAAGATGCACATGCTATTGGTTATTGAAGATTCACACTATTGAACAGCACCTGAATGACATTAGACAATTAACATTCACACTCATTAGTTGCCAAGAATCAGAATGCCGACACACTCTATGACATATAGGGGAACTTCTTTGTTTACTATTTTTCCTTCATCATTAAGTCTATCATATTTATATTTCATCCATTACTGTTCTTCTCTATAAATGTCTAATTGCCCCAGAATATCCAAAAGTTTTCAGGTGTATTTTTTCAGGAAAGCCCTTCATTTTATTGTCAAATATATACTTGGAGTTTTTCTTGTGTGTTTACCAACACACATTTTCACCATGTGAATGTGACTACCCAATATGTAGGATTGTCAGTGGCTCAGTGGGATAATGCCAAGTGCTGGTGTTTGTTAGGTTGAGAGTTCGAAGCCTCGGTAGTGCTTTAGGCTCTAGCTCGAATACTATTGGTTATTGAAGATTCACACCATTGAACAGCACCTGAATGACATCAGGCAATCAACATTCACACTCATCAGTTGCCAAGAATCTGAATGCCGAGACACTCTATGACATTCAGGGGAACTTCTTTGTTTACTATTTTTCCTTCATCATTAAGTCTATCATATTTATATTTAATCTATTAGTGTTCATCTCTACAAATGTCTAATCGCCCCTCCATGCTTGGAGTTTTTCTTGTGTGTTTACCAATACACATTTTCACCATGTGAATGTGACTGGCTAACATGTAGGATTGACAGTGGCTCAGTGGGATAATGCCTTGTACTGGTGATCCTTAGATTGAGAGTTCAAATCCCACTTGAAGCATTAGTGAGTTGTGGATGTTAGCATACTACAATAGAATGCTGTTGGGTTGTGGAGGATAACACACTATAACATTACAGCTACTTGTCAATATGGACTTGTAGTGCAAGGCAAGTATTACTGTATAATTATAAGCTGTAGCCTATAATTATTTGTTATTCTTATAATATTTGTCATTTCTTATACATATTTAGTCGGCTCTTCCACTTGACACAACAACTCTATATCGGTTAAGGATGTCACGCATGAAACAATGCTGCAGAAACATGAAAATACGACTACGTCTTTTGATTAATCTGTAGGCTACCTTTTTAAAATGTCATGCATTTCTAGTTTCTGTCTGTCTCTCTGCACTTGGGCTGACAACCCTGTGAATGCATAGCTAGTCTAATAATTAATTCAACAGACATGTATTTATCACCCAGTGCATACTGAAAAATGACAAAATGTTTCCTGTAGGCCTGTTTCTATGGCATTAGATCCATTTATTTGTCCATATTTAATGAATTCTTTATATAAACGTCTAAAGTACATGAGCATTCTCTTGAGGTATTTTCCAACAACAGCAGTGTAGCTTGGACATGGCTGGCAGCTGACATAGGAACCAGTGCACTTTCATAAGGTCACCTTTAATCACACTATGCCATCAGTGTCTCTCATGTTGTTTCCTAACCAGCATTACACAATATGTTTTTGCCACATCTGAAACCAGTTGGAGCAGTTTCATTTCTCTGAAGGCGCCAGAGTGGCCAAGTATCTTGATTTCTGCAGTATTGCATGCGTGAAGTTATTATGAAGCTATCTGAACAATGAATTTGACAATATGAAAAGAAAAACAAAAACTTCAGGGGCAAAATCTCCTCTGTAGATCTCTGGAAATCTCCTGAAATCTGGAATATCCGCATTCATTGTTGTTTAGTCTTTCCTTCTTCAGATCAGAACATTTGATTGAATTGTGTGAATTGAACTGTACTTGCACTGAATTGTTTTGTTCCACTCCTCACCCCCTCCCTCTTCCTCATACCTCTTCAGGTGGACGATCTGAATTACACAGAATTGTGTTTTTTTTACAGTCTGCATGTGGGTGTGCAGCAAAGAATGAGCTGAAAGCATAGATAGATAGATACTTTATTGATCCCCATGGGGAAATTCAAGAAATTCAATAGACTAATAGAGGCGATTAAAAAAAGGTTTAATGTACAATCTTCTTCCTCTGCACCAGTGGAGATATCCATAATCTATCACCACAGGTTATCCATGAATAAATCTGCCTATTAAGTGTGCTTGCAAGCACACTTATTGTTCTTCTTAAGTTTTATCAAGTGTGCTTGCAAAGCAGCACACTTATTGTTCTTCTTAAGTTTTCTTATTAAGTGTGCTTGCAAAGCAGCACACTTATTGTTCTTCTTAAGTTTTCTTATTAGGGGTCCGAGCAGCGTAGCTGCAGGAACCCTATTGTTTCTGTACCGTTCATTTTTTTGCCAAAATTCTGTAAAAGTCATACTGCAGCCTAAACCGTAACTCCAAAACTCTTGAAATTTTCAGGTATGGTTACCAGTACCCCCCTCTACCCATAACCCAAAATTTGGGGTACTGCACCCAAAGGTGGCGCTATTGAAAAAAAAAGTTAATTATGCTTATTTCTCCTTACCAGATTCACCTAGACTCAAAATTCTTTCAGAATATTAATCTCTAAACTCAGATGCATCTTTTTGGCCCTGGTCTTATGGTCTACAAATGTTTACTTTTTCCACAATTTCATGGAAAAGCCAAACATTATAAAAAGTTTCACACTCTTCAAAAATAATCGAATCTTCACCAAAATTCTCACAGACAATGTTTAGACCAAGCCTCACAAAAGTTATCGCTCAGAATTTTGATATTTTGTTCCATTTCAGAGATATATGCCAATAAAGTTAGACCACTTAGGCCTTTTTTCCTAGATCACCTATATTCCTATAAACCGTAAGTCCTAGAAACTTGACATTTTCAAGTATTGTTACCAGTACCCCCCACTACCCATAACCCAAATTTGGGGTACTGCACCCAAAGGTGGCGCTCTTGTCAAAAACGCTTATTTCTCCTTACCAGATTCACCTAGACTCAAAATTCTTTCATCATATTAATCTCTACATTCAGATGCATCTTTTTCACCCTGGTCTTATGCTCTAAAAATGTTTACTTTTGCCACAATTTCAGAGAAAATCCAAACATCATAAAAAGTTTCACACTCTTCAAAAATAATCGAATCTTCACCAAAAGTCTCACAGACAATGTTTAGACAAAGCCTCACAAAAGTTATCGCTCAGAATTTTGATATTTTGTTCCATTTCAGAGATATATGCCAATAAAGTTAGACCACTTAGGCCTTTTTTCCTAGATCACCTATATTCCTATAAACCGTAAGTCCTAGAAACTTGACATTTTCAAGTATTGTTACCAGTACCCCCCACTACCCATAACCCAAATTTGGGGTACTGCACCCAAAGGTGGCGCTCTTGTCAAAAACGCTTATTTCTCCTTACCAGATTCACCTAGACTCAAAATTCTTTCATCATATTAATCTCTACATTCAGATGCATCTTTTTCACCCTGGTCTTATGCTCTAAAAATGTTTACTTTTGCCACAATTTCAGAGAAAATCCAAACATCATAAAAAGTTTCACACTCTTCAAAAATAATCGAATCTTCACCAAAATTCTCACAGACAATGTTTAGACAAAGCCTCACAAAAGTTATCAAAAGAATTTGGATACGTTGTTCCATTTCAGAGATATAGGCCAATAAAGTTCGACCACTCAGCCCATTTCTCCTATATCACCTATATTCCTATATGAGTAATTTTTTTTTCTTGGATAACAACCATACAACCATCATTAGGTGGATACCATTAACAGTGCACATTTTCAGATATGTACTCTTTTTTATAAAGCCCTTAATTCTATTGTCAAATGTATGCTAGGAATTTTCTTGATGTTGTGTGTTTGCCAACACACATTTTCACCATTTGAATGTGACTGCTCAATGTGTATGATTGTCAGTGGCTGAGTGGGATAATGCCTAGTGCTGGTGTTTGTTAGGTTGAGAGTTCGAATCCTGCTAGAGCTTTAGGCTCAAGATGCACATGCTATTGGTTATTGAAGATTCACACTATTGAACAGCACCTGAATGACATCAGACAATTAACATTCACACTCATTAGTTGCCAAGAATCAGAATGCCGACACACTCTATGACATATAGGGGAACTTCTTTGTTTACTATTTTTCCTTCATCATTAAGTCTATCATATTTATATTTCATCCATTACTGTTCTTCTCTATAAATGTCTAATTGCCCCAGAATATCCAAAAGTTTTCAGGTGTACTCTTTCAGGAAAGCCCTTCATTTTATTGTCAAATGTATACTTGGAGTTTTTCTTGTGTGTTTACTAACACATATTTTCACCATTTGAATGTGACTGCTGAATGTGTATGATTGTCAGTGGCAGAGTGGGATAATGCCTAGTGCTGCTGTTTGTTAGGTTGAGAGTTCGAATCCTGCTAGAGCTTTAGGCTCAAGATGCACATGCTATTGGTTATTGAAGATTCACACTATTGAACAGCACCTGAATGACATCAGGCAATCAACATTCACACTCATTAGTTGCCAAGAATCAGAATGCTGACACACTCGAAGACATATAGGGGAACTTCTTTTTTACTTTTTTTCCTTCATCATTAAGTCTATCATTTATATTTCATCCATTACTGTTCTTCTCTACAAATGTCTAATTGTCCCAGAATTTCCAAACGTTTTCAGGTGTTCTCTTTCAGGAAAGCCCTTCATTTTATTGTCAAATGTGTACTTGGAGTTTTTCTTGTGTGTTTACCAATACACATTTTCACCATGTGAATGTGACTGGCAAAGATGTAGGATTGACAGTGGCTTAGTGGGATAATGCCTTGTACTGGTCATCCTTATGTTGAGAGTTCAAATCCCACCTGAAGCATTAGTGTTAAAATACTGTTGGGTTGTGGAGGTTAGCATACTAGAATAGAATGCTGTTGGGTTGTGGAGGTTAGCACACTATAACATTACAGCATTACAGCTACTTGTCAATATGGACTTGTAGTGCAAGGCAAGTATAACTGTATAATTATACGCTGTTTATCTTATTGACTCCGACACAGAACCCACCACCACAAATACAATTCAATTCTGTGGGAAACACTGCCTTCCATTATCAAACCCTTCATCTTATCCACAACAAATAAATAGTCCTGTAGAATCAAGTATTGTTAGAATACTGTTGGGTTGTGGAGGTTAGCACACTATAATGTTACAGCACAGGGTAATCCTAATTTTATGCATCAAATTTATTCCAATCCAACTCAAAAATTTTGAACGACACAAAGTGAAGGTTTTATCCAGATCAAAACCAAGAATAGATTATGTGATCTAATCCAATTTCAGGATCCTTGTTTCCCTTTGAACAACCCATTTTCAAGATTTGATCCAATCCGATAGCTGAAATCCGATAACCGAAATCCGATCACGTTTCTTTTGAACAATTGTGCCCAAACAATCAAAGCATATGTAAAACTAAAAAGCTATGCTATCATGTTCGTTTTGCTCGGACCCCGTAAATCACCGCTTGCGGTTATATTTGGGGGCCAAGCAGCGAAGCTGCGCGGCAACCCTTAGTGATTCTACCTTTTCTTATTGGGGGCCAAGCAGCGAAGCTGCGCGGCAACCCATAGTGATTCTACGTATTCTTATTATTATTATTATTATTATAACGAAACGCTAATTTGCCATTAAACCATACAGTAAAAAGTTGGGATATTCGGCACATTGATTCGGTTCAGTCATATCTTTAATTTATCAAAGTTTCAAGTCTGCATTTTGAGTGCTCTAGCGCCACCAACATTTCAAATTTTTTATTACATCTATGCACATAACGTTTGAACGGTACACCACATTTTGAACATTAAGGTATATTTGGAATCCTTGGATGAGACCGAACTCAACGCAGATGTCAATTTATGAGGTAAACGTAATTGATCAGGCTGCCATATTGGATTTAATCAAAAACACCTAAAAGGCATCAAAGTTGGCAAAGTTTGTCCGATTTTCACGAAACTTGACGCAGATGATCTTCAGACCATGACTCATAAATGCATTGCTTTTTGGAGCCATATTCAAAACCCGTCGCCCGTGGTGACCAATCAAGTTTGGCGGCGAAGCCGCCAAACAGGAAGTGAAGTAATCTCAGCAAGGCTTTCGCGTATCAACACCAAACTCAGTACAGGGTCTCAGTACCCAATTAGGAGGAGGCTCAATAAATTTGATGACTTTTGACCTATAGGTGGCGCTATAATTAGCAAAATTACGTTTTAGCCTGTAACGGGTCATGTGTTTGGAATTAAAGCATATTAGTGATATCTGTTAATACCTTGAGAGGTCCTTAGGCCGACACATGCCAACATCTGACGTCAACTTAATTGATCCGACCGCCATATTGGATTTCAACAAAAACACTTAAAAGGCATCAAAGGTCATAAAGTTTGTCCGATTTTCACGAAACTTGACGCAGATGATCGTCACACCATGACTCATAAACGCATTGCTTTTTGGAGACATATTCCAAACCGGTTGCCTGTGATGACCAATCAAGTTTGGCGGCGAAGCCGCCAAACAGGAAGTGAAGTGATATCTCAGCAATGCTTTCACGTATCAAAACCAAACTAGGTATATGGGCTCAGGACCCAATCAGGAGGACACTCAAGAAATGTGGTAAATTTTGACCACTATGTGGCGCTATAATCACAGGAATTGGGCTCATATTTCAGCAATGCTTTCACGTATTGAAACCAAACTTGGCTCATTGACTCGGGACCACATCCTGAGGACATACAATAATTTTAGCAACGTTTGACCACTAGGGGTGCTATAATTTGCAACACTTTCTCGTATCGACACCAAACTTGGTACCTGGACTCGGGACCACATCCTGAATAAGGACAATACATTTAGTGACCTTTGACCACTAGGGGCGCTATAATTAGAAAAACTTTATCGTATCGACACCAAACTTGGTACATGGACTCGGGAACACATCCTGAAGAGGCACAATATATTTAGTGAGCTTTGACCACTAGGGGTGCTAAAATTATCAACACTTTCTTGTATCGACACCAAACTTGGTATGTGGACTTGTGACTACAACCTGACTACGCACAATAAATTTGGTGATGTTTGAGGTATGCATATGTGTGGGGGGTTATTGGGGTGTGTGGGGGAAGAAGTTTATCTGTGTATATGTGTGTGTGTGGGACAGGGGGGGGTTAATTGGGTGTGTGTATAATGTAGCAACATTGGGTTGCCAGTGCAACTCCTGCTCAACTGCTTGGCCCCCACATTGCTGCTTGCAGCTATATTTGGGGGCCAAGCAGCGAAGCTGCGAGGCAACCCATAGTGATTCTACGTATTCTTATTATTATTATTATAACGAAACGCTAATTTGCCATTAAACCATACAGTAAAAAGTTGGGATATTCGGCACATTGATTCGGTTCAGTCATATCTTTAATTTATCAAAGTTTCAAGTCTGCACTTTGAGTGCTCTAGCGCCACCAACATTTCAAATTTTTTATTACATCTATGCACATAACGTTTGAATGGTACACCACATTTTGAACATTAAGGTATATTTGGAATCCTTGGATGAGACCGAACTCAACGCAGATGTCAATTTATGGGGTAAACGTAATTGATCAGGCTGCCATATTGGATTTAATCAAAAACACCTAAAAGGCATCAAAGTTCGCAAAGTTTGTCCGATTTTCACGAAACTTGACGCAGATGATCTTCAGACTATGACTCACAAATGTTATTGCTTTTCGGAGCCATATTCAAAACCCATCGCCCGTCGTGACCAATCAAGTTTGGCGGCGAAGCCGCCAAACAGGAATTGAAGTGATCTCAGCAAGGCTTTCGCGTATCAACACCAAACTCAGTACAGGGTCTCAGGACCCAATTAGGAGGAGGCTCAATAAATTTGGTGACTTTTGACCTATAGGTGGCGCTATAATTACCAAAATTACGTTTTAGCCTGTAACGGGTCATGTGTTTGGAATTAAAGCATATTAGTGATATCTGTTAATACCTTGAGAGGTCCTTAGGCCGCCACATGCCAACATGTGACGTCAACATAAATGATCCAACCGCCATATTGGATGTCATCAAAAACACTTAAAAGGCATCAAAGGTCACAAAGTTTCTCCGATTTTCACGAAACTTGACGCAGATGATCGTCAGACCATGTCTCATAAATGCATTGCTTTCTGGAACCATATTCAAAACCTGTTGCCCGTGACAACCAATCAAGTTTGGCGGCGAAGCCGCCAAACAGGAAGTGAAGTGATATCTCAGCAATGCTTTCACATATCAAAACCAAACTAGGTATATAGGTTCAGGACTCAATCAGGAGGACACTCAAGAAATGTGGTAAATTTTGACCACTATGTGGCGCTATAATCACAGGAAGTGGGCTCATATTTCTGCAATGCTTTCACGTATCGAAACCAAACTTGGCTCATTGACTCGGGACCACATCCTGAGGACATACAATAATTTTAGCGACCTTTGACCACTAGGGGTGCTATAATTTGCAACACTTTCTCGTATCAACACCAAACTTGGTATATGGACTCGTGACTACAACCTGAGGACGCACAATAAATGTGGTGACTTTTGACCACTAGGGGTGCTATAATTATCAACACTTTCTCGTATCGACACCAAACTTGGTATGTGGACTCGTGACTACAACCTGACTATGCACAATACATTTGGTGATGTTTGAGGTATGCATATGTATGGGGGGTTATTGGGGTGTGTGGGAGAGGAAGTTTATCTTTGTATATGTGTGTGTGTGGGACGGGTGGTTAATTGGGTGTGTGTATAATGTAGCAACATTGGGTTGCCATGACAACTCCTGCTCAACTGCTTGGCCCCCACATTGCTGCTTGCAGCTATATTTAGGGGTCCGAGCAGCGTAGCTGCAGGAACCCTATTGTTTCTGTACCGTTCATTTTTTGGCCAAAATTCTGTAAAAATCATACTGCAGCCTAAACCGTAACTCCAAAACTCTTGAAATTTTCAGGTATGGTTACCAGTACCCCCCTCTACCCATAACCCAAAATTTGGGGTACTGCACCCAAAGGTGGCGCTATTGAAAAAAAAAGTTAATTATGCTTATTTCTCCTTACCAGATTCACCTAGACTCAAAATTCTTTCAGAATATTAATCTCTAAACTCAGATGCATCTTTTTGGCCCTGGTCTTATGGTCTACAAATGTTTACTTTTTCCACAATTTCATGGAAAAGCCAAACATTATAAAAAGTTTCACACTCTTCAAAAATAATCGAATCTTCACCAAAATTCTCACAGACAATGTTTAGACCAAGCCTCACAAAAGTTATCGCTCAGAATTTTGATATTTTGTTCCATTTCAGAGATATAGGCCAATAAAGTTAGACCACTTAGGCCTTTTTTCCTAGATCACCTATATTCCTATAAACCGTAAGTCCTAGAAACTTGACATTTTCAAGTATTGTTACCAGTACCCCCCACTACCCATAACCCAAATTTGGGGTACTGCACCCAAAGGTGGCGCTCTTGTCAAAAACGCTTATTTCTCCTTACCAGATTCACCTAGACTCAAAATTCTTTCATCATATTAATCTCTACATTCAGATGCATCTTTTTCACCCTGGTCTTATGCTCTAAAAATGTTTACTTTTGCCACAATTTCAGAGAAAAGCCAAACATCATAAAAAGTTTCACAGGCTTCAAAAATTATCAAATCTTCACCAAAATTCTCACAGACAATGTTTAGACAAAGCCTCACAAAAGTTATCAAAAGAATTTGGATACGTTGTTCCATTTCAGAGATATAGGCCAATAAAGTTCGACCACTCAGCCCATTTCTCCTATATCACCTATATTCCTATATGAGTATTTTTTTTTTCTTGGATAACAACCATACAACCATCATTAGGTGGATACCATTAACAGTGCACATTTTCAGATATGTACTCTTTTTTATAAAGCCCTTAATTCTATTGTCAAATGTATGCTAGGAATTTTCTTGATGTTGTGTGTTTGCCAACACACATTTTCACCATTTGAATGTGACTGCTCAATGTGTATGATTGTCAGTGGCTGAGTGGGATAATGCCTAGTGCTGGTGTTTGTTAGGTTGAGAGTTCGAATCCTGCTAGAGCTTTAGGCTCAAGATGCACATGCTATTGGTTATTGAAGATTCACACTATTGAACAGCACCTGAATGACATCAGACAATTAACATTCACACTAATAGACCTCTGAAGTTCGCCTACAAAAAAGATCCAAAACGGCCATCTTTGCCCATATAAGGAGATCCGGTTGTTAATTGAAGCTAACTATCTATGGCAAATTGCATTGCAAGTTAGCTCTGGAGTAGCAAAAATCTAAGTGAGCCGCCTTTACTTACCGGAGATAACAGTATCCACTCGAAGGCAGAGGACAAAAGTATGTTCAGGAAAACGTATGCATTTCAGACTTTTTCATCCCCACGAGACTTAACAGGTGCGATTATTCAAAATCCCCATGTTATTTTCCCATAGGAAAAAATCGCCAGATACCGGATGTCAAAGATGGCAGCTTTTTTGTAGGCGAACTTCAGAGGTCTATTAGTTGCCAAGAATCAGAATGCCGACACACTCTATGACATATAGGGGAACTTCTTTGTTTACTATTTTTCCTTCATCATTAAGTCTATCATATTTATATTTCATCCATTACTGTTCTTCTCTATAAATGTCTAATTGCCCCAGAATATCCAAAAGTTTTCAGGTGTACTCTTTCAGGAAAGCCCTTCATTTTATTGTCAAATGTGTACTTGGAGTTTTTCTTGTGTGTTTACCAACACACATTTTCACCATTTGAATGTGACTGCTGAATGTGTATGATTGTCAGTGGCAGAGTGGGATAATGCCTAGTGCTGGTGTTTGTTAGGTTGAGAGTTCGAATCCTGCTAGAGCTTTAGGCTCAAGATGCACATGCTATTGGTTATTGAAGATTCACACTATTGAACAGCACCTGAATGACATCAGACAATTAACATTCACACTCATTAGTTGCCAAGAATCAGAATGCCGACACACTCTATGACATATAGGGGAACTTCTTTGTTTACTATTTTTCCTTCATCATTAAGTCTATCATTTATATTTCATCCATTACTGTTCTTCTCTATAAATGTCTATTTGCCCCAGAATATCCAAAAGTTTTCAGGTGTATTTTTTCAGGAAAGCCCTTCATTTTATTGTCAAATATATACTTGGAGTTTTTCTTGTGTGTTTACCAACACACATTTTCACCATGTGAATGTGACTACCCAATATGTAGGTTTGTCAGTGGCTCAGTGGGATAATGCCTAGTGCTGGTGTTTGTTAGGTTGAGGGTTCGAATCCCCGGTAGTGCTTTAGGCTCTAGCTCGAATACTATTGGTTATTGAAGATTCACACCATTGAACAGCACCTGAATGACATCAGGCAATCAACATTCACACTCATCAGTTGCCAAGAATCAGAATGCCGAGACACTCTATGACATTCAGGGGAACTTCTTTGTTTACTATTTTTCCTTCATCATTAAGTCTATCATATTTATATTTAATCTATTAGTGTTCATCTCTACAAATGTCTAATCGCCCCTCCATGCTTGGAGTTTTTCTTGTGTGTTTACCAATACACATTTTCACCATGTGAATGTGACTGGCCAACATGTAGGATTGACAGTGGCTCAGTGGGATAATGCCTTGTACTGGTGATCCTTAGGTTGAGAGTTCAAATCCCACTTGAAGCATTAGTGGGTTGTGGATGTTAGCATACTACAATAGAATGCTGTTGGGTTGTGGAGGATAACACACTATAACATTACAGCTACTTGTCAATATGGGCTTGTAGTGCAAGGCAAGTATTACTGTATAATTATAAGCTGTAGCCTATAATTATTTGTTATTCTTATAATATTTGTCATTTCTTATACATATTTAGTCGGCTCTTCCACTTGACAGAACAACTCTATATCGGTTAAGGATGTCACGCATGAAACAATGCTGCAGAAACATGAAAATACGACTTTGAGTTTAGTAGGCTATAATTTTCAGTTCCTGTTTATCTATTGCACAATGGGTAATAATTTAAAGGAATCATGTTTGCAGTCTTGTAAATAGTGACCCTGCAAGATCCCTAGTCATTGCAAAATCATAGTCTGTGACTTAAAACTCTACTACTTGTCTTTAGATGTGAGAGGGTCTGAGACTGTAGTCTTTCAAAAATCTTTTCCAAATCTTTGCAAATCTTTCCAAAGTTTACCCGCTGGGAAACCCTGTAGCTCCGGAGCAGGGGCTCAGACCAGGATAAATTGTTTGCTCGCCCTCAGTTCGCTCTTTTGTTCATCTCAACCCAGCACTCCAGTGTGTCCTGCTCTGTGTGCGTCTTTGAGTTAACGTAAGTCATCATTTTAATCACCCTCACTATGACTTTTGTGATGTTTATCAGTTTGTAGAGTAGCTCTGCCATCATGTGTAAAGTTAAGGTCTTTGTTTGTTGGTTTGGTGTGTTGGAGTCCCATGTGAGAGATGATTAGGTGATGTTGGTTGACTTGGGATGTCAAGTATTGTTTAGTTGTACCTTATATAGCCTTATGATTTCAGTTTATTGTTCAAATGTCAATTGGTTTGTTTGTGAGTTGGGATCTGTACTGATTTACCCCATTTCACTGATTACTCCATTTTCTGTTTGTTTCCTCTTTGATGCAGCACACATACAAATAAAGAACAAAAGAACAGATGAATTGAAACTCAAATAAAGTTAACTTGTGTTGCACCGAAACCTGCCATCTTCGTGTCATCACTCCATACCATTGAGCCTTCTGAGTCACACCATTGTTTGTTAGGTTGAGAGTTCGAATCCTGCTAGAGCTTGAAGCTCAAGATGCACATGCTATTGGTTATTGAAGATTGACACCATTGAACAGCACCTGAATGACATCAGGCAATTAACATTCACACTCATTAGTTGCCAAGAATCAGAATGCCGACACACTCTATGACATATAGGGGAACTTCTTTGTTTACTATTTTTCCTTCATCATTAAGTCTATCATATTTATATTTCATCCATTACTGTTCTTCTCTATAAATGTCTATTTGCCCCAGAATATCCAAAAGTTTTCAGGTGTATTTTTTCAGGAAAGCCCTTTATTTTATTGTCAAATATATACTTGGAGTTTTTCTTGTGTGTTTACCAACACACATTTTCACCATGTGAATGTGACTACCCAATATGTAGGATTGTCAGTGGCTCAGTGGGATAATGCCTAGTGCTGGTGTTTGTTAGGTTGAGGGTTCGAATCCCCGGTAGTGCTTTAGGCTCTAGCTCGAATACTATTGGTTATTGAAGATTCACACCATTGAACAGCACCTGAATGACATCAGGCAATCAACATTCACACTCATCAGTTGCCAAGAATCAGAATGCCGAGACACTCTATGACATTCAGTGGAACTTCTTTGTTTACTATTTTTCCTTCATCATTAAGTCTATCATATTTATATGTAATCTATTAGTGTTCATCTCTACAAATGTCTAATCGCCCCTCCATGCTTGGAGTTTTTCTTGTGTGTTTACCAATACACATTTTCACCATGTGAATGTGACTGGCCAAGATGTAGGATTGACAGTGGCTCAGTGGGATAATGCCTTGTACTGGTGATCCTTAGGTTGAGAGTTCAAATCCCACTTGAAGCATTAGTGGATTGTGGATGTTAGCATACTACAATAGAATGCTGTTGGGTTGTGGAGGATAACACACTATAACATTACAGCTACTTGTCAATATGGACTTGTAGTGCAAGGCAAGTATTACTGTATAATTATAAGCTGTAGCCTATAATTATTTGTTATTCTTATAATATTTGTCATTTCTTATACATATTTAGTCGGCTCTTCCACTTGACAGAACAACTCTATATCGGTTAAGGATGTCACGCATGAAACAATGCTGCAGAAACATGAAAATACGACTTTGAGTTTAGTAGGCTATAATTTTCAGTTCCTGTTTATCTATTGCACAATGGGTAATAATTTAAAGGAATCATGTTGCAGTCTTGTAAATAGTGACCCTGCAAGATCCCTAGTCATTGCAAAATCATAGTCTGTGACTTAAAACTCTACTACTTGTCTTTAGATGTGAGAGGGTCTGAGACTGTAGTCTTTCAAAAATCTTTTCCAAATCTTTGCAAATCTTTCCAAAGTTTACCCGCTGGGAAACCCTGTAGCTCCGGAGCAGGGGCTCAGACCAGGATAAATTGTTTGCTCGCCCTCAGTTCGCTCTTTTGTTCATCTCAACCCAGCACTCCAGTGTGTCCTGCTCTGTGTGCGTCTTTGAGTTAACGTAAGTCATCACTTTAATCACCCTCACTATGACTTTTGTGATGTTTATCAGTTTGTAGAGTAGCTCTGCCATCATGTGTAAAGTTAAGGTCTTTGTTTGTTGGTTTGGTGTGTTGGAGTCCCATGTGAGAGATGATTAGGTGATGTTGGTTGACTTGGGATGTCAAGTATTGTTTAGTTGTACCTTATATAGCCTTATGATTTCAGTTTATTGTTCAAATGTCAATTGGTTTGTTTGTGAGTTGGGATCTGTACTGATTTACCCCATTTCACTGATTACTCCATTTTCTGTTTGTTTCCTCTTTGATGCAGCACACATACAAGTAAAGAACAAAAGAACAGATTAATTGAAACTCAAATAAAGTTAACTTGTGTTGCACCGAAACCTGCCATTTTCGTGTCATCACTCCATACCATTGAGCCTTCTGAGTCACACCATTGAACAGCACCTGAATGACATCAGGCAATTAACATTCACACTCATTAGTTGCCAAGAATCAGAATGCTGACACTCTATGGCATATAGGGGAACTTCTTTGTTTACTATTTTTCCTTCATCATTAAGTCTATCGTATTTATATTTCATCCATTACTGTTCTTCTCTACAAATGTCTAATTGCCCCAGAATATCCAAAAGTTTTCAGGTGTACTCTTTCAGGAAAGCCCTTCATTTTATTGTCAAATGTATACTTGGAGTTTTTCTTGTGTGTTTACCAACACACATTTTCACCATTTGAATGTGACTGCTGAATGTGTATGATTGTCAGTGGCTCAGTGGGATAATGCCTTGTGCTGGTGTTTTTTAGGTTGAGAGTTCGAATCCTGCTAGAGCTTTGGGCTCAAGATGCACATGCTATTGGTTATTGAAGATTGACACAATTGAACAGCACCTGAATGACATCAGGCAATTAACATTCACACTCATTAGTTGCCAAGAATCAGAATGCCGACACAATCTAAGACATATAGGGGAACTTCTTTGTTTACTATTTTTCCTTCATCATTAAGTCTATCGTATTTATATTTCATCCATTACTGTTCTTCTCTATAAATGTCTAATTGCCCCAAAATGTCCAAAAGTTTTCAGGTGTACTCTTTCAGGAAAGCCCTTCATTTTATTGTCAAATGTATACTTGGAGTTTTTCTTGTGTGTTTACCAACACACATTTTCACCATGTGAATGTGACTGCCTAATATGTCGGATTGTTAGTGGCTCAGAGGGATAATGCCTAGTGCTGGTGTTTGTTAGGTTGAGAGTTCGAATCCTGCTAGAGCTTTAGGCTCAAGATGCACATGCTATTGGTTATTGAAGAGTCACACCATTGAACAGCACCTGAATGACATCAGGCAATCAACATTCACACTCATTAGTTGCCAAGAATCAGAATTCCGACACACTCGAAGACATATAGGGGAACTTCTTTGTTTACTATTTTTCCTTCATCATTAAGTCTATCATATTTATATTTCATCCATTACTGTTCTTCTCTACAAATGTCTAATTGTCCCAGAATTTCCAAACGTTTTCAGGTGTTCTCTTTCAGGAAAGCCCTTCATTTTATTGTCAAATGTATACTTGGAGTTTTTCTTGTGTGTTTACCAATACACATTTTCAGCATGTGAATGTGACTGGCAAAGATGTAGGATTGACAGTGGCTTAGTGGGATAATGCCTTGTACTGGTCATCCTTATGTTGAGTGTTCAAATCCCACCTGAAGCATTAGTGTTAAAATACTGTTGGGTTGTGGAGGTTAGCATACTAGAATAGAATGCTGTTGGGTTGTGGAGGTTAGCACACTATAACATTACAGCATTACAGCTACTTGTCAATATGGACTTGTAGTGCAAGGCAAGTATAACTGTATAATTATACGCTGTTTATCTTATTGACTCCGACACAGAACCCACCACCACAAATACAATTCAATTCTGTGGGAAACACTGCCTTCCATTATCAAACCCTTCATCTTATCCACAACAAATAAATAGTCCTGTAGAATCAAGTATTGTTAGAATACTGTTGGGTTGTGGAGGTTAGCACACTATAATGTTACAGCACAGGGTAATCCTAATTTTATGCATCAAATTTATTCCAATCCAACTCAAAAGTGTTGAACGACACAAAGTGAAGGTTTTATCCAGATCAAAACCAAGAATAGATTATGTGATCTAATCCAATTTCAGGATCCTTGTTTCCCTTTGAACAACCCATTTTCAAGATTTGATCCAATCCGATAGCTGAAATCCGGTAACTGAAATCCGATAACCGAAATCCGATCACGTTTCTTTTGAACAATTGTGCCCAAACAATCAAAGCATATGTAAAACTAAAAAGCTATGCCATCATGTTCGTTTTGCTCGGACCCCGTAAATCACCGCTTGCGGTTATATTTATTATTATTATTACACATCTTTCCGCTGTCATTGAAGTCTATGGCAGCCCATAGAACCGTACAGTAAAAAGTTGTGAAATTTGGCACATTGATTCGGGACAGTATAAAAATGAATTTGAGCAAGTTTTATGCCTGAACCACAGAGAGTCTAGCGCCACCAATGGGTCAAAGTTGACATTGCATCCATGCAATTAACTTTTGAACCGTATGCCCGATTTTGAATATCGCAATATCTTTGGAAGTCTTGGATGAGGCCGAACTCAACGCACCCCATGACGTCAATTTCCGCCATGTTGGATCTTCCGCCATATTGTATTTCATCAAAAACACTTAAAAGGCATCAAAGTTCGCAAAGTTTGTCCGATTTTCACGAAACTTGACGCAGATGATCGTCAGACCATGACTCATAAACGCATTGCTTTTTGGAGACATATTCAAAACCGGTTGCCTGTGACGACCAATCAAGTTTGGCGGCGAAGCCGCCAAACAGGAAGTGAAGTGATATCTCAGCAAGGCTTTCGCGTATCAACACCAAACTCAGTACAGGGTCTCAGTACCCAATTAGGAGGAGGCTCAATAAATTTGATGACTTTTGACCTATAGGTGGCGCTATAATTAGCAAAATTATGTTTTAGCCTGTAACGGGTCATGTGTTTAGAATTAAAGCATATTAGTGATATCTGTTAATACCTTGAGAGGTCCTTAGGCCGAAACATGCCAACATGTGACGTCAACATAATTTATTCGACCGCCATATTGGATGTCATCAAAAACACTTAAAAGGCATCAAAGGTCAGAAAGTTTCTCCGATTTTCACGAAACTTGACGCAGATGATCGTCAGACCATGACTCATAAACGCATTGCTTTTTGGAGACATATTCAAAACCGGTTGCCTGAGACGACCAATCAAGTTTGGCGGCGAAGCCGCCAAACAGGAAGCGAAGTAATATCTCAGTAAAGCTTTAACGTATCAAAACCAAACTCAGTACATGGGGTCAGGACCCAATAAGGAGAAGGCTCAATAAATTTGATGACTTTTGACCTATAGGTGGCGCTATAATAAGCAAAATTACATTTTGGCCTGTAACGGGTGATGTGTTTGGAATTAAAACTTACTATTGGTGTCTGTTAATGTTAATGTTAATATACTAGTGATGTCTCTGGGAGGTCCTAAGGCTGACAGATGTGATTTTGTGATGTCAACATAATTGATCTGGCCGCCATATTGGATTTAATCAAAATCACTTAAAAGGCATCAAAGGTCACAAAGTTCATCCGATTTTCATGAAACTTGGTTCAGATGATCTTCAGACCATGACTCACAAACGCATTGCTTTTTGGACCCATATTCAAAACCCATCGCCCGTCTTGACCAATCAAGTTTGGCGGCGAAGCCGCCAAACAGGAAGTGAAGTGATCTCAGCAAGGCTTTTGCGTATCAACACCAAACTCAGTACAGGGTCTCAGGACCCAATTAGGAGGAGGCTCAATAAATTTGATGACTTTTGACCTATAGGTGGCGCTATAATCACAAGAAGTGGGCTCATATTTCAGCAATGCTTTCACATATTGAAACCAAACTTAGTATATGGACTTGGGACCTCATCCTGAGGACAGACAATAATTTTAGCAACGTTTGACCACTAGGGGTGCTATAATTTGCAACACTTTCTCGTATCGACACCAAACTTGGTACCTGGACTCGGGACCACATCCTGAATAAGGACAATACATTTAGTGACCTTTGACCACTAGGGGCGCTATAATTAGAAAAACTTTATCGTATCGACACCAAACTTGGTACATGGACTCGGGAACACATCCTGAAGACGCACAATATATTTAGTGAGCTTTGACCACTAGGGGTGCTACAATTATCAACACTTTCTTGTATCGACACCAAACTTGGTATGTGGACTTGTGACTACAACCTGACTACGCACAATAAATTTGGTGATGTTTGAGGTATGCATATGTGTGGGGGGTTATTGGGGTGTGTGGGGGAAGAAGTTTATCTGTGTATATGTGTGTGTGTGGGACAGGGGGGGTTAATTGGGTGTGTGTATAATGTAGCAACATTGGGTTGCCATGACAACTCCTGCTCAACTGCTTGGCCCCCTCATTGCTGCTTGCAGCTATATTTGGGGGCCAAGCAGCGAAGCTGCGAGGCAACCCATAGTGATTCTACGTATTCTTATTATTATTATTATTATTATAACGAAACGCTAATTTGCCATTAAACCATACAGTAAAAAGTTGGGATATTCGGCACATTGATTCGGTTCAGTCATATCTTTAATTTATCAAAGTTTCAAGTCTGCACTTTGAGTGCTCTAGCGCCACCAACATTTCAAATTTTTTATTACATCTATGCACATAACGTTTGAATGGTACACCACATTTTGAACATTAAGGTATATTTGGAATCCTTGGATGAGACCGAACTCAACGCAGATGTCAATTTATGGGGTAAACGTAATTGATCAGGCTGCCATATTGGATTTAATCAAAAACACCTAAAAGGCATCAAAGTTGGCAAAGTTTGTCCGATTTTCACGAAACTTGACGAAGATGATCTTCAGACCATGACTCATAAATGCATTGCTTTTTGGAGCCATATTCAAAACCCGTCGCCCGTGGTGACCAATCAAGTTTGGCGGCGAAGCCGCCAAACAGGAAGTGAAGTAATCTCAGCAAGGCTTTCGCGTATCAACACCAAACTCAGTACAGGGTCTCAGTACCCAATTAGGAGGAGGCTCAATAAATGTGATGACTTTTGACCTATAGGTGGCGCTATAATTAGCAAAATTACGTTTTAGCCTGTAACGGGTCATGTGTTTGGAATTAAAGCATATTAGTGATATCTGTTAATACCTTGAGAGGTCCTTAGGCCGACACATGCCAACATGTGACGTCAACATAATTGATTCGACCGCCATATTGGATTTCACCAAAAACATTTAAAAGGCATCAAAGGTCACAAAGTTTCTCCGATTTTCATGAAACTTGACGCAGATGATCGTCAGACCATGACTCATAAACGCATTGCTTTTTGGAGACATATTCAAAACCGGTTGCCCGTGACAACCAATCACGTTTGGCGGCGAAGCCGCCAAACAGGAAGTGAAGTGATCTCAGCAAGGCTTTCGCATATCAACACCAGACTCAGTACAGGGTCTCAGGACCCAATTAGGAGGAGGCTCAATAAATGTGATGACTTTTGACCTATAGGTGGCGCAATAATCACAAGAAGTGGGCTCATATTTCAGCAATGCTTTCACATATTGAAACCAAACTTAGTATATGGACTTGGGACCTCATCCTGAGGACAGACAATAATTTTAGCAACCTTTGACCACTAGGGTTGCTATAATTTGCAACACTTTCTCGTATCAACACCAAACTTGGTATATGGACTCGTGACTACAACCTGAGGACGCACAATAAATTTGGTGACTTTTGACCACTAGGGGTGCTATAATTATCAACACTTTCTCGTATCGACACCAAACTTGGTATATGGACTCGTGACTACAACCTGACTATGCACAATACATTTGGTGATGTTTGAGGTGTGCATATGTATGGGGGGTTATTGGGGTGTGTGGGAGAGGAAGTTTATCTGTGTATATGTGTGTGTGTGGGACGGGTGGTTAATTGGGTGTATGTATAATGTAGCAACATTGGGTTGCCATGACAACTCCTGCTCAACTGCTTGGCCCCCACATTGCTGCTTGCAGCTATATTTGGGGGCCAAGCAGCGAAGCTGCGCGGCAACCCTTAGTGATTCTACCTTTTCTTATTGGGGGCCAAGCAGCGAAGCTGCGCGGCAACCCTTAGTGATTCTACCTTTTCTTATTGGGGGCCAAGCAGCGAAGCTGCGAAGGCACCCATTGTGTTTCTATGATTTCTTATTATTATTTAACATCTTTCTTCCCGAATGGGAGTCTATGGCAGCCCATAGAACCGTCTGGTAAAAAGTTGTGAAATTTGGCACACCGATTGGGGACAGTCCCATGTTTAAGTTCACCAAGTTTCATGTCAGCAGCTTGAGCACTCTAGCGCCACCAACAGGCCAAAGTTAGACATGCGTTCACGCACGTAACTTTTGACCCGTATGCCCGATTGTCAAAAATGAGGTATCGTTGGAATCCTTGGACCAAGCCGAGTTCAACGCACCCTATGACGTCATTTTCCGCCATGATGGATTTTCCGCCATATTGGATTTTAGTGAAAGTGAAACTAATCTTTCACAGGTCACAAATTTTGTCCGATCGTCACCAAACTAGACACACATGATCTTCAGGCCATGCCTCATTAACGCATTGCTTTTTGTCTTCGGAACTAAAACCGTTCGCGCGTACCAGCCAATCAAAATTTGCGGCAAAGCCGCCAAACAGGAAGTGAGCTCATATCTCAGCAACCCATAAATCTATCATAACCAAACTTAGTACATGGACTCAGTACCCAATTAGGGGGACGCTCAAGAAATCTGATGACCTTTGACCTCTAGGGGGCGCTGTAATTAAGAAACATGCCTTTTGGCCTGTAGCTGCTGTTGTGTTTGGAATTAAAATGTACTAGTGGTGTCTGGTAATACTGTTGGAGGTCCTTAGGCCGACCCAAGCCAACTTGTGATGTCATCGTAATTGATTCGGCCGCCATATTGGATTTAATCAAAAACACGTACAAGTTTTCGCAGGTCACAAATTTCAGCGGATCCTCACCAAAATTGGCAGAGACTATCTTCAGACCATGCCCTATCAGTGTATTGCTTTCTGGAACAATTGACAGAAGCATTCGCCCGTAACAGCCAATCAAAATTGGTGGCGAAGCCGCCAAACAGGAAGTGAGGTCATATCTCAGCAACCCTGCCATGTATCATAACCAAACTTACTACATAGATTCATGACCCCATTAGGAGGACGCACAAAACATTTGGTGACCTTTGACCTGTAGGCAGTTCTGCAATTAGCAATATTGTATTTTGATCTGTAGTTGCTTGTGTTTTAGCAATCTTTTATTTTTTGATGTGAAACTGATGACAACATGTTCCATCCAGTTAATTCTAATGCGTGCGTGCAACGGCGGGGCGGGACGTGGTGGGGGGGGGATAGGAGTGATTAGGTGGGGGGGCTGGCTGGCGGAGGCGTCAGCGGCAATACTCAGCCCTGTTTCAGCCCAGAAAGAATATGTTTTGATGTGAAAGTTGTTGAAAGTGTTGATCGCGGGTGTCTGCTGAGTTCTATCTTGTCGCCGTAGCTACTCCGGCCTATTCTGCTTGGCCCCCTCATTGCTGCTTGCAGCTATATTTTCTTATTATTATACTTTCTTCCGCCATGGAAGTCAATGGCAGCCCATAGAACCGTCTGGTGAAAAGTTGTGAAATTTGGCACACTGATTGGGGACAGTCTCATGATTAATTTCACCAAGTTTCATACCGGCACCTTGAGCGCTCTAGCGCCACCAACAGGCCAAAATTGGACTTGCGTTCACGCACGTAACTTCTGACCTGTTTACCCGATTGTCAAAAATGAGGTATCATTGGAATCCTTGGACCAAGCCGAGTTCAACGCACCCTATGACGTCATTTTCCGCCATGATGGATTTTCCGCCATTTTGGATTTCATCAAAATCCCTTAAAACGTATCAGAGGTCACAAATTTTATCCGATCGACACCAAACTTCACAGATATCATCTACAGACCATGCCTCATTAATGCATTGCTTTTTGTCTTCGGAACTAAAACCGTTCGCGCGTAACAGCCAATCGAAATTTGCGGCGAAGCCGCCAAACAGGAAGTGAGCTCATATCTCAGCAACCCATTCGTCTATCATAACCAAACTTAGTCCATGGACTCAGGACCCCATCAGGGGGAAGCTCAAGAAATTTGGTGACCTTTGACCTCTAGGGGGCGCTTTAATTAAGAAACATGCCTTTTGGCCTGTAGCTGCTGTTGTGCTTAGAATTAAAACGCACTAGTGGTGTCTGATAATACTGTTAGAGGTCCTTAGGCCGACACAAGCCAACTTGTGATGTCATCGTAATTTATTCGACCGCCATATTGGATTTAATCAAAAACATCAAAAAGTTTTCGCAGGTCACAAATTTCAGCGGATCCTCACCAAAATTGGCGGAGACCATCTTCAGACCATGCCTTATCAGTGCCTTGCTTTTTGGAACAATTGACAAAAGCATTCGCCCGTAACAGCCAATCGAAATTGGTGGCGAAGCCGCCAAACAGGAAGTGAGCTCATATCTCAGCAACCCTTTCATGTATCATAACCAAACTTACTACATATATTCATGACCCCAGTAGGAGGACGCTCAAAAAAATTGGTGACCTTTGACCTGTAGGGGGTGCTGCAATTAGCAATATTGCATTTTGATGTGTAGTTGTGTTTTATCAATCTTTTATTTTTTGATGTGAAACTGATGACAACATGTTCCATCCAGTTAATTCTAATGCGTGCGTGCAAGAGCAGGGCAGGGCAGGACGGGGTGGGACGGGCTGGCGTGATTAGGTGGGGGGGGCTGGCTGGCGGAAGCAGTGGCAAAACTCAGCCCTGTTTCAGCCCTACAAAGTCAGTTATGTTTTGATGTGAAAGTTGTTGAAAGTGTTAATCGCGGATGCCTGCTGAGTTCTATCTTGTCGCCGTAGCTACTCCGGCCTATTCTGCTTGGCCCCCTCATTGCTGCTTGCAGCTATATTTATTATTATTATTATTACACATCTTTCCGCTGTCATTGAAGTCTATGGCAGCCCATAGAACCGTACAGTAAAAAGTTGTGAAATTTGGCACATTGATTCGGGACAGTATAAAAATTAATTTGAGCAAGTTTTATGCCTGAACCACAGAGAGTCTAGCGCCACCAATGGGTCAAAGTTGACATTGCATCCATGCAATTAACTTTTGAACCGTATGCCCGATTTTGAATATCGCAATATCTTTGGAAGTCTTGGATGAGGCCGAACTCAACGCACCCCATGACGTCAATTTCCGCCATGTTGGATCTTCCGCCATATTGTATTTCATCAAAAACACTTAAAAGGCATCAAAGTTCGCAAAGTTTGTCCGATTTTCACGAAACTTGACGCAGATGATCGTCAGACCATGACTCATAAACGCATTGCTTTTTGGAGACATATTCAAAACCGGTTGCCTGTGACGACCAATCAAGTTTGGCGGCGAAGCCGCCAAACAGGAAGTGAAGTGATATCTCAGCAAGGCTTTCGCGTATCAACACCAAACTCAGTACAGGGTCTCAGTACCCAATTAGGAGGAGGCTCAATAAATTTGATGACTTTTGACCTATAGGTGGCGCTATAATTAGCAAAATTATGTTTTAGCCTGTAACGGGTCATGTGTTTAGAATTAAAGCATATTAGTGATATCTGTTAATACCTTGAGAGGTCCTTAGGCCGAAACATGCCAACATGTGACGTCAACATAATTTATTCGACCGCCATATTGGATGTCATCAAAAACACTTAAAAGGCATCAAAGGTCAGAAAGTTTCTCCGATTTTCACGAAACTTGACGCAGATGATCGTCAGACCATGACTCATAAACGCATTGCTTTTTGGAGACATATTCAAAACCGGTTGCCTGAGACGACCAATCAAGTTTGGCGGCGAAGCCGCCAAACAGGAAGCGAAGTAATATCTCAGTAAAGCTTTAACGTATCAAAACCAAACTCAGTACATGGGGTCAGGACCCAATAAGGAGAAGGCTCAATAAATTTGATGACTTTTGACCTATAGGTGGCGCTATAATAAGCAAAATTACATTTTGGCCTGTAACGGGTGATGTGTTTGGAATTAAAACTTACTATTGGTGTCTGTTAATGTTAATGTTAATATACTAGTGATGTCTCTGGGAGGTCCTAAGGCTGACAGATGTGATTTTGTGATGTCAACATAATTGATCTGGCCGCCATATTGGATTTAATCAAAATCACTTAAAAGGCATCAAAGGTCACAAAGTTCATCCGATTTTCATGAAACTTGGTTCAGATGATCTTCAGACCATGACTCACAAACGCATTGCTTTTTGGACCCATATTCAAAACCCATCGCCCGTCTTGACCAATCAAGTTTGGCGGCGAAGCCGCCAAACAGGAAGTGAAGTGATCTCAGCAAGGCTTTTGCGTATCAACACCAAACTCAGTACAGGGTCTCAGGACCCAATTAGGAGGAGGCTCAATAAATTTGATGACTTTTGACCTATAGGTGGCGCTATAATCACAAGAAGTGGGCTCATATTTCAGCAATGCTTTCACATATTGAAACCAAACTTAGTATATGGACTTGGGACCTCATCCTGAGGACAGACAATAATTTTAGCAACGTTTGACCACTAGGGGTGCTATAATTTGCAACACTTTCTCGTATCGACACCAAACTTGGTACCTGGACTCGGGACCACATCCTGAATAAGGACAATACATTTAGTGACCTTTGACCACTAGGGGCGCTATAATTAGAAAAACTTTATCGTATCGACACCAAACTTGGTACATGGACTCGGGAACACATCCTGAAGACGCACAATATATTTAGTGAGCTTTGACCACTAGGGGTGCTACAATTATCAACACTTTCTTGTATCGACACCAAACTTGGTATGTGGACTTGTGACTACAACCTGACTACGCACAATAAATTTGGTGATGTTTGAGGTATGCATATGTGTGGGGGGTTATTGGGGTGTGTGGGGGAAGAAGTTTATCTGTGTATATGTGTGTGTGTGGGACAGGGGGGGTTAATTGGGTGTGTGTATAATGTAGCAACATTGGGTTGCCATGACAACTCCTGCTCAACTGCTTGGCCCCCTCATTGCTGCTTGCAGCTATATTTATTATTATTATTATTACACATCTTTCCGCTGTCATTGAAGTCTATGGCAGCCCATAGAACCGTACAGTAAAAAGTTGTGAAATTTGGCACATTGATTCGGGACAGTATAAAAATTAATTTGAGCAAGTTTTATGCCTGAACCACAGAGAGTCTAGCGCCACCAATGGGTCAAAGTTGACATTGCATCCATGCAATTAACTTTTGAACCGTATGCCCGATTTTGAATATCGCAATATCTTTGGAAGTCTTGGATGAGGCCGAACTCAACGCACCCCATGACGTCAATTTCCGCCATGTTGGATCTTCCGCCATATTGTATTTCATCAAAAACACTTAAAAGGCATCAAAGTTCGCAAAGTTTGTCCGATTTTCACGAAACTTGACGCAGATGATCGTCAGACCATGACTCATAAACGCATTGCTTTTTGGAGACATATTCAAAACCGGTTGCCTGTGACGACCAATCAAGTTTGGCGGCGAAGCCGCCAAACAGGAAGTGAAGTGATATCTCAGCAAGGCTTTCGCGTATCAACACCAAACTCAGTACAGGGTCTCAGTACCCAATTAGGAGGAGGCTCAATAAATTTGATGACTTTTGACCTATAGGTGGCGCTATAATTAGCAAAATTATGTTTTAGCCTGTAACGGGTCATGTGTTTAGAATTAAAGCATATTAGTGATATCTGTTAATACCTTGAGAGGTCCTTAGGCCGAAACATGCCAACATGTGACGTCAACATAATTTATTCGACCGCCATATTGGATGTCATCAAAAACACTTAAAAGGCATCAAAGGTCAGAAAGTTTCTCCGATTTTCACGAAACTTGACGCAGATGATCGTCAGACCATGACTCATAAACGCATTGCTTTTTGGAGACATATTCAAAACCGGTTGCCTGAGACGACCAATCAAGTTAATCTCAGTAAAGCTTTAACGTATCAAAACCAAACTCAGTACATGGGGTCAGGACCCAATAAGGAGAAGGCTCAATAAATTTGATGACTTTTGACCTATAGGTGGCGCTATAATAAGCAAAATTACATTTTGGCCTGTAACGGGTGATGTGTTTGGAATTAAAACTTACTATTGGTGTCTGTTAATGTTAATGTTAATATACTAGTGATGTCTCTGGGAGGTCCTAAGGCTGACAGATGTGATTTTGTGATGTCAACATAATTGATCTGGCCGCCATATTGGATTTAATCAAAATCACTTAAAAGGCATCAAAGGTCACAAAGTTCATCCGATTTTCATGAAACTTGGTTCAGATGATCACTCACAAACGCATTGCTTTTTGGACCCATATTCAAAACCCATCGCCCGTCTTGACCAATCAAGTTTGGCGGCGAAGCCGCCAAACAGGAAGTGAAGTGATCTCAGCAAGGCTTTTGCGTATCAACACCAAACTCAGTACAGGGTCTCAGGACCCAATTAGGAGGAGGCTCAATAAATTTGATGACTTTTGACCTATAGGTGGCGCTATAATCACAAGAAGTGGGCTCATATTTCAGCAATGCTTTCACATATTGAAACCAAACTTAGTATATGGACTTGGGACCTCATCCTGAGGACAGACAATAATTTTAGCAACGTTTGACCACTAGGGGTGCTATAATTTGCAACACTTTCTCGTATCGACACCAAACTTGGTACCTGGACTCGGGACCACATCCTGAATAAGGACAATACATTTAGTGACCTTTGACCACTAGGGGCGCTATAATTAGAAAAACTTTATCGTATCGACACCAAACTTGGTACATGGACTCGGGAACACATCCTGAAGACGCACAATATATTTAGTGAGCTTTGACCACTAGGGGTGCTACAATTATCAACACTTTCTTGTATCGACACCAAACTTGGTATGTGGACTTGTGACTACAACCTGACTACGCACAATAAATTTGGTGATGTTTGAGGTATGCATATGTGTGGGGGGTTATTGGGGTGTGTGGGGGAAGAAGTTTATCTGTGTATATGTGTGTGTGTGGGACAGGGGGGGTTAATTGGGTGTGTGTATAATGTAGCAACATTGGGTTGCCATGACAACTCCTGCTCAACTGCTTGGCCCCCTCATTGCTGCATGCAGCTATATTTATTATTATTATTATAACGAAACGCTAATTTGCCATTAAACCATACAGTAAAAAGTTGGGATATTCGGCACATTGATTCGGTTCAGTCATATCTTTAATTTATCAAAGTTTCAAGTCTGCACTTTGAGTGCTCTAGCGCCACCAACATTTCAAATTTTTTATTACATCTATGCACATAACGTTTGAATGGTACACCACATTTTGAACATTAAGGTATATTTGGAATCCTTGGATGAGACCGAACTCAACGCAGATGTCAATTTATGGGGTAAACGTAATTGATCAGGCTGCCATATTGGATTTAATCAAAAACACCTAAAAGGCATCAAAGTTGGCAAAGTTTGTCCGATTTTCACGAAACTTGACGCAGATGATCTTCAGACCATGACTCATAAATGCATTGCTTTTAGGAGCCATATTCAAAACCCGTCGCCCGTCACGACCAATCAAGTTTGGCGGCAAAGCCGCCAAACAGGAAGTGAAGTGATCTCAGCAAGGCTTTTGCATATCAACACCAAACTCAGTAGAGGGTCTCAGGACCCAATTAGGAGGAGGCTCAATACATTTGATGACTTTTGACCTATAGGTGGCGCTATAATCACATGAAGTGGGCTCATATTTCAGCAATGCTTTCACATATTAAAACCAAACTCAGTATATGGACTTGGGACCTCATCCTGAGGACAGACAATAATTTTAGCAACCTTTGACCACTAGGGGTGCTATAATTTGCAACACTTTCTCGTATCAACACCAAACTTGGTATATGGACTCGTGACTACAACCTGAGGACGCACAATAAATTTGGTGACTTTTGACCACTAGGGGTGCTATAATTATCAACACTTTCTCGTATCGACACCAAACTTGGTATGTGGACTCGTGACTACAACCTGACTATGCACAATACATTTGGTGATGTTTGAGGTTTGCATATGTGTGGGGGGTTATTGGGGTGTGTGGGAGAGGAAGTTTATCTGTGTATATGTGTGTGTGTGGGACGGGTGGTTAATTGGGTGTGTGTATAATGTAGCAACATTGGGTTGCCATGACAACTCCTGCTCAACTGCTTGGCCCCCACATTGCTGCTTGCAGCTATATTTAACATAGTTGCTGCTTGCTTCTTCTGTTGATAAGATTGATGAATAGCCTATGCAGTAGTTGACTGGAAATGGAGGGCACATTTTCAAAGCTGTTTTCAATGAATTTGGTGATAAAGACAAAGGGCCCTATCATGACAGTCAAAAGCGCATCGTCACTCGTCAAAAGCTTATTCAAATTTAGTAGGATGTGTACAGACCACATTGGGAGGGTTTTCGTTATCAAACGTCGAGCGCATGGCGCAACAAGGTATTCCTAGGTTTTTTGATCAGTCATTTTGACATTCAACGGCGCATTTGAAGGACGCTTGCGAGACCATATGGGATAGTCATTCCACTAAACCCTGCTTTACTAAAACCTAGCATAGCCTTCACGCATTTGCACTCCTGTATTATTTGAACTCATTGGCAAAGTAAAACTAACTTCACCATGGTGTCAGTCAATGACAAGACATATGCAGTTACTTTCACTATTGACTGACAATGGGTTACCATCGAAAACATAGGCTGGAAAAAGCAACACTTACCCTAATATTCATCCTGCAGAGGAGTTGCTTATATCTCGTGACAGTGCGTCTTCAGCTGTGCTCCATACGTGTCTCTCGCCTCTCCCCTAATTACTTTTAACCATTACCAATTTGCAAATGATGGTGAATAACTACTAATCATGAGATGTACAGTATTTCGTAATATCTTTATTCTAATTATGTTTCCTATTGTAATCTTGCAATTTGTAATGTTTTGCTTGGACGTGGCTGGTGTGCGTTCATGGATGATGGGTGCACCCGCCAATATGACTGTTGACAATGCGCTCTTAAAATAACATATAAACAACTCGCCATAGACTTCTGATCAGGTGTACAATAGCGATTTTTAGACAATGCACTAAGCCACTCCCTAAATTCTTAATTGCCACACCCCTGGGCGCATTGTTTAAAAATTAAACGTGCAAAATAAGGAATTAAACTTCGCGCCGGGTGGAAAACGAGTTTTATGCCATGCGCAAGTGTGCAAAATACAGCCCAAAGTCAAATACGGTAGTCATACTTTAGCCTATCCATTTCTTTACAGTGGCGTGTCCTTTTCTTAATGATGTCGCATGCATGCCTAGATGAAGAGCGTGGCTTAAGTGACTTGAAGGCAGCAAAAGCTTTTGCTGCCTTTAAGCCACTTAAGCCACTTTGGGAAAGCAGCAAAAGTGGGATATAGTGCAACTGCTTCCCCAAAACAATTCCTCCATAACTGTGTATTTAATCGTTTGATATGTGGATAACTTTCAGTGGACTAAACAAAAGGTAAAGATTTTGTTATCACAAGGCTAGCTGGTTCGTTATATGGTGAAGCATATAGGCAACTTTGTTTGCAGCAGTGAAGCGGAGTTTGTTGTTAACATTGTTGGTAACTGTCAGGGAATTTAACCCCAACATATAGATACAAGAACCACAACACGTAGTATGGCTTTGCCCACAAACTCTGGTAGAAGAGGAGAGCCTGCTAATGTAAGGAAGAATTCCTCACACCATCAGTCTCTGACTCTGCAGCCCAAACGCTGTGTCTTTTAATGTAGGCCTACAGATGCACACAGAAAATAGGAAACAAGACATAGCAACTTCATAGACCTCTGAAGTTCGCCTACAAAAAAGCTGCCATCTTTGAGATCCAGTATCTGGCCATTTTTTCTATGGGAAAATAACATGGGGATTTTGAATTATCACACCTGTTAAACTCTCGCAGGGATGAAAAAGTCTGAAATGCAGACGTTTTCCTGAACACACTTTTGTCCTCTGCCTTCGAGTGGATACTGTGATCTCCGGTACGTGAAGACGGCACACTTGGATATATGCTACCCCAGAGCTAACTTGCTAGCTAACTTAATGGCAAGTTGCATTGCACGTTAGCTCTGGGGTAGCAAAAATCAAAGTGTGCCTCTTTCACGAACTGGAGATCCCAATGTCTACTCAAAGGCAGATGACAAAAGTATGTTTGGGAAAACGTCTGCATTTCTGATTTTGTCGTCCCCGCGAGAGTTTAACAGGTGTGATAATTCAAAATCCCCATGTTAATTTCCTATAGGAAAAATCTCAAGATACCGGATCTCCTTATATGGACAAAGATGGTAGCTTTTTTGTAGGCGAACTTCAGAGGTCTATTGTGACATACCAGAGCCCGTCTCCCCACTCTCTATTAATCCCATGCAAACCGAATTTGGCTGCAGTTCACCAGAGTTCACCAGAGGGGTCGTTGTTGCCCATAACACGCTAGCATTGATGCTATGTTATGCTATGATCATGCTAATGAATGACGTCATTGACACGTTTGAAAGGCTTTTTAGAACAATTAAGTGACTTAAAAAAATATAATACTCAACCAAGTGTATTGTCTTTGCCTCCCCTTTCGAAAACAATATTCAAATTACTTGAAAAAAAATTATATCCCGAAAAAAGTGGATTTTGAGGGGTACAGCTCCATAGACCTCCATTCATTCTGGACTCGCCCGCGAGCGCCCCTAGATGCAGTACCACACTGGAAGCCTTCCGACAGTGAAGGTTCTCCCCTTATTAGACATTCTCTGGACATACTCACCCACACACACACACAGACAGGGTGCAGTTCCTGTCTGTCTGGGTGCACACTTAACTTGTACTCTCTGTTCTTAGAACTCAGCACAACAATATTTCTGCTTACACAAATGGTTATACAATGATAATAATAATTTTATAGGAGAGATGCTAACGGTCTAATCTGATTCAATGAGCTGGAGCTAAAAGTGCAACTGTCAGACTCAGAGAACTGCTGGATAAACTGGGGAAAGGTAAAACTCAACACTCAAGGGGAGGTGGAAAATCAGTGTATTTCCCCAAATGGTGGAGTATTGCTTTAATAAATATTTCAACATCAATTTTACTTCCAAACTCTTGAATATTCTTTAAGTAAACTGAAACTGTAAAGTAGCTCCTATGTGTTTAATGTATTTTTGTAGGCTATATTTCATTATTTCTGATATGTGCACATGAAATGCACAGAGTGAAGTGGGAAATGATCTGTTTATGGTTGAGGCCTGCTCTATCTCTGTCTCACACAAACACACACACACACACACACAGCCTCTCTATCTTTATCTCTTACACTCACACACCCTCTTCCCCTCTCTCCCTCTCTCTCACTCTCTCTCTCTCTCCCATTGAGCCAGAGAGGTTGGTCATACCATCTGAGGGAAAGTCTCATAGTAATTTTTGGCAATGTACCTTTTTGTATTTCGTTTTGGTGACATAGCAAGCGTTGGTCAAAACCGTCTGCTAAGAAACTAAAGGCTAAACAGACGCAACATCATCCAGCATCACTTTCTCTAGTTTTAACTAGACCAGTGGTCCCCAAACTACGGCCGCATTTTGGGTGGCCCTCCAAAACATGTCCGTGGTATAGCTTCCGGCCCGCACGGGAGTCAGACCCGGTGGCAGGCACAAATTCACGGACGGGCATTACACCTTTCCAGGGGGTCACGGGAACTTAAATTGATCACGATACACTTGACAAAACATTCTAATATGAAAATGTAGATGCAATTGTTGTAAAATGGTGCAGCTCCTTTAAGATAGCACCGTGCACAGGGATAGAGAAAAAGCGAGAGGGGATATGCGTGTTAGAACTGAAATGCGTGTGGAAAAAGTAGACGTGCTGTTGAGACTTCGAGTCATATTCAAAATAATGCAAAAATAATTCCGCAGATAAAACCAATATCCTCGTTCATTTGCTAACCACTTTCAGATAGAGTGTTAGGAGTTAGCCCCGAAGTTACGGATAACTTCGGCCCTGGAGCGGTAACAAGCTCTATGTGGGGAAGTGGGGTTGGTTGGTGCAGCCAAGCTCATCCAGGGCGGGCACAAATGATTTCCAGGACGGGCCCAATCCCCCAAAGCCCCCCCATGACGCCGGGACTGACGGGAGTAGCCTACGACATCGTCAAACTATAACCTCCGTAATTTCCCCCATTCATTCTCTATGGCGAGTCTTAACATTACACATGTAATACTCTTTTTGTCCACTGGTGGTTGTTTTGGCGATGTTTCGCGTTTGCCATTGAAAACGGAATGAAAATATAGGTCTACCCAGAGAAAAGAGTATACACAAATCCGGCGAAACACGGAAGTAAAGCAGTGCCGCCATTACTGCGTTGCCTTGCTGCTAAGGAAGTAGTGAAGTAATGTGTTGATCCCGTAGGCGGCTGTAGCAGACGTTAGCTGTAGATGCGAAATCTTCTTTTTCTTAATTTTTATTTAGTACGTATGCTGTTCAGTGATGCCGGGAAAAGTGTGTTGTGTGGTCGGCTGTTTTAACAACAGTAGGAATATACAGACCTAGAATTAAACCGTTTGTGAAATTCACAAACCTTTGTTGCACATTGAGTGCCCATGTTTACAGGCTTACGGATTACACAGAGTTCCTTGTCGAGTGGAGGACCAAGATGTGCGTTAAAAGTGGATGAAATACATACGATTAATAAAATAATCCTGAATACCTGTAAAAACATGTATTTTACTGCTACAAGTGGTCATGGCTAATAGTTATTTGCAACTTCTGAAGCTTGTGAAAATATTAGCAACACAGCTACTAATGATAGAATTCAGTTTATTGTTGTCATTAATTAATACACGTCTTAATACATTATGTTGTCAATAAATTTCCTTAATCGGTAAGTTTTGGCCACTGCCTGACATCATCTACCCAATGTTCCCTTTCAGCTGACATTTTTTCATGAGCAGGATCTCCTATTTGATATTCTCTGACAGGATGCTTTCATTGAAAAGCCATTAGAAGGCACCGGCTTAGTGTCACACAGTCACACTCCGCAGGCACGCAGTAATGGCGGCAGGCAAGATGGCAGCGGCCATAAAGTTCGCGGCGGATTGGTGTATAGTGTCACTCCCCGATGTGAGTCGCTACCGGATGTGAGTCGCGCATGCGTCACTTTGCTACTTTGTGACTACCAGTGCTGTTAGCCACAGAATAATGACATTAGCCTACACAGCAGTAATGTATTATTTAGCGTAAGGCATCACATTTTCATGGCATGATCTCTAATGTCAGTTCTAGATTAGAGGCTGAAGTAGCCTGCTAGCGAGAGACCTCTGTAATATCAATAAAAATTGACTATACTAGACTACTTAAACGGCACCGACAATCAAAAAATCCAGTGGAAACTAGATGGCAGAAGTGTGTAGGCCAATCTGCCCACCATTTTTTTCTACTTCGCTACCTACAGATGTTTTACCGGTATGATATTTCGAAACGCAATGTTATTTCCCATAGACAATCGACGCCCGGAAGTTGGATGGATACGGAAGTTACGGAGGCGGGACTTATTCTGGAGAGGTCTATGGGAGGGCACTGACGCAAATTGAACGTTTTTTCAGTTGGCTTGCCATCGTACTGCGCAGGCTCGCACTTAGCTTTGTGACGTTAGCCATTGAACTGAATCTTGTAACTCTTATGATAGATGGTTCACACAGAAATTCTTCTCACACTTCCTTCACCTTCAAAGTCATCAAAGTTAAACATTTATTTATGTATTATTATTATTAATATCATCCTCACAAGTGATATCAAGTCGTGTTAATGTTGAAACTACCAGACATTATCATCTTCAAACACAATCATGGTAAAACAAAACAAAAAAGTTATAGCCTAATCGTCTTTCCACTTTTCCGACCTACAGCCAATCCATCGAAAACCTTTGCAATGATTAACGTTAGTGCCGTTTTTTTTATTAGGTTTACTTGCCTCTATGTAATGCTTTACCTTAACATACAATGGTATTGTAGGCTACATAGCTTTGTTCATGAGTTTCCGTGCTGGCTAGACTTAGCTTCTTATCCAAACAATACGGTCGTTTCCCTACTGTGCGACAGAAAGACGCAGGCACAATAGAGCTGCACAGTCCCGCCCACAGCCGATGCCGGATGTAAAAATTCAATGCAATTTCTCCATTGACAATTGCGGTATAAGCCATAAAAACTTAACTGCACGTGGTAGACTTAAAACCAGCTACGGCTGTACTAAGTGATTGCATATGCTCCTATAGACACCAAGAGTTCATGGGGCACTAACCTTGTTTTGAGATAAATGCCTTTTATTCGCGATCTCTTGGATAAGTACTTCATTACCCACAATCCTGAACAATCCCACAATCCCACAGTGATGCCTCTGATTGGTGGAAAGGCCGTTATGGTCATAGACATTCTCTGGTCATAGTTTGAAACCATAGATATATACACTAGATGTCGTCTTCTGCTTCTCAGCATGCGTCAACACCGCCGCCATCATGGTACAGGGATCTGAAGCGCTAAACTAGTTCTCCTGTATTGTCAGCGTTACCTATTTAGCGACGTTTGGCCATCCCCAGCGATAGAAAACCTTTTTAGCGATTAGCGACAAATTTGGGAACTTCTCACAATGATGGCAGATCGGCTTCTTTGTTGTTGAAACGTAAGAAAATCACCTTTCTCATGGTTTTGTCATTTATGAATTCAGCTACATCTCGTTTGCCCATGGCACTGACCCATGCATATAAAAGTAACGACTGGCGTAGCCTATGTAGTAGCAGAGGTAAATGTTCTACAGATCTACAGCAACTTCTGGTGAGATTACAACTTACATGAGTAAACGAGACGAGGAGTATGTGGCCTCAACCAGAGCCTGTCTACGAAGAGTCTGTTTACTTTCATTGTATCGAACCTGGTTGCAGTTTACTCATTGTTCCTCTAGGGGCCGCCGCTAGCTAGTGCAGAATGAATGGGAGTCTATGGGGCTAGACGGGTAAAATGTATCTTTATTATCGTCTTAAGCTTAGTTTTCTCTAGACTCAACCATAAATACATGCCTGTCAGTTGGAACAACCCAAAAAACTAGATAATTGCTTGAGATTTTGACGATTTATGGTGATTTTATTTTCGCTAGATCTTTGCCCAGATTGACGCTAATGCATTATAGAGGAGTGGATCACTGAAGCAAGATGGCGTCTCGATTGATGCATTCGTTCCAATGAACAGCAGTAGTCAAGGCGACATCTAGTGTATATATCTATGGTTTGAAACTTTCTCAGCGAAAAATATTGACAAAGATGGCGGAGTCTTTTACTGCCTATGGCGAAAATCTTAATGTGATTAAAAACTTTCTTGACGAATATTGGTACTTGTATCAACAAGGATTGGGGTTTATACATCACACGAACTTAGTCAGGGCCAATACACTATCAAATAGACCACTGTAAATGTTAGTTTAAACACTCAAACTTTTCAGGTAGCCGACAGTCTATTAGCATTTCCGACATTGTATGTCATTACATAATGCAGCTAACATTAGCCTACATGCTGCAACACAGGTATGAAATATATTATGTTTTAGTGAGTGTCCAAAGGGTGAAAGCCACTTAAAATCGGGTCACATTATTGACTGTTGTGTGTCCGAGAGTCAGTTTGTGGGTTTTGTAAGGGCCAGCATGAGGGACAAGACCTACAAAGTTGTGGTGAGGGAGCAGGGAGGTTGGTAACGTTAATGCTGCTAGCAGTGCTAGTTAACATTAGCTAGGCTACTGTAGCCTTCATACTGTATGATTCATATCAATCATTAACCTGGGAATACTTGTGCATTTAATAAACATTTTGTGTAATAATTCACTGCAAATTAATAAGCTGAATATGGTGGTCCAAGAGCAGTCCATGCATCAGCCCGACTGAGCAGTGATGACAGCATAGGATGAGTCAGGTAACGTTACGAAGCACTGTCACGTTAACCTGTTAACCGCTTTCACACACACACACATACGATATAAAATACACGATGATAAATATAAAATTCAATATCAAAACACTATTATTTACACGATTACTCCTGAAATAACTGCTATTAACTGTACATTCACTATATAAAAATCACTGTTTAGAGAAAAGGGTTCGCGTGCGGTCGCCGGTTGGAAATGGCAAAATAAATCGTGCCGATTTTGCCTATATTATTCAGTGAGGCGCGGTGGTTTATGGGATGAGTAGTTCCTTCGCTCGGAAATGAAAATATGTACACAGTCTTGTACCTTTGACTTTTTTTGGATTTTCTCTTCGTTTTTTCACTCGAAATGATATGTTGTATGCTTATTAGTTATGCCATAGCTGGTTAGCCTAAGACATGCTGTAAAACTCTTTAGATACGGATTTTTCCAAACGTCAATGGGACAAATGAATATGAATCTTACATCCGGCACCTAACCGCATTTTGGCTGTGGGCGGGACTGTGCAGCTCTATTGCGTCAAATTAAGCTACGTCAAAAGCTAGCTTCCCTACAACCGGACATGCTAACTATTCTTCTTACGGGAACCCAACGTTACGTACAAGGTAGTTGAGCCTGTTTTGCCTTCTTGTTCATGTAGAGAAGCTACAATGTGGGCACTTGATATATGTTATATGAAGTTATAGGATTTCAAAAAAATCCCAAATGAATGGGCGTTCTATGGGGTTAGCAGAGTGGTTCAACTTCCGGGAATTCCCCTGCCCTCTTGACCCAGAGCCATAGCAGAGCCCGTCTACGGAAAGCCTCCCCACTCTCTATTAATCCCATACAAACCGAATTTGGCTGCAGTTCACCAGAGTTCACCTAGATGGCGATCGCGGGCGAGACCAAAATACATGGGGTCCTATGGAGCTACATGGCTACATTTATTGTTTTCACCTATTTAACAACTGAAACACTCAGATTTAATTTTATTTTTCGCAAAATGGATATGGATTATCAATCAAAAGTGAAATAATCCGAGAGTCATGTCCTTTCGTTTTCTTACAGGTTGGATCGTTGTTGCCCATAACACGCTAGCATTGATGCTATGCTATGATCATGCTAATGAATGACGTCATTGACACGTTTGACAGGCTTTTTAGAACAATTAAGTGACTTTAAAAAATATAATACTCCACCAAGTGTATTGTCTTTGCCTCCCCTTTCGAATACAATATTCAAATTAATTGAAAAAAAATGATATCCCGAGAAAAGGGGATTATGAGGGGTACAGCTCCATAGACCTCCATTCATTCTGGACTCGCCCACGAGCGCCCCTAGATACAGTACCACACCGGAAGCGTTCCGAGAGTGAAGGTTCTCCCCTTATTAGACATTCTCTGGCCATAGGTAGAGTTGCGACAACTCCATTGATGCTAATGTTCCATTTTTTTCCAACAATGGCAGCTAATACACGGGTTTCCCGTTTACCAACAAAACTAGATGCGCGCTGCCGTGAGGCAGAAGACGCTTGATGGCCGTCCACAACGTTATAAACTTAACCTAAATAGTCGGCTGCTGTAAGCTACAATCTGATTTTTTTGTATACCCCTGTTGTCTCAATGATAATAACATCCAAACACAATATCAATAGTTATATTTGTCGACTCCACGTTAATGATGGACTAGCGAACATTAGGCCTACTGGATGGCCTTTCCCCCCGACATTTGGAATTTGTTGTTGCCCCAGTGGCATAACCACGTGTCTTAATAATGTTGTTACGTTTGTGTGGAAATTTTATCTTTTAACAATAAACTACACATTTGAAATAATTGTAGGCCTATTTAATTATTATTAATAATATAATTATTATTATGTAATAATGGTTGTAATATTATTACATTTGGTTTAAGCTGGATGAGAAAGATGTGACATAATTCTATAGCATTAAACAGCTGACAGGAACGAAATTAACCGTTCTGGGAACAGTATTTTTTTCAGCACAAAAACTCATTTTATTATTTTATTCTTTTGCATTGCTCTATGCTGTTCTATGGTGCTTTCTGCCTCTTGTTTGCGCACGCACGTTTTCGCGACGTTGCATAGAAATCCATGTATGGAAGCCTCAAATAGTTCCCCGAAGTTAACAATTAATAATAGCAGCAGTGCAGTTACAGCAGTATGGACTGTTTGCAGCCAACATTTCAGACTCAGATTTACATTCCTTTGCCTCATCCGAATAATAATAATAATAATAACAGTAATAGTAGTAAAGTAATAGTACTATCAATAGCCTAATTATAATAATAAACGATTTATGTATCGACTATGACTTTTCTGCTGCTCAGTCTTTATCAGTTCCTCATCAAATAAATTAAAAGAGGCTAAAAGCCCAATAAATGTGCCGAATAGCCGAATAGAAGATAACCCTTGCCTATCCCATTTCAATTAGGCAGCACTACACCACCACAAACAAGTCATTAAGTTTTTGCGTTTAGTAGGCCTACAACTTTTATGACGTGACGTTTCTTGGGCATTTAGCTTCACAATCACGTCAAGTTGTAAGGTATGCGCAATGCTCATCTAGGCTATGGATTTAAGTGGCTTAAAGGCAGAAAAAGTGGGATATAGTGCAACTGCTTCCCCAAAACAATTCCTCCTGTGTATTTAATCGTTTGATATGTGGATAACTTTCAGTGGACTAAACAAAAGGTAAAGATTTTGTTATCACAAGGCTAGCTGGTTCGTTATATGGCGAAGCATATAGGCAACTTTGTTTGCAGCAGTGAAGCTGAGTTTGTTGTTAACATTGTTGGTAACTGTGAGGGAATTTAACCCCAACACGTAGTATGGCTTTGCCCACAAACTCTGGTACCAAGAGGAGAGCCTGCTATTGTAGCCTAAGGAAGAATTCCTCACACCATCAGTCTCTGACTCTGCAGCCCAAAAGCTGTGTCTTTTATTGTACATATGCACACAGAAAATAGGAAGCAAGACATAGCGACTTCACATACCCTCACCCACACACACACACAGACAGGGTGCGGTTCCTGTCTGTCAAGGTGCACACTTAACTTGTAGCCTACTCTCAGTTCTTAGAACTCAGCACAACAACATTTAACTTGAACTCTCTATTCTTAGAACTCAGCACAACAATATTTCTGCTTACACAAATGGTTATACAATGATAATAATAATTTCCTTACAGTAACGTAAACGTTTCTTCAGTTAGGAGCAGTAGCCTACTGTTTTTTTTATGTTGCATTCATTTTCATTGGCAAAAGCTAGCCTAATATGCATGAGAAGAGAACCTATATAGATCTGCAGCTGTTAGCATCAGCACGGTCATATTAACACAACAGGCACTAGCCCAGTGAAGGATCGTGTAAACCCCATCCCCAGAAACCAGTTTCAAACCAAGCTTGCGCTGATACGATGCATGATCGCTGATCAAATTGCTATTTTCTGACAGAATGAGCACAACCATGCAGGTTATCTGAATCTCAAGCTCTTTAGCCTAGCATCTTAATGCTGTATTCACAGCACGGTGAATGACAAACGGTGACAAAATGCTGTTGTTTATGAGTTCATAGCCTGGTTATTTATCAAGGACTATATCACGTTTTATATGTTATTATGATCACTCGCATCGCATTACCATGGGGTTACTGTGTAGGTAATGCTACGGTTAACTTAACATGCCCACCATAACACTGGAGAGATGTCACTTTGAAACTTTTTTTTTTTATTCTCCCGAGATGCTAGCTAAGCCTACTTAAGGTAGTTCGCTCATTATCTCAGATCAGTGAATAACAACCAGAGTAAACGTTGCGCTTTTGTAGGCTACACGCAGTCTCAAAAACACTGTTTACAGCTCTTGAGTCATGTAGCCTACTAGGTCATTTTTTTTTTATAACGATAATTTAGATAGGCCTAGGCTACACTTATGGGGTGGGTGCTATTGCGTTTTCTAAAGAATTAAAAGAATTAAGTGACACATAGACCTCTCCAGAATAAGATGGATACGTAAGTTACGGAGGCGGGACTTATTCTGGAGAGGTCTATACGTAAAAGGGAGAAAAAAAGGTCACCTTCCGATATTTAGCAGGCTACGGTCTGGAATTTAATTTAATGTTGTTGCAATGGTAGGATAACTACAGTTTACACAATAATTACACTGTGTTATAAATATTGTATATCAATGCATTTATTGTCTGTCAATTACCCAAAATTGTGGCTCTGTCTCTCATTGAACAGTAGCTTATTTAACGCATTCTAATCCATTGTCAATCACTTCCGGGAACTTTTTGAAGTTTACATGAACCACATGACCTTCACGAATTTTAAACACCCATTGTCGCACCTTTATATGGCTCTGGGTCAACCTGCAAACAATGTAAGAGGCCTATGCTGACTGCATCAGTGCTCAAAGTATTCTAAAAGTTTATCAATTAATTAATAATAATAACTAAATAACTAACTTTTATTCAAGTCATATTTCTGGAACTTTCTGGTATACTTATTTATATTTTTTATTCACTCGTTCAAATGTTCAGAGTTCACAAAGTTCTCATTAGGTGAGTGAAAGTTAGAATGGTGGTCATTTCAGATGTTTCCACTTCATAAAACTCTCATAGTTTGAGAACTTTAAATTATTTGTAGGATATTGCTTGTTCACAACTTGAGCTGTGTATGCAAAGACACAGATTTTAGAGTTTAAAATTTACTTTTAGGACTCCCTGCTAATACTTTTGGAAATGCTAAAGTCTTTTTATTAGTATTATTTTATTTGAGCTACATTTTACACTGATATGGCATGATGGCAATATAAACACAGCTAACAATGGTATTAAATTGCAATAGCCTATAGATTAAATGTAAATGGAATATTCAACTTAGGTAGACTGCTGTTCACAACAAGCTATTTATGGTTACTAATATAGGCTAGGCCTACTCTATACACGGGTTTCCCGTTTACCAACAAAACTAGATGCGCGCGCAGCCGCGAGGCAGAAGACGCTTGGTGGCCGTCCACAACGTTATAAACTTAACCTAAATAGTCGGCTGCTGTAAGCTACAATCGGATTTTTTTGTATACCCCTGTTGTCTCAATGATAATAACATCTCATTTCAGACTATATTTCAAAGTTTGACGTTCATTTGGATTATTAATATAACATCGTATTTTGTCATTTTTGGCGAAGACATGCATTCCGTTAGGGATATTGAAAATATTTAACATTCTCTAGCCATCGTGATTTCGAATTATTGCAGTTTTCAGCACAAAAACTCATTTTATTCTTTTGCTCTTTTGCATTGCTCTATGCTGTTCTGTGGTGCTTTCTGCCTCTGGTTGCGCACGCATGTTTTCGTGACGTTCCATAGAAATCCATGTATAGAGCCAGGCATAGTGAGCTGGCCCTCGAAAGAAAAAGTTTGGGGACCACTGAACTAGACTATCAACTCAGACATTAAGCACGTGGTAAATGCTAATACCGAGAACTTCGTGGCAGAAGTCAGTCTCACGTTCATAGGCTAGGACCAGGGGTCGGCAACCCGCGGCTCCGGAGCCGCATGCGGCTCTTTGATCCCTCTGATTCGGCTCAGCTTTTGAAATTAATTAATGAGTATTGAATTAAAATGTATTTTATTTTAGTTCGTTCATTTTCAAAATGTAATATTGTAATATCTAAGTAATTTAGCCTATAGGCTATAACTTTCCACCTCACTTAACTCCGTAACCGTAGCTGCACAATATTGTTACATTCGCGCTTCGTTGGCATGGCATCAAACAAAATCACCGATTTCCCTCCATTTCAGTCAACGAGAACACTTTAATTGTTATTGTTGATGTGTGCGCTTGCTGTAGGCTAGATAAGGAATTATGTCAAAAAGGAAACGTCAGCGACCACAGCTTGCGAGCGCGAACACAAGGCTGAAATGGGAAAGTTTCCATTCGAAGACTGATTCTGAAAACGCGAAATGAACTGCCCGTTATATATCGCACACTGCAACGAGTTAGTATTGCTGTGTTAAACCTGTTCGGTTTCACTTGCATGTAAGAAATCTTTCTCACATATGAAAAATATAAAGACAAACCTGCGCTCATGTTTAAGGGCAATTCCGCGCAAAACTGTCACATCCATAACGTCAACACAATGGCATGGTATTTAGTTGGCGTTATGGATATCACAGTTTTGCGTGGAGTGGCGCCTAATGGTGACAGCCTCAATTCTTGCATGAAACTTCACCTCACTGAATATGAGCCAGCCAGACTCCAAGGCCATCACCAAATCTAATCTCTGGTAGGCCTAATGTTCAATTTCGCCAATGACATGTCAACGAAAATTGAGTGTTGTGTTGTTAACTAATATGTTGCTTTGCATAGGCCTACCAAAAGACACTGGAAAAATAGGCGGTGGTGTTTAGCCTATGGGAAGCCTAAGGCCTATACTTCTGTCATTCCACTTTACATTTCAAGTTACTTGCACATTAAAACTAGTACAAAATGTAGGCTATTTAAAAATCCTATGTTGAATGAAAGTAACTGTAGCCTACGTTAAATATCCAAACTTTTTCTTGTAACCGTCTTTATGTGGCTCTTCTGAAATTACAAAAAAAAAAAATAATACATTTGGTAAAAGTGGCTCTCCAGGCAAAAAAGGTTGCCGACCCCTGGCTAGGACAAGGCAACAATCTTTGCGTAAATTAAAGGTTAGGGAGGATCCGATTGGATTAAAATCAGGTAGTCAATATTATGGCAAGCGATTTTAACATTTTCCCGCTAGACTGGATATGTAGGCCTATTGCAGATATCTGTAATTCAGTTTTGCCTAGTCAAAACGAACATTTTAGATATCCGCAACTGAATTCTTCCTATCCATAATCGTCATTTCAGATATCCACAAAGACATTCTTCCTAGGACAAATGACGCCACATTTGCCATTCATTTCTATGGGGTTTATCATTACGGATATCTACAATTCAGTTGCAGATATCCACTATGTGAATTACGGATATCTGCAATTGAATTGTAGATATCTGTAATTCCAGTTAGAGATATCTACAATTTGATTCTGACTAGTCATAACTCCAGTTGAAGATATCTTTAATTCACTTCAATTCAAGATATCTACATGTTCCTTTTCAGATATCTTGAATTAAGTTTTGACTATAGGCGAAATGACATTGTAGATATCTGTAAATGGAATTTTGACTAGTCAAAATGACGTTGTAGATATCTCAAACTGGAGTTAGGGATAGTCATAATTTGATTGTAGATATCTATTATCAAGTTAGGCTATAGATATCTTAAATGAGTTTTGATTAGAGATATCTGAAATTGGAGATATCTATAACTTTCATTCTGCCTAGTCAAAATGTAATTATAGATATCTTGAATTAGAGTTTTGACTAGGCGAAATGACGTTAGAGATATCTGTATTGCTATGCAAATTAGGCCCGCATCCCACTTTAGGCGGGAGAAGAGCGTGTTGTTGTTCAAATCATCAAATCACATAGCACCTGTTAACTGTTAACTTTGTAATTAGCACCATGTCAGAGCAGCCAGAGGGCGAAGGAGTTTTTAATCGTCTTTTTAATGCTGCAGCCTATGCAAGACAGGAGCTGGCAGCAAGAATTGATGATTCAATGTTGCTTTGATTTTTTCGATTACAGCCAACACCATTATGAATGGAATTTCCTGTAGCTGGTGCTGGTGAATTTAGTAGCCTAGGCCTACTAATTAATGTAGGCTACGACATTACAGCCTGCTTATTCTTCTTCCATTCATAGAAATAAGGAAATAAGCCCACTTTTTCTTCGATTATGTTGGGGAGGGGAAAATAGCTGACATAAGTAGATGGACTAGCCTAGAAATAGACGGGCTCTGCTACGGAACTAAAGAGCAACGTCTTGCACAATAATTTGCACTAGTCATAATGACGTTTGAGATATCTTCACCTTTCATTCTGCCTAGTCAAAACTGAATTAAAGATATCTGCAATTGCCATTTAAGATGTGTGACGAGTTGAATGTTGTTTTCAATGACGTGAGGACAGATATCTGTAATTCAGTTTTGCCTAGTCAAAACTAAATTACAGATATCTCTATCTGACGTTTCGACTAGTCACAATTACGTTACAGATATCTTGAATGACAATTCCAACTATCCAAAATGTAGGAATTGCGACTAGTCAGAAAGACGTTGTTGATATCTACAATGTTAATTCCAGATAGTCAAATTTAGCGGGTAAATGATAAAATCGCTTGCCATACAATATCAACGATGCGATTCCCAGCATAGTCTAATGCAGTGGATAGGCTGTCTTTTTTATACTATGATTACGATGGCTTATTGTCTGCTTACCTTGGACATGATCGTAGCCTCTCGGTGCGTCACCAATATCAGTCTGAAACTGAAGTGGCAAGCGCCACCCTATATCGTGGCAAAGAGTTGTCACCTGTCGTCCTGGTGTAGCAAATTGGGCTACGCCCTATTATTGGGCTCCTTTCCTTCTCCCCCTGTGCTGGATTGATGTGGCTGCGTTCATCATCCTAATTACGGGGCGGACCTAGGCAGACTTATATCTAGGAACGTAAATTGCTACCTGGATGTGCTATTTTCTCTCTTTCTCGTCTTCCAGGGCGCATAGTAGTTTGGCGTGAATCACAACTTGGCTGGTGAAGCCGCCATCAAGTGAATGCTCTCACGAGTAAGGTGCTACCTGACGTTTATCTGTGCTGGCTGATCTAAGCGTGCACGATTGCTCTTACATCCAGTATATCTCCACTTCCGTGTTGTAGAGCTTGGTCTGTTCTGTCGGCGTTGAGGCCGGTGTAGCACTGTTGAGTCTGGTGTCTGCCTTAAAGCAGCTAGAGGTAGGCTTGTTTATTTTAAACCCTTTTCGTAGTCTAATTGATCTCCGTTTGCAAACGGCAATCCTTTGCCTCTAATGTGTTATTAGCAGTGTTGTCGGAGTTAACGCAACTTCCCCTCCCTCCCTTAACTTGATGGTCAGGAACGAAATCTTTTAACTTGGTATGTGTGTGGACAATATATTAAACTGTTAAAGGCTAATTTGCTATCTTTATTGTCCGTGATTGTAGTCTGTATACACCTGTTGATTTCCACAGAAGTCGGCCGGTTTGGGTCAGTGACCGATAGCCTAAAGGTTGGTAAGATGAGAAAATTAAAAATATGTTTAAACCTTTAAAACAAAACATGCCTGTGGTTTGCTAAAGTGTATACTTTGTATTTCTGTTGTAGGCCTATTCATATTATTTAATATGACCTGTATGCTATTTTCTAACAAAAGATAGAACAGCCTGTTAATATGTCAAATGGTGTAACCACAAAAAATTACAAATATCTAATATTTCACACCTCCTAGAGTTCATTGCTCTAATGAAATTATTAGTATATTTTGTAATATCCTATGAGTATGTTTTATTATATTTATTTCTAAATTTAAATGATATGGGTTTTTCAATGTACAGAGACCATATGCTGTAAACATCTTTTTTTCTGTCTATTCTTTGACCATTTGAGTAAAAATGGTTTAAACAACCATTATTACAGTAGAGTATTAAATCATTATCCATATTATTTTTTTGTACATTATTAGTATTTTAGACAAAATACTGGTTACACCAATTGACATAAATCTATTACACCAATTGACCATAAAACGTTTATAGCAATAGGACAAGAAATTGACACAGAAAATAGGCATCAAGGTAAACTGAATTGGATATTTTGATATGTATTCATGTCATTCATCATATTCCATATCAAATATCATTTCATAACATCAATGAAGAAACTTGTGTTCTATTTGATTTCAATTCAGTTCTCATACAATTTCAGTCTATACCCATTATTTTCAAAGAGAGTGAGATAAAGGGCCCTATTTTCGTGATGCAAAACCTGGCGCAAAGCATATTATTATGACGCAATGTTTTTTTTCTATATCTTACACTTCACTTTTATTAAATAATGCGCCCAGGGGTGTGGCAATTACCGACATAAGGTGTGGTCTGGCACATGATCTAAAAATCGTTATCTTATACCGTCTAAAAAGCATTATGCCACTAACCAAGAAAAGCCTGGTCTATAGCGAAAGGCGCATATGAAACACATCACCGTCACGAGATGTAAGCAGCAATTCCTCTGCAGAATAAATGTCCTTAGGTTATTTATTCAGTCATTTGAACATTATAGGGGGAAGTTTTGCTTTTTTCAGGCTATTTTTTTGCTGGTAACCCATTAATGAACTGTTTTGTCGTTGACTATGACACCACAGTGAAGTTAGTTTCACTTTGTTCAATTAATAGACAACTGCAGATGTGTGTAGCCTATACTCTACTCGGTTTTAGTAAAGAATGGCTTAGTGTAATACCTGTTCCATACGGTCTTGCGTACAAGCAGTACTGTGGACTGGACAAACCCCTAAATGTTTTTACGCTATTTGCTAGTGACCATGCATTTTATATTGCTTTTTTACTTTTTTGTGTGTATGTGTATTGCACAGGGTATGTTGATGATTTGATGGACATGATCATGGAGAAAGTCTTTGTTGACCCATCATCGTATGGAGACAAGATTCTGAAGATAAACATCCCGCCGGACCTGTCTTCACAATATGAGCATCCAGACAAGGAGGAGGTCATCGCCAGCTATGTCTCAAGATTCAATCAAGGGGCGGGAGTTTGAAGCCTACATATCTTTCATGGGCGTCAGGAAACTCCCGTCACGACACATGAGGCGATCACTACCCGTATCTTTCTACCAAGGAAGCCCCAGCACCAGCTCACAAAACTTCTGTAGGCTTAATACCTGTAACGACTGAGAAAAATGAACATTGCTAGTCAAAAGGTTTTATGATGTATGTCTAATTTGGAATCAGTGAATCATTCAATACTGTATTTTTATGTACAATGACAGTGGTAAATAAATGTTTATTGCATGTGTAAAATGCTTCATGTGAATTTGTGTAATATACAGTTTGCTAAGGAAATACTTGGCTATAAGTTTAAGAAAAAAATCTGAGAGGTTTTGGCAGACTATATTTGCTTTATTGTGTTGTATGAACAGTGAATGTAAGTAGGTTATTACAGATAACTCACTGCTCTATTCCCCATAACTGTAAAGGACCGTAGTCAGCCCTGTAAATGTTACATGCATTCTGCAGTGAGTACACATTTAGACCGTCCAGGTTTAGAACCTGTTTGCCTATCATACATGGAGGCCTTTCATCCAGCTGCTGCAGCCGTCTTGTAACCTATTATGCATAACATAAGCTAAGTATCTGCAGTGGCATCTTGTCTGCAATCATACATTGCTCACATAAGTATAGGAAAGATCATGTTATCTGTGGTACCTCCTGGCAGCATACATTCTCAGGCTCTGAAAGCATTGTTGCACAATTTCCACATGTGCACCTAAACAAACAAATACAAAAGGAGTCATGCATGAATAAAGCTAAAGAAATAATAAACCTGGTATTTTTTACCCAATAATAGCACCCACGATTACATTTGAACGAGCGTGCTCCAGCTAGCTAGTACTTTTTCTCAGCCTGACGTAAGTAGGTGAACGGTAAGTAGTACTAGGCTAGACTTTCTCAAGTTTACAATGCGAACACATCAGTATACACCAATATATCAAGCGCATACATGCAAGTCTCATAAGTATGACAGAAAAATACTACTGTACTTTAGGAACACTCAGTACAGTGAAAAAACTGTAACGTTAATGTTATTAACTAGAAAAGCATTTCCTGAAGGAAATATAGTGCATGAAAATGCAAAAATATGATGAGTTCATATGGTTAAATTATTTGCTTGGTAGATAAGGTTTAATATAGTTGGAATGACTGAACAGTTAATAATTGAAATGGTTAAATTATTTAGGCAGATAGTTGACGATAACTAACAGTTGGAATGGCTCCAATGTTTGCTAGCAGTTATGCTAACTATGTTAACAAAGATAACAATGCTAACCAAGTTACTATGCTAAATAGCATGCTAACAATGTTAAAATATTAACTATGTTAACCATATGACTTAGCTAACCTAGCTAATAATTTTTATTAGTTATGTTAACTAGCATGTTAACATGTTAATTATGCTAACCATGTGACTTAGGTAACTTCGCTAATCATTTTTAGCATTTATGCTAACTATGCTCATTAGCATGTTAACTATGCTAACCATGTGACTTAGCTAACTTAGCTAATCATTTTTAGCAGTTATGCTAACTATGTTAACTATGCTAACCATGTTACTTAGCTAATCATTTTAAGCAGTTTTGCTAAAAATGCTAACTAGCATGTTAACATGCTAGCATGCTAACTATGTTAACCATGTTACTTAGCTAATTTAGCTAATCATTTTTAGCAGTTTTGTTAAAAATGTTAACTAGCATGATAACATGCTAGCATGTTAATTATGCTAACCATGTTACTTAGCTAACTTAGCTAATCATTTTTAGCAGTTTTGCTAAAAATGTTAACAATGCTAACAATGTTAGCAATGCTAACATGCTAACCATGCTAACTAGCTACAGTGGGTAGGAGTCATAGTTGATGACAAGTAACAGTTACAATGGCTGAACAGTTAAAAAGTTCAGTAGTTTAAAGGGTTAAATTGTTTAACAGTGAAATATTGTAGTGAGGACTTTTATTTTGAAACAGTTTTTGGCAGAAGAAGCAGTTGAATAGGATGTGTAGTCTTAATAGGGCCAGTTTGTATGCTTAAAGCCTGAGGCTGCAGGTGGCCTGAACACCTGCCATAGGATTCTAATTGCTTAATGGCCGTATTATGATGTCATAATCGGCAATGTTAAGTCTATGGGGATTTTTAAAAAGTGTTTCTTTAATAGTTTAAAAAGTATAAAAGTTTCAAAGTTGAAAAGTCATACCAACCCGATCTGTTTGAAGACCTACGTTACAAAGTTTGAATGACGTTTCTAAGTTAAACTGTTCAAGAGAAATTGCGTACGGAAAAAGTGGTAAGCGGAATAATAAGAAGTTGCCTAGGAAGAACAGTACAGTGCATTTTCATGCACTGTAATTAATATTAAGAATAATTCGGATAACAGTAGAGTGCATTTTCATGCACTCTAAAAATGCCTAGGAAGAACAGTACAGTGCATTTTCATGCACTGTAAATATTAAAGTTAGAGCAGGTTACAGGATCTGCCAACCGAGCGAAGCTTGAAGCAGCGGGGTGTTTACAAGACATAACTTCACGTTTAGTGAACAAGAAGCACAATATAGTTTACTACTGTGTGAATACAAATTCATTAAGATTAATAAATAATGAATAATAATTCATAATAGTGCCTGACCTGGCACTAACGTTAGCTATCGATAGCTATACTAGCCTAACTTAGCTTTCACGGGCTAAACACTGACTATCTAAGTTTAAAAAAAATAGAAAGTTTCACTAACCATTTAGAAGCGTCTTGCTGAATTCTCTGAGTCTAGGGTAGTGCAGGAGACTCCCCTCCTTCAGGATCAGATTCTGGTTCGAACATGTATGGTTGAACTACTGCCGCCATGTCCATGTGAAAGTTAACGTAGTAGTAGTGGTAAGAGTCAGTGGGGCGTGGGCAAAGATTCTAGAAGCTTTGGGCGTGGCCAAATTAGCTGCAGATCATGAATATGTAATGAGCAGCAGAAAACAGCACACTCTGGAAGGGGCTGAAACAGAGGGTAATAGAGGTAGGTAACAATCGTTTCCTACACGCTATTTCCACCAAACAACTTCAGAAACATGTTTTATGGAACTCAAAGACCTATTTGAACTTGTTGAAAAATAGTCAAAGTATGGGCACTTTAATGTTTCAGGGTCCCCCCTCTTCTCCTTCCTACACCTTCCGGTGTAGCCTATACTGACTGTGTCTTGGAAAAAATAAGCCAGTGGTTGTTAAGCTCAGTTTTAACTCCAAACCTTCCTACCACACCACAACTCCAAAACTTCCTTTCACACAAAAGGTAGGGGCTACCATGCGTGTGGGGCCATAGTGAAAGAGATATGTCAAATATCTGTTTCACTATATTTCCCTATAGAAAGTAGAACAGAAACTGCTGATGCTGGGTTTAAGTGTCACATGAGCTAGTTCCACTTTGATGCAGCCAAGCTCACAGTGAGAAGCCACTATGTCCAAGGTAAGTAGACTTGTAAGTAGATGAGATTTGATTTAAGAAAACATATTTTTAAATAAAAAAGTACACAGCTCAACTTCCATATATGATCAAAAGGAGAGGGCAATCTTCAGGACCAGTCATTTTAAATAAATTGTTAAACATTAAAAATAAATAATATTCTTATCATCTCAAGGACAGTCTATATTCATTAAATATATATAATGATGTGATTATTGGTTCACATTGCCACCTTTTTTTTGTTGAACTACCCAAATGATTATTATTTAACAGCGCAATATCTTCAGTATTGGAAATTGGTTTTGGGGACAGTTGGAGAAATTCATCAGAGGATCTGAATGTTCTTGCTGGGGTATAATTATGTAACAAATCTGAAAGCTAGGTGGGGGCTTGACCTTAAGATTTATAAATCAACAGTAAGATCTTAATGTTAATCCTATAGTGTACTGGGAGCCTGTGAAGGGAGGCTAGAATGGGGGAGATGTGTTCAAGCTTTCAGGTTCCAGTTCAAAGATGAACTGTCACATTTTAGAGTTAGACCAACTGCAGGCGAGATACAGCAAATTAGACAGTGTAAATGATACTCTATAGGAGTACATTTTACACCCTTTTCGGTGTGTATATGGGTCCCAGTGTCCAGTGTTCTCCTAACACTGGACACCAGAGTTAAAAATATTAACACTATAACAGAGTTAAATTCCTAACACCACAAGTGTTCAAATGCACTCGTTCACAGGCATCATTTGACACCACTTTGAGTAACTTTAACACCTGTAATAGTAACTTCCGCAACACTGAAATAATAAAATTAAACTCTGATTCAGACTGTACGCCAACAGAGTTTTCTTTGAATATCTTGAGAACTGGAGGGCCTAGGATGACCAATTTTTTGTGAATGTAAAGCAATACTGAAGCATGACTGTTTGTTCCATCTGTGGTGCTTAGCTTGAAAATCTGCCTTACTGGAGCCTCACCGTTACTGTCCTGCGAGCAAAACTTCACAAATCATATGATTACTGTGAGTATGCCTACTGTTTGTCTGTCTGTCAGGAACAGTTCTTAATTGGTTCAGGTCTTATTTAAAATGCTTAGGCTACTTTGTCACCACTGGCTGTTATGAATATGATCTTATGGAATTCCCCAATATTGTATGAAATTTGACAGATGCTTAGAAAGAGAAGGGGGGTAACACTTTATTTGACAGTATCGACATTAGAGTGACATGACGCATGAACCCTAACCTTAATCCTAACCTCTAACCCTAATCCTAACCCTAACCCTAAACCGAACCCTAATCCTAATCCTAATCCTAACTTGTTATGACAAAAACAGAATGACACTTAATGACAGAAGTGTTATGTCATAAACGTTTATGACTTGTTTATGACATGTTCAGGACAGTGTCATGTCACTCTTATGTCAATACTGTCAGGTAAAGTGTAACCGAGAAGGCAAAGTGAAGTACACTACAGAAAGAGAGAATGACGGATGGCCTGATTTTATTTAGCTCTTTCTTCTTTGGTTATCCGCAGTCAGTGAGACGGACTGCTACGTGATTCTGAAGCTCCCCACATCCTCTGCCCGTTCTCACCGCACGAAGGCAGTTCCCAATAGCAACAATCCCGAGTGGAACGAGACTTTCCACTTCCGTATCCCCAGCCATGTCAAGGTCAGACTTTCACAGGTTCTGAAGTGACAGACTACCAGACTCAATAAAAACAGCTGGAATGCTCACCAAGGAGTTTGGATGCTCACCAAACATGTGTGTGTGTAGCGAGGGGATATGTTGTGTGTTTGGGTGGGATGATGAAATGTGTGTGTGTATGGGGGGAGAGTGGTGTGTAAGAATGGTGTTTCGGGGGTATGGTGTAATGGTGAGTGAGTGTGTGTATGTGGGGGATGTAATGGTCTGGGTGTTGGGGGGATAGGGGTGGGGTAGCGTATATTTGTGTTTGGGGGAGGGTATGTGTGTGTGTGGGGGTATGGTAGTTAGGTGTGTGTGTGTGGGGGGGGGTTGTGTGTGGGGGAGTAATGGGGTGTGTGGGGGGGTGATGTAAAGGTGTGTGTGTAGCAGGGGGGGGGTATATTGTGTGTGTGTGTGTGTGTGTGTGTGTGTGTGTATAGGGGAATATGGTTGGGGGTGTTGGAGAAACTCTGCTCTGATGTTCTTTTCTCTGCATGTAGTCCTTAGCCCACTCTGATGTTAGAGTGACTCCACATTTTCCCTGTACCGTCTCCGAGCCCTTGGATAAATAGATAAATGAGATACACCCAGAGATTACATCAGCAGTCATGTCATGAGTCATGACATCATGTAACTTTTTTGTGCATTAAATGAGTTACTTCCTGTTGTATTGATTACAATTTACAACTGTTGATGGTGTTAACGTGTTAAAATTAAACTTTTTAAAAGAAGGCAGAAGGATTCTAATTTTTTACATATCAACTCTTATATTTCAGAATGTTATAGAAATTAAAGTGTATGATGAAGACCTAGGCCTATTCAACTCAGATGATCATATCGCTGACATCCTTTTTGATATCAGAAATCTTGACTTAGGCCAACGGCAGACCCAAAAGTTCCCATTGAATGAGAAGGTAAAACTCTCAAACTGAAGCAGACATAAAAGTGATATGGCCTTTTACCCCGTTAAAATACAAATCATATGTGCTGATCTGACATGCTGTTTTTTTTTTCATGTTTAGGCAAATGATGAGTTGTGGGTTGAATTTATGTTGGTGGAGAGGTAAGAGAGAACTTAATGCAGTGTTTTATAAATTAAATTAAAAAGACAGCTCTGCTACTACCTCATATGTTAAAACTAAGTGATTTTAAAGGCACTTGTACAAACAATTATTTTGAATGAACTGTTTTTTTCACCTTAGTAAGGTACAGACAAGAGATGTTTTGTAATGCTTCACTTAAAACATTAAAATAGACTATTCGACAGAGTCGAATAAGACTCAAAACATTTTGTATGTGTGTATCACAATTTGAAAGTGTAAAACAGATCCATTCTTGTAGAATAGATTTGTAGTGTATAGTGCATATTTGGGTAACACTATTTAACATTAGTTAAGTATTAGTTAAACATTAGCAAACATTTAAATAATCATTTTTAAGTATGTTTTTAACATACTTAAAGACTAGTTCATTATGAATTTATCATGTGTTCAGTATGTAAACATTAGGAATTATGAGTTAGTTTACTGCTTGCACCTTATGAATTCACCATGAGATCAATATGTACACATCAGGAATTCATCATTTATAATAAGGAAAACACACTGATAACAGCTACTGAATTAACTAAACTTAAAGGGACACCAGGCAAGTCTGATGCTTTTTCTCTACGAAACTCCCCCTTGCTCGGTCTGAAGCTCTTTTCCTTTTCTTTGCGTCTTCCGTCAAGGGTTTTCGCTGCTTCTTCGCCAGCTCTGCCATTATACACACGTTTGCAACAATCTCTAGCAATTCGTTAGCCTGCCTCTGTGCTGGAAACTGATCCTGCTTCGGTCGGCGGGTAGGATACACTGAACTTGCAAGTGGGATATTCTTCCTACAGGCAGTAGGGGTGGGCAAGAGAGCCTTCATTCGCCCCTTAATGAGTCATTTAACCATATACCGACTTACGAAGATGATTAATTAACACAAAAACGTTGCCTGGTGTCCCTTTAAATGACTAAAATTTCTTAAAAACCTAAAATTAACTACAAAATTTCCCTCATACATACAGTATAACATATAACATAACACCCCCCCCCCCCTGTTTCCCTCCCTCCTCAACACCATACAAGCAAAAAGGTGGACAGTGCAGACAACATAAAACACAAAAGAATAGGGGGGATGGATGATTGTCACAGGAGTTTGTTTAGTGCAGTGATTGCTGAGGGTACAAAACTTTTCTTAAAGTGTGCTTTTTTCCAGTCCAAGGCTCTGTATCTGCGGCCAGATGGGAGTAGGGTGAAGAACCGATTCAGGGGATGGTCAGGGCTTACTATGGTGCGTGCAAGGCGTGTGGTGGCTGTGTCATTTGCATCAGTGAGGCTGGGGGTGGGAAGCTGTATTATCTTGGATGCTAAGTGTGAGATTTTAATGAGTTTGTTCTTGCTGGTGACATTTAGTATGGAGAAGAAACAGGGGGAGCAATAGAGTAGAAGGGGTTGGATGATGCTTTTGTAGAGTAGCAGAAGGAGCTTGGGGGGGCAACACACAGTGATCTTAGTTTGCGTATTGCATACAGTCTCTGTTGTGCACGTTTCTGTGTGATGGTGACATGTTGATTGAAGTTAAGCTCATTGTCATTGGTGAGACCAAGATATTTGAAAGTGCTGACCTGTGCAACTGGTTGGCCATGGATGGTGATGTGAGTGAGTCCAGGGGATGATTTTGATGCATGAATGACCCATTCTTTTATCTTGTCAATGTTGAGTTGGAGGTAGTTATCAGAGCACCACAGTGCAAAATCTGTGATGGACTGGTGGTAACTAATGGTAAATAGTGTAATATTATTGTAAAGTGTTACCCATATTTGTAATATTGACAATTACTTGTAGGCTACAAATCATTTTCACAGTTACAAATATCTATCTAGTTTCAAGTTGTAATAAACACATACAAAACTTTTGAGTCTGATTTTATATAGTTTTCCTGCTGCTGTTTTAAAGCCATGCATGTGCTCTTTGTCCCTGTGGAGAAGGAAATAATCAGAATGGACATTAACATTTATTCATTTTTAGCAGACACTTTAATCCAAAGTGACTTATGTATTATATTACGAGGGCCATTGTCCCTGGAGCAACTCAGGGTTGAGCAACTCAGGGTTAACCCTCTATTGCATGAATTATCACCTATACTTTGAAAAAATGTTTTAAAGTACTTTTACTTAAAGGATTTTTTTTTTAAAAGTACATTTTTTTTAAGTGCCTTGCTGAAGGGCACAACGGTGAAGATCTGAAAATGAACCCACAACTTTTTTGGCTACTACATGCTAGTTCAGCTCACCACTATGCTACCACATACATAGCCCTCAAGGATGTTAGAAAGTTTTACAAACAACTAACTGCCTTGATCGTTAGATATGATCAATGGCTTATTTCTTTAGATAGTCTCTACAGGCCATCATTTTTAGTAGATGTAACCAGGGCAGTGTTTCCCACAGAATTGAATTCCATTTGTGGTGGTTGGTTTGCAGAATTAACTTGAATACAACAGTTTTTTTACAAATTAGCATAGCGTGGTTATGATGCTAACCAGATTTAAGCACAATTTAGTACAACCTGGAAAATCATTGTGTGGTGGTCAATGTTGATATTGTGGTGGGCCGCCACAAATTAGTCAATGTATGGGAAACACTGCAGGACATCAGATGCATGTAAAATGAATCATAACATGTCGCTGGTTTTCAGTGCTGAGGAGCCTGGAATGTACTGGTCCAATGGAGTCCTGATGGTAAGTGCCACTCTGGGTTCTAATTTCAATGTCGAACAAAGTGCAATGTCTAAAGTCTATAAAGCAAATTTAACAACTAGAAGGCTAAATGGATTCGCACATTGAATACCATAAGCAAGATACAAAACGCTAACATTGCTGAGCCAACTCCATGCGGCCTGCAGAATGTTTTACCTAAATAAAAATGATAAGATTGGGTAAAAACTATAGTGATGTTCTGTTGTACCCGCCCCTTTCTCTTCTAGCTACTGCTATCTATAGTAATCAAGCATAGCCAAAATGGGAGTAGTAATGGATGTAGTAAACGTAAAAGAAAGAGAGAACAAGAAGAAAAGGAGGTGTTCATTTTAAAAGTGTACCACATTTACACATTTTTCCCTAAACAGAATACCAGCAACACCGTGGTTGAGAAAGATGAAAAATAGCAACATGAAATACAAAAAGATCAGTCGGCATGTAGTCATAATCATGGTTACCGCCCCCAGTTGCCATGGATACTGTGGCTGAAACACCCCCGTCCGGGACCATTTTTGATTTATCTAGGGATTTCGACCAATCCCATCTCTAATGGTTCATTTTCCAATGTGCAGTACTTTTCCTGACTTGGATTTTTTTGGTGTCCTGATCCGTAGCATATTGTAGGGTATGTTGTGATGTATTACAATAAAAAATAAAATAAAATAACATAAATAATGACCAGCCCTGCATAAAGGGTACAAGCGAGCCCTCATGCACTTCACAATTTCACAGTGCGAGAGCCCTAAGCCCCCATAAGCATTAAAGTATGTGTTCGTGAGGGGAGAGATTGGTATTCAGCCATTGTTGCCTAGCTAGCTACTATTCATCTGCATTCTTTTTTTTCCAGGCAGCACCATTTTCCATCCTGGAGATCTTCCCAAAACATCAAGAAGCTGCTTGTAAGGAGGAGAGCATGTTAAAGAATGAAATCATCTTTAAAGAAATACATACATCAGCAGGTTTAATATCCTACTGTGTCAACTTGAAAGAAAAAATACAGTGTAGTTAACATAATTATAATATTATAAAACATTCTATTCTAAAATAATAATGATAATTATATATAATAATTATACATATATATTTATATTAGGGCTGTCAAAATAACTGATTAACTGATTAATTTCGATTAATTAATTTGAGAAAAAAATAACTGATTAAAAAAATTAGTGCAGAATGCAGATTAATCGATTCCTTATGACCTTTGACCCCGAGCCGTTCTAGTCAGTAAAAATTAGACTGTAAAATGAAGGAGAGAGAAGAAAACGTGCTGCCTGGATCATTGATTGGAACATTTACTTTTAAAAAACAGCCTGATGGTGTTGATAAAAATAAAGTGTTGAAAATAAAGTCCTCTGCAATGTCTGCAGCAAGGAATTCGCATATCACCGGAGTTCATCAACTTTATAGTCGGCCGCACATCAATGCAAAGAAATAAGTGTTGACATTGAGGGGAGTGTTAATTTATTTTCATTGTGTCCCCTAGGTTATATCTGTGGCCTGAAATGCCTTGTACGTGAAAAAAAACTTCTTCCCGAAGCACTTTTGAATTTATTTCCTCAGCATATTAGGTCATATCATAGATTATTATGGCAATTATTTGAACAGTGAAAATAATAATAAAAGAGTTTTTGAACTTTAATGTCACTAATGCTGATTATTCAATGATTCATTTGAATTTAAATATTTAAAATACTTTCACAGCAAAAATTATATATGCGATTAATTTAGATTAATTAATCACAGAGTATGTAATTAATTAGATTATTTTTTAATAGATTGACAGCCCTAATATATATATATATATATATATAGTTACTGTAAGAACAAAATTATTCATAACCCTGGCAAATATTGATTTAATGTTGATTTTATCTTGTGACCTTCTCAAAGTAAATAGTAACACCAAAACAAGGGGCTATTAAGTGCCAAACAAGGCAAGAAATGGTTAACAGAGAACAACACCAAAATTTTAGAGTGCCTCAGCGTCCAGACCTCAATCTGTCAAAAAAGTGAGCACAAGGCCAGAGTGATGGCAAATAATTGTTCCTGCCTAAAAACCTGGATCCATTTTGAGAGCTGCTATGGCAAATAAAGATGTTTCCATCGATTATTTAAAAAGGGTATGAATCATTTTGGACATGCCATTTTTCATAAAAATGTTTTAAAAAGATTTTTTAAAAGCTTATTTTTCTGATTCCATGTTTTTAGATAGATAGATAGATAGATAGATAGATACTTTATTGATCCCCAGGGGAAATTCAAGGTCTCAGCAGCATACATAAAACACAAACACATTCTTTAACAGCAGAAAGAGTAATTAAAGTATATAATATAAAAACACAACTAAGCAGTAAGGGCAGTAGAAGATAAAGAATATGCTAAATATATTAAAATACAAATTATACTAACACTTAATACAATATGTAAAAATATACTAAAATACAAATTACAAAAATACAAATTATACTAACACTTAATCTAAATCAATTCTAAAAACAGTATCCACATAGTGGTGATTAATAAATCAGAGGCGCTTGCAATGACTGAGGCAGGGACTGAGCCTGTGATTCTCTGTGCATAGTAAGGTATGGTAAGGTGCTCTAAGGTGCTCTGTGTGAATGAGTGTCATGGTGATAGTGCAAATGAGTTTACCATTGTATTTGCAACCTTTAACCATGTGGCAGTGTCATTTTCTGTCAAAACAAACATATTGGTCAAGAGAAAATCAACATTAAATCAATATTTGCCAGAGGTTTGAATCATTTTGTTCTTAAACTCAGTGGCGTAACTATAGTAGGTGCAGCAAGTGCAGTCGCACCAGGGCCTGTGACCTCCTGGGGCCCGTCGCTACCCCCGCCCTGCCTCCTTTTTTTGAGAATGTTAGAGCACGGAGAGTGAAGCGTCACTTTGACGAACTATCGGAAGATGAGCGCTTAACCGATGCAGAGAGATACTTTAATGCAACTCTGGACATCATAATCAGTCAGCTCTCCCAAAGATTTGCAAGTACACTGTAAAAAATGACACAGTAGGAATGCATGAATAAAATGAGGCAACTTATTACACATGAAAATATTAGGGAAAAATATAACCCTATTATTTTTAAGAATATAGACGTTAACAAATCATGGAAATTTACTTAAATTATTCATGTATACAAAAAAAATTTTTGTAAAATATCTCAATGCAATTAAGCATATTCAAAATAAATCAAGGAAATTTCCCTGATTTTTTCTGGTTAATATCGCATGATAAAATCACGTGTAATATAGTTGCCTCACTTATTTTGAGCAGTTATGCATGTTTTAAATAAGTATATTACCATACATTTTAAAGGATGTGGTGTATATACAGAATTAGAGAATCAGTATTTCATTTAACAGCATTTATTCAGTGTAAATTAAACCTGACGTTGAGAAAAAAAATAACAATAGCTTGGGCATTTAAAAAAAAACATTTAAAAATATTCAGATGACTGACAGAGATATAACAAACATATCATCTTCATCAATATCTACACAAAATCCTCCAACTCTCCGCAAAAAAGCAAGCCAAACTGAGTAATCCGGGACAAAGGGGCCTTGGTCAGACAGGTAACCAAGGACCCAATGGTGACTATGAATGAGATCCAGAGTTCCTTTGAGAAGATGAGAGAAGTGTAAAGAAGGACAAACATCAGTTCAAAATTGTTTTTACACAACAATTCTACTACCAAATTTAGGTTTTTCTTGTCACGCTGCAGGCAAGTTGTGTGAGAGGCTATATGTGCACAACAATGCTTCTACTTTGTTTTTTCACATTACAAAACAAAACATACCCATGCATTTCAACAATGTGGCTGACCAGGATATGATGCCGTCTTGTGCAGTGTGTCAAGGGGCTCAATCTCTTATACTCCTCCATTGTTTCCTCTTCTCCAGAAGAGCTCCTGGACCATCTATGGGTAAAAGAGAAACAATAACGGTGATACACTTGTAAAGAGAAAACTTACCTGCACCCTCTAAAAACACAGGAGATGTATTAAAGTGTAACTTAAGATTACAAACAACCTAGGGTCTATTTAAGTGTGGTAGCAAAATTGTGTTAATTGGTGAAGTTTTGAGCAAGTACGTTTTTTGCGTTAACACTGAATGGGCATAGGCTACAGTGAAAGCTAAGGGTGCAGCAAGCATGTTGAAAAAACAAACGCTATTTTAAACCACTGGCAGTGCTCAAAATATGTACACTTGGTAGTGTGGTGAGGGTCTCTAAAGACAAACTAAAGTGTTATAAACTTTTGAAAGTGTACAGGGAGATTATAACAAGACCTGTATCTGAAGGAAGAAAATTGCTTAGATTCGTGTTCCGTTAATGTCAAATAAGTGGGCGCGTTCGATCTTGCAGCACTGGATCTGCAAGCAGATCTGGCTGAATCTAAAAAACATGCCTTACGTTCAGCCAGATCTGTGTAGTGCTGCAAGATTGAGCGTGCCCGTTGATTTGACACTACCAGAACACAAAGCCAGGCTTCCACATTTGGAGGACATACAAGGATTTCTCCTAGTGAGATTTTAATTTTAAATGCTCACCCATTTGGCCTTTTCTGCTGCATCCCCTATGGCAGAGGTGTTCTCTCCTGCACCAGGAGATTGATGTCCCTTGTTTGAAGAGGACCTCTCCATATCACTTCAGAAAAGTGAAGCATTTAGAGTAGAAGAACCTGCTGGCCCAAATTCTGCAAAAACACAAAATTGGAATCTTAAAGGGTTGCTTTAAGAATTTAACAAATTCAGTTTCCAATTTTAGTTAATTTAATTCAACTAAAGGGTAACAAAATCTTTTTTTACCTTACCCACTGCCCAAGTGATCTGATATCAGATGCATGCAAACATTGATTTCAAATTTATTAGCTAAGCTCACATAAAACCTCACCTTCTTCAATGAAACTTTCATAAGAAAAACCAGGCTGCAGTTTGAGGTACTTTTTTAGTCCACGGTACTGGACCTTGATGAGCATTTTGCCAACCCTGTTAAAACAAACAAAATCCATAATTATATAAACACAAGAACCACAATTGACTATCAGCAGTATATCAACTAACTTAACTAGCAAAGGACTTCCAAAATTCATTTTGACATCATTTACCATGTAGGCTACCAAATGTTTTAACCGCAGACAAACAGAATGTGTTCAAATATGTTAACATAATCGCTAAATAACCCAAATAAAACCAACAGACACTTAACTAATATCAGTGCCATACTATTACTGAGAATGGACAATGCACCTAACCAACAACACTAACAGTTACCTTACACCACGTATATGCTACAAATGCCTAAAAGAATATGCCCTGCATGGTGGTCTCAGCTAACGTTAGCTACGAGCAAAATATATATAACCCGAATTAAAAGCAAATAGTGTTCATTTCAATCAAACGTCAATTAGTTGACAGACTGCTTTAATCAGTCAGTCAACAGATCCCTTAGTGCCAGACAAGCATTTGAAACCACACTAGATCGCTTAGAACAGTGGAGTCCTGGCTAACTAATGTTAACCAGCTACGTTAGCATGTTAGCTATTCCCTCAGTGGCTATTAAAATTCCAACCGTCTTTTCAAATTCGTTACAAAAAGATTAAGACGTCGTCGACTCCAATATTATATTAATGTCAGTTTAGAGTGTCCCAATTATTACAAATGATTATAAACTCGGCCATTTCAAATTGATACGGTTATAATATAACCTACCGAAGTTAAGGTTAGCTTGCTGGTTAGTTTACCAACCATCTGAGTAGAAGCTAGCTTCTACAGCTAACGTTAGCGACCTTGCTACTGTTAAGCTAACTTCACCAATATTTCCTAGAAGGTCAAACACGTTGGTATGAAAATATATAGGCTACCTGTGATGTGACATTACTTAATTGTATATTTGTAGTAGTTTTCATGCTAGCTTTCACAAGTAGCAGGAACAAAATACTTTACCTTTTACTATTCCATGCTGAACTTCAATGGCGTCCGTCTTCGAGGCATTCTTTTCAAAATCTCAACTGAAAGACGTTTTTCAGATGGATGTTTCAGATGGCTGCACATTTATCAGCGAGAAATTGTGCAACTTCCCACAATTCTTTTAGGGAACATTTTCTCTGAATATTTTTCTCGCAAATGTAGTTGATTTATTTGGGGGAAAACATAATAGTTATTTTTTTAAGGCAACTGCTTCAAGAAATTAAGTCATACTTGATTTTTTTTGTGTAATTTCCTTGGCACCAGGATTCATTTTTTACAGTGTATGCGGGAAACTTGTCATGTGTTTAAGTCTTTACGTCCTGACCCTTCAACTTGCAGGTGATGATGAACTGCTTGAAAAGGCAACCCAGCTAACAATTTATGGTTTCCAAAACGTTCTGGGAACCATAGTTTTTGGTTTCGGAAACGTTAGTTTTTGGTTCCCAAAAGTTACCCTAAGGTTAGTTTTTGAGCAAGTTTTGGTTCCCATGGAAAGTTTGCTGAACGTTCCGGAAACGTTAGTTCTTGGTTATATAAAACGTTCCCCTAACGTTATCTAAAGGTTGCAAACTTTAGAGAACCTTCCCCTAACGTTCCCCAACCGTTGCAAACTTTAAAAAACCTTCCCCTAACGTTCCCTAACCGTTGCAAACTTTAGAAACCTTCCCCTAACGTTCCCTAACTGTTCCCATAACGTTCCCTAACATTTAGGGAACGTTCCCTTCCCTAAATATTGCAACCTTTAGGGAACCCTCCCCTAACATTGCAACCTTTGCATACCAATTACTTTAAACAGCACGAGCAGGAATGCATTATTATATATTAGCAGGAAAGAATGAACAGGCAAAATTGATGGAACTTATAACTTTAATATAAAATTATCAAAAGACAAAAAAAACAATATAAAAGGCCTCACTGTATATATATATATATAAATTAGACTTAGTGTTAGCTAAGTATATTAACATAAGGCATTTGACTTTGGTAGGTGCTACATTCAACAAATAGACACACTGTACAATAGACAACAATATACATTGTGGCAGATACCAACACAATATACAAAGACATAATACCAATACAAGTACACATGGAGTGGGCTGTTGAGTGCAAAGTAATAGTGCAAATGTAGAGTGCAAGACGTATATTGGAATGATAAAGTATGTAATGGGCAGGTAAACGGTCAAAGTGGGGATGACCCCACTTATCTGCAGTTCAGGAGAGTGACGGCAGTGGGAAAAGAGTTGTTCTTGTGTCTGGTTGTTTTTGTGTGCAGGGATCTGTAGCGCCTGCCAGAGGGGAGGAAGTTAAAGAGTGTGTGTGCAGGATATGTGGAGTCTTTGGTGATGGTCTCTGCCCGCTTAGGTCCCAGAGTACAAGTCCTGGAGGGAGGGCATTTTGTTCCTCCTCTCCTGCAGCTCAGTGACTGTCGAGCAGGACGACAGCAATATGTCATCGACTGGAGCAGAGGGAGGTGACTGGGAGCTCCTTAAGAGCATGAGCAGCTCATCCATCTTCTCCTCAAATGCGTCCATTTCGTCCAAGACGTTTGTCAGACCATTATAGCAGGGACATTGCACCGACATTCCCAACACAACTCCTCTCATTCAGGTCTTGCTTTAAAGCAGATATTTCACAGAAGTCATCTATTTTTCAACTTGCCAAAATGCTGGTGGTAGATTATGACAGTGTAACATCCACATTCGGGGAAGTGTGTACTGATCTCATGTTGTTTCTGACATTGCCTGTGACTGTGGCAACAGCTGAGCGATCTTTTTCCAAACTCAAACGTATTAAGACCTACCTAAGGAGCAGCATGGGGCAGGAGAGGCTCAGTGGGTTAGCTATCCTGTCCATTGAAAATACGAGAGCCAGGCCCAGCATTAAATATTAAATATTGGAAACATCGTTGACGATTTTGCACAACGAAAGATGGCCTTGGGGATTGTATGCATATGAATTATTTTATTTGGTTTCTGCACGGTTAAATAAGTTAGGCTACATTAAGTTTTGTTTCTGCGCAGTGCGAGTTTACAAGCAAGCAATCTACGCTTGCAGTTTCAGCAGAGGGTTGAAGAGGCGCATTGAGTGTTCCCATAATTCCATGCGAGTTGATGTTAATGCAGTAGCCTAATATTAGATTACCCTGGCCTGCAGGCTGTTAATAAAATACTTTTTAATGTTTTCACATGTATGGGTCCTATGTAGTCGTGTGTTTTTTATTTGAAATTGTAATCTGTAACTACTAAACTACTTCGGTGCCTCAGGCCCTTTGCATAAACAATTGAAGTCACCCTTAATGTGTATTGCATGTATCAGAGCTAATTCATCCTGGGCCGAAATATGCCGGTAGGCCTGCGTAGCACTTTCGCACCTGGGCCCACCATTGACATGTTATGCCACTGCTTAAAGTGTGTGTGTGTGTGTGTGTGTGTGTGTGTGTGTGTGTGTGTGTGTGTGTGTGTTTTTAACATTTATGTGTCTAGTGACAGAATGCAAGAATCAAACGGTGAAGTTGACAGGAGCATATAAAGAGGAAAGTGTTCTCTCCTGTGGGCTGTTGGATTCTTTACGCTTCCACATCAACAAAGACCTGGAGACAGAGCTGTGTGTGGAGGTACACACACCCACACATGCCCACACACACTCACACACAGGCCCTAACCCCCCCCCCCCCCCAAAAAAAAACACACATGTGCACACAGACACACACATTTAGTCATTAAGTTACATTTACCTGTACGATAACGCTTTATACTAAGGTGTTTTACAATGTATTACTAAATGGTTAGTGAAGTCTTTACTGTCATTAGACTCGCCACACATCAGTAAGGTTGACGGAGAAAGCGCTGCTCCAGATTCCTACATAATACACACAAAACTACATCTGAAGTGGAATATGCTCTCTAATTTCTTTTATCATTTCTGTCATCAGGGTGATATAAAAGTCAGCCTTTCACAAGATTGTCTCTGTTCTAAACGAGAAATCAGAGTGCCTGTCGGAAAGGTAGTATATTCATATCTGTTATGAACACCAAATGACTGTCACATCTAATTTGATTGTAATACATAACTTGTGCTTATATTGACAAACATTTTTAATGAAAAAAAGAAAATGACCAAATCTCACAAACGTTCATTCTCTGCAAGCAAACCCATCATTGTAACACCAAGTTTCTTACAAGATTTCATTCACCTTGAGCTGAAGAGTGAGGACTGGTAAAACCTTTTCTATTCCCAAGCTACTGTATTTTTTTAGATGTAGAAAGACCTCCCTCTTTGGTTGGCAATGAGCAAAGAGAAAGCAGGGCTTTGAACCGATTTTTTTTCCCAATCGGTTCGTTACGAACAGAAACGGAATTATAACGTTTCCGGTTATGAGTTCCACCAATAAATTGACGTTCCCGAACCGGTTAGAACAAAAAAATACTGTTTCCGGAACGGTTAATTTCGTTCCTGTCAGCTGTTTAATGCTATAGAATTATGTCACATCTTTCTCATCCAGCTTAAACCAAATGTAATAATATTACAAACATTATTACATAATAATAATTATATTATTAATAATAATAACTAAATAGGCCTACAATTATTTCAAATGTGTAGTTTATTGTTAAAAGAGAAAATTTCCACACAAACGTAACGACATTATTAAGACACATGGTTATGTCACTCGGGCAACAACAAATTGCAACTGTCGTCGGGGGAAAGGCCATCCAGTAGGCCTAATCAGGGGCGCCTGCAGGAATTAATGCTATGGTACACACACCCATCACCCCCCCCCCCCCGCAAAAAACGTGAACAATATTTGTCCGTTTTAGGTCCGTGCATTGGTCAGCAAAAAAGTAGCCTACATAGCATAACAACATCCACATGCAATAATACAACGACAATGTCTACAATGACCTATTCATTTGGACAACTTGATACAGCCCTATACAGGCTAAAGTTACCTTTAGTTTTGTTTTAGCGTAACGTGACGTCTGGCTTTAGCGCAGTCTAACGTTCTGACAAGCACACCAATTGCCTACCTTGCCCATCTGGAATAACTCCTAGCTTTGCTGCCTCCATCCTTTCTGTTTTCGTTGTTTAAACTTGTGATATCCATGATGAGTATTGAGTTAGTGAATTAGCTCAACATTGTGTGCTGATAACCATATATAGATAACCGAGTAAAAGAAAACAACAAGTAGCCTATTGCGTGTCTGCGTGCGTATTCTCTCTCCTGCTCAAACAAAATGCGTGCACGTTCATTTTGATAACGTGTTCACTAACTTTACGTAATAGATGGTAAATAGCCCAATGGCATGCAGCTAAAGGGATACTGTGCATATTTGGGAAGGTATGGTAGGCCAATTTGGTGTGAATACACGCAAGCCCTGAGAGAAAGTCAATTAAACAGCATAGCTCACAACCCTATTACATTACAACTATTTGTTTTCTTCTTTTATTTACTCTTAATCCACTGCCAAACTGTCAACAAGACAACAAACAATAAGCTGACATTCATATCACACACACAAACATCTTATGTGACCTCATATAAAAAAAAAACTTAGAGCTTAGCATGTATACTGGGGTGACCGCAACTCAAAGTCTCACGTTACTTCTACCAGGTGAGTTGCACAACATTTAGAAATGTCTGTGTGAAACAACATGATTTATGACGCTAGGTTTATTTATGTTTAGTGTTCCCAAACATAAACATTACAAAACATTACAAAGCATATTAACAATGATAAACAATATTAAAGTAGACATTTTTCACATAAATCTCCGTTTCTCGAGGTCACCAAGTACTATCGGTACGAAAAGAAAGAAACTGGTTTTACTTAGCTCAAGCTGCTGCAGCCAACAGTTGGAGCTTCCAGGCAGTTAGTGGGGAGAATAAGTATTTGAACCCTAAAGTTGACAAAAAAGAGGAATATAAAATCTGTTAGAAATTCAACTTAATGCCTTAATGAAAAAATTGAGTAAAAATCCAACCTTTAAGGACACCAATTTTCTTAGTGAATGAAGAATGTATCATAAATAAATAAATGTTCTTCCTTAAATTACAAGGGCAATACGTATTTGACCCCTATGTTAAATTCCCATAGTTGCAGGCAGATTTGTTTTTATTTTTGAAGGCCACTTATTTCATGGATCCAGGAAACTATGCATCCTGATGAAGTTCCCTTGGCCTTTGGAATTAAAATAGCCCCACATCATCACATACCCTTCACCATACCTAGATTGGCATGGTGTGTTTTTCAGTTAGCCTATTAACTGGTTTGATGCTCATTGAGTGTAAATGCTAATCAAACCAGCTAATAGGCTAACTGAAAAACACACCACCAGCAACTCGATCTAGGTAAAACCGATTGTTTCGTGTATAATATTGACTTTGAAACACGAGAGATCTATGTGAAAATCGCCGGATTTCTCCTATAACAAAAATATTTAATTTATATAGTATATTTAGTATTTAGTTTTCTTATCTTCTACTGTCTCTATTGTACAGTGGAGTTTTGTTATATATACAGTATATACTTGGATTTACTCTTTCTGCTGTAAGTGCATGTTGTGTGTGATGATGTCTGTATGCTACTGAGACCTTCAATTTCCCCTTGGGGATCAATAAAGTATCTATCTATCTATCTATCTATCTATGTAGATTAATTGTATAACTACTTAGTTCATGATGTTCTACTGACTGCTGTTTTGTGACTGTGACCCTGTAGGCCAAGACAGGAGCTGGCGCTGCGTCTGGACTTTGACATCCCGTCAGCGGAGAAGCACTTCCTGGAGAAGAGGAAGGTGGTGGTGGGTCGGGCTCTACAGAAGCTGCTGGAGCTCAGCTCTCCTCCAGACACAGATAAGGTACAGTGTGTGTGTGTGTGTGTGTGTGTGTGTCAGTGTCAGCTCTCCTCCAGACACAGATAAGGTACAGTGTGTGTGTGTGTGTGTGTGTGTGTGCGTTTGTGGTGTGTGTGCGTGCATGGTGTGTGCATGGTGTGTGTGTGTGTGTGTGTGTGTGTGTGCATGGTGCATTTACCACACATACAAATATGACAACGCAAAAGGAGAAGTTGCTTGCAGCTCGTATACCAATGTATTGAAACATCCATTTGATATTTTTTGTTAAATATATTATTACATTACATAACACTATATTATTACTGTTTTGAACAATTTTGCAACCTCAAGTAAACTAAGAGATATCTGCCCAGGTCCCCCTGGTGGGTGTGGTTTGCTCAGGGGGAGGGACCAGGGCGATGACTGGCACCTTTGGGAGTCTGAGGGCTCTCCAGAGTCTGGGAGTCCTGGATGCTGTCAGCTACATCACCGGTGTCTCAGGGTCCACATGGTGAGTCTCCTCATGAAACATTATAGAACATTCATCCGGTTGGTAAAAAAGTGAGGTAACATCTCTCAATGGCGTTAAATTAACTCAAGAAACAACTTTCAAAGTCAGTGTTTGACATTTCCTTGTAGCGGTTTAAGATACAGTAAGTAAATAAGTAAATCTACATAAATAAATGAAAATTGATAATTAGATGTAGCTGACACTGCTTTTGCAATCAGAAACCAGTTTCTTTGACGCCTACCAGACGAGGGCAGCGTGGCCTACTGGTTAGCGCTTCGGACTTGTAACCGGAGGGTTGCCGGTTGCCGACCAGTAGGAACGGCTGAAGTGCCCTTGAGCAAGGCACCGAACCCCTCACTGCTCCCCGAGCGCCGCTGTTGTAGGGATAAGTGCAGAGACCAAATTTCCCTCATGGGATCAAAAGAGTATATATACTTACTTATACTTATACTTACTTAATTACCACTCTAACCTGCCTCTTACCATTATTCCATATAACATTATATGCCTAATCACATGACACATTGGCCTCTCATAGGGCCATGTCCACTCTGTATGAGAATTCTGATTGGTCAAAAAAGGACATGGGTGTGGTCACTGAGCCAATGAAGATTGAGATGATCCAGAGGTACAAGGACATACTGTCCACTGAGAAGATCGGTTACTACAGAAAGGAGATGGAGCAGAAGGAAAAGGAGGGACATCCAGTGTCCTACATTGACATGTGGGGTCTGGCTATAGAACACCTCATCTATGGGAAGGTACGGCAGAGAGTACACAGGAGGACAAACACTAAGATACACACACACACACACACGATCACACATACACACACACACACAACACACACACACACACACACACACACACACGCCACACACACACACACACGTATGTGACATGTAAATGATGAAATGCAAATCCTAGAGCCAAGTGTCTGCTCCTTGCAAGTGCAGAAATGGGAGAGTACCCTCTCTGACCAGAAGAGGGCGGTATCAGAGGGACAGAATCCTCTGCCCATCTACACAGCTGTGAACATGAAGAGTAGCCAGAAAGGCATCAACACAGAGGCCGGCAAGTTTCTATTTTTATTCTCTGTTTTCTGTTTTTTTTAACGAAATGTTCACTTGGCTCATGAAAGACCATTCCACAGCTACAGCCAAATGTGCTTGCAGATCCTACAGACGGTGTAGTTCTTCATCTATGGAAGTGTTCTCTGGAACTCTGGAAGTGTTCTCTGGAACTGTGGCTCTGTACCACCATTGTGTCTTTGTATTGCAGAATGGTGTGAATTCAGCCCCTTTGAGGTGGGTATTCCAAAGTACGGTGCATTTGTGCCTACTAAGCACTTTGGCAGTGAGTACTTCCTGGGTCACCAGCTCAACAACCTTCCAGAGAATCGTCTGCCTTTTCTGATAGGTGAGTGAAGCATGAATGAATGAATGAAGCAAGGGAGGATGGGTGTGTGTGAGTGAGTGAGTGAGTGAGTGAGTGAGTGAGTGAGTGAGTTAGATTGAGTTAGATTAGATTAGATTAACTTTATTGTCCCAGAAGGGAAATTTGTCTTGGGCATACAGTGCTACATACGGCTGCTTACAACAACACACAGCAGTTCAACGCCCCATACCACATAAAAGACAACAGGAATAAAATAGAGTAAGCACAGCAGACATAGGAATTAGTACCTCAATCTCTAAGCAGAAAAACACACCCTTGATATTTCGCATAGCCTCTAACTACAGTAAAATAGTATTGCACATTTCCTAATTTCCAAAATTGCCTGATGATGGTCATCTGACCGAAACGTTGCAATAAAAAAACAGTACAATTGCAAATGAAGACAGTGTGCGGGAAATGTGCGATACCTGGGGACATGAGCAGTATCAGGAAATGTGCAATACCAATATCTAAGGAGAAAAGGGACTGTGCAATAAAATTGAGTGATATTCACTCATGCAAAATTGCCTGATGATGGTCATCTGACCGAAATGTTGCAATAAAAAAACAGTACAATTGCAAATGAAGACGGTGTGCGGGAGCTTCCTACTTACTTTGACATTGGTGACCCTGTGGTCCTTCTCCGACGCACCCATCCGAAGAAGGTGTGCAAAAGCACATTTTATTGCACATTTCCCAAAAACTCATAGGACCCCCTATACTCAAAAATATAATACGATTTTAAGTTAATTCAGAGAGAGAGAGAGAGAGAGAGATGAGTGCTTTTTAGAATAGACATTCAGATAACCTAACTTTGTCTTTAGGTAACTGTGTGTGTGTGTGTGTGTGTGTGTGTGTGTATGTTCTGCAGGAATCTGGAGCAGTGCTTGCTCCGCCAACCTTACTGATGTGTGGCAACTTGTCACAGGCTCCAAGCCAAACTGGGTTGCTTCTGATGTTACCACCACAGGTAGGGCACGGATGCCCTCTCACTAGGCATACCATCACACAGGCATGCATGCGTTCAAAAATATATACTGTACATAACGGTACATGCACACAGTATTTCACAAATAGAAGGTTAAAGAGACGTTAGGACCAGCAGCACCTACAGTATTGTGTATCAGCACCTGGCCCTGCCATGGTGACATATGAACTATGAGTGGGAACGATTCTCCAGACTGGGTACTACTCATGCCATGTCAGGTTGATTGTTTGCATCTGTGTATGTATGCATGCGTGTGTGCATTGAAGGAGGAAGATTAAGAAATTGTTTGTTAAAGTGGTTTAAGTGGCAGACAGAGGAAGGTAAAGAGACAGATGGTACCTGGATTTCTGAGATTTGTTCTCAACAGAGACCGACAAACCGACAATGCTGGGCACTATCCTGATCCAACAAACCTCCTACATGGCCAAATTCACCAGATTCCTAACAAGCCGACCAATCTCCAGCAAGATGTACAACTTCTTGCGAGGCCTAAGTCTACACAGGGACTACCATAAAAGTGGTTTCCTTGTAGAACAAGGTAATTATACCACTTCATATCATACAGTATGGATGTCATATCCAATATGTTGCATCACATATATCATATCTTATTAATATTAAATATGTTGTATTAGATGTTTATACTGTAGGCTTTCTTTTTATAAATTATAGTCATATTTTTGCACCAAATCATGGTAGTTTATATTATAATTATATTCTAAATATTTTATAAATATATTATTTGGTACAAAAACACTTTTATTTGTATTTCAATATGTCTTATATTGGATATTCTTTGTTTACAATATGGCATAAGAATTAGTTGAACTGGCTTCTTTTTTACTAATCAATCATGTTGGGGTTCATGTTCACACACTGTACACACACTATCCACTATAACAAGAAACTTCTTTTTTACTAATCAATCATGTTGGGGTTCATGTTCACACACTGTACACACACTATCCACTATAACAAGAAACTTCTTTTTTACTAATCAATCATGTTGGGGTTCATGTTCACACACTGTACACACACTATCCACTATAACAAGAAACTTCTTTTTTACTAATCAATCATGTTGGGGTTCATGTTCACACACTGTACACACACTATCCACTATAACAAAAAACTTCTTTTTTACTAATCAATCATGTTGGGGTTCATGTTCACACACTGTACACACACTATCCACTATAACAAGAAACTTCTTTTTTACTAATCAATCATGTTGGGGTTCATGTTCACACACTGTACACACACTATCCACTATAACAAGAAACTTCTTTTTTACTAATCAATCATGTTGGGGTTCATGTTCACACACTGTACACACACTATCCACTATAACAAGAAACGTTTCTCTTTCATTTCTCTACTTTCTCCTTTGTTTGGTTTGTTTCTTTAGAGACACACCCTGACGCGTTCCCAAACCAGCTGACCCCAGCTGACCCCATCCTGAAACTGGTGGACGCAGGACTTGCATGTAACATGGCGTTCACCCCAGTACTCCGACCCCAGAGATGCATGGACCTCATCCTGTCCCTCAACTACTCCTGGGATTCGGATCAGTTTATGGTACACGAGTTACCGTCATAATGTATCTTCAGACAGTGAATCAATGTGACCATGGGCGGATTATGAACTTTCGGGCCCCTGGGCCCACATGTATTAAGGGCCCCCCACTAATTGTCGTTCATGAAATGTTTCATTTGTTTGATGTGATTTCCTGTATTCTGGTGCATTTTGGGGATGGCCGGTACTAAATTCAATCAGATTCATAGCCTACATCCTGATTTGTTGATATTGAGGCAATGATTCCATGCAAAGGCTTGGGCTTCAGGGCCCCCTGACCCCTTGGGCCCCTGGACCTTGGCCCGGTAATGCCCGTGCAGTAATCCATCCCTGACTGTGACAAATGCTGAAATCATTTTTTCAAATCTCCAGCCACACTGTGTGGAACACTGGGATTGTGATGCTGTTGTTGATACGAGAGGCTTTTGACATCCATGGAATATGCAGCAGTCCTATTGGACATACCTGAACCTACAGCTTGAATTAAAGCAACACAATGTAGTTATTTTACCTTAAAATAATGATGTCAAACTCTTTTGATGATTCACAAACTTGTAATGGGCAGAATTGCGACTCCGTTAACACCGCAGTTTTGTTAACCTGTCTGTTTGCTTCTCAGGTGCTGAAGAAAACCCAGAAGCACTGCACTGACCACAGGATCCCGTTCCCTCACATCGATTTCAGCCGTGTGGAGAATGAGCCCATGAAGGAGGTGTATGTGTTTGAGGACGAGAACAATCCCAAAGCTCCCATTGTGGTTCACTTCCCCATGGTCAACCTCACCTTCAGAGAGTTCAAAGCCCCAGGTTAGTAGACACCAGCCCAACTACATTCTTAACGTTGTTGATAGTGGGACTATGAACATAGAAATATTGGGCTCCCTGGCATATTGTCTTAATATCATTTTACATTGACTGGCAAGATCCAGGGTCTCCACTCCCATATATTGGATTCCCTGCATCTTTCAGTGTCCACCCTCGTCTCGCTCTTGGGTGTACTGACTTGTGTTTTGGAAAAGCAAACCAGTGGATGTTTCAGCCCAGTTGTATCATAACCTCATCTTCCTGCTTGTTATTTAAAGGAGTCAAGCGAGAAGGGGAAGATGAATTGAAACAGGGAGAGGTGGATGTCAGCACCAAGGACTCGCCATACCTCACCTCGCTTACCAAACTGGCCTACCAGCCTGAGGACTTCCAGAAGCTGATGGATCTTACTTGCTACAACGTCCTGAACAACCACGACATCCTGCGGTCAGCTCTACGCAGGGCGCTACAGAGAGAGAGAGCCTATGTGGATGGGGACGCACACAAGGACCACCCCTGCTTCTGAACAGATCCTCCAAATTGTGTATTTTTGATAGGAAATAGAAATTATACATACAGGCATAGATGATGAAGTTTATACATAGATATTTAATTTATGTCAAACCATATGGCTACACTGGTTGAAACATATTCCATTTGTACATTTTCCTGTGACTGGTCACACACAACAACAACAAAAACATCCAAATTTGTTGACTGCAGTACATCAGGTAATCATTTTCTTAGGGTCTATTAGTCACTTCATTGGATTAAAATAATGCAAATGTATTAAGATAAACACCATGGAAATATTAAGCTTAAGTAATTGTTGTTTAGTCATTGATTAATATAGCAACTAATTTCATTTGGACAATTTGGAACCAGAAATATGTTAATCCTGTGTGATGAAATTAATAAAGTATCTTTGTAAAGCCTCGAACAGAAGCAGCTATTGAAATGTGTAAGTTACAGCGACCCCTATGGAAGATCATTAAATTGCCGTTTATCCAGAATGTGGTAATGATGCAGCATTTCATGACGTTTGAACCTTTGTGTCAAAAGATATCGGTCACAGCCAGGTCGTTGGCACCTATTTTGATGACAGAGCCAAATTAAGATTTAGGAAATGTGAGTTATTCTGGAATTTGATCTAAGCATGCCAAATTTAAAAATTGTCACTGAAGCGGTTGTTGAGATATTGAAACGCATAAGTTGCAGTGTCCTCTATGGATAGTTGTAGTGGCCCCTAAGTTATTCAGCTAATCTAAACTCTTACTGGCCTTAAATTCTGGTGGGGCTACAAACACATCAATTTTCATGTGTACAGGTTCGCCTGGGTATCAATCCCCGAAAATCTCTGAGGATGGGCTGTGCCACTATAACACATTGGGTATTTAAAGTCTAAAAAAAAAATAAAAAAAATTGTCTATTTATATAGCACATTTTTAATGCAAAGCACATTTTATTTATGACAGGATATTTGGACCATTGCGGGTGGCATTGAGATGTTTTAAAATAGTGGTGTTTTTTTTTTTAGTGCAGTGGCAAATCTAATGCCAAGGCCTAAGGCACAGCATTATTACCTGGCTGGCTTTCTCACCAATGATACCAAGCCACTCAGCCAGGGAGACACGTGGCGCCCCACTGGGTAGTGTCGGTGATTAGGAAAAGGTGAGACATAGGGGCCTGTGCGGTCTTGCAGTAAGTAAAGTCAAAAAATCAAAGTCAAAGTACACCGGTTTGCAGCTCAAATCATAGCAACATGGCAACAACACGACAACAGGACAGTGCACCACAAAGGCTTTAGCCATAGAGCCTTAGCCAACATGCAAATTCATGAACAGATGTCATTATGTTTAAAAAAATAGCACTAGCCTGCTCTTCCCCTCTTAGTGTTATTCTATCTAATGGCATTAATTAGGGATGAATGAGCATAGTTGAATATATTTAAACCTAATCAGTGATCATGGTTCTTAGCATTTTGTTCAAGGTGACTTACAGTAGCATCAATAAACATTAGGCTACATGAGTGCGCGCGTGTGTGTGTGTGTGTGTGTGTGTGTGTGTGGGTGATGAAAATATCATTTTCATCAAACCCTAATCTTAAAGTTTTGGATTTATTTAATTTTGAAAGAGTATTAACTGAATTTGGGTAAAATTGTCAACACTGTGTAACCACAAAAACATGAACTAAATAATTACACTTGCTGAAAAAAATTTTGAAATTCTCTCCAAAATCCCTTCTAAAATAATCTGGCATGATCTTGCACGAGAACTTTTCTATATTTAATACAAGTAATGAAACCCCATTGTTCTGAATGTTTGAATTAATATGGGGAATCGTGTCTGTCACATCAACCACTTAAAATATCAAGTGGTGTAACCACCATTTAAGGAGCAATTTTTTATGTATTATGTCAGAGAATCATGTGACAGGAAATTATGTCATAGAGAAGGACCCTTCAAGACCCCAACTGCTATGAGTCAAGGTTAGCAACTCTTAAAGTAAAATAAGTGTTTTTAGGCCATGGCCAGGCAAGCTTAGGTTACATGTCAAATGGTATGACCTTTTAAAAATGTTGATAAATCATAATAATCATAAAATATTCAATTTAATGTAAAAACTATGTTTGAATATTCACATAAAGGTGAAGTAGTTGTCCATAATAATGCCTGCACATTTTGCTTTTAAAATAGAAATGTCAAATGGTGTAACTGGTTACACCATTTGACTTCTCTGTTTGAGACCAGTTTGATCAGATTCAGGGCCAAGAGTACGTAATTTTAGGTGCCAATTATATTATTTTTATAATTTAAATAGTGACTAACTGTTTAGCATGAACAATAGCTTTAAAAGGGTTTAATTAGATTGCAATTTAAGCGATTTTTGAAATGTCAAAGCTTTTCATTTTAAATTTAAACTTCCATAATTATGTTTTAATATTTTATTATGATGTATGTAAACAGTATGTTCAAATTATAAATAAATAATATAAATACATTTATTATATATAAAATGTGCCTCTTGTCCCCCAATGGATGCCACTTACAAGCAAGAAAAACTTGTCTCGCCACAGAGTGCATGTGAACGCAGATCCTGCTGTTGGTTGGTTGGGCCGAATACTGGAACAGGAGCCCTGGATAACGTATAGTTGACACTGCTCACGTTGACCCCCCCCCCCCTCATTTAACTCATCCTTCCCACCATTTATTTATTTATTTTAATTTCTCTTTTATTATTTGCCTTATTTATTTTTTAAGGCATACTGTTGTGGGATCATAAATCAGCTGGGCCTTACTGGTCACAGAGAAGCGTGATACATATACTCAGGAATATGAGAGAGAGTGTAGAAAACCCTCTGAATACAACATTTCTGGTTACACTTTACTTGACAGTATCGACATAAGAGTGACATGACACTGTCATGAATGTGTCATAAACAAGTCATAAATGTTTATGACATAACGCTTCTGTTATTAAGTGACATTCGGTTTTTGTCATAACAAGTTAGGGTTAGGGTTAGGTTTAGGGTTAGAGTTAGGGTTAGGATAAGGGTTAGGGTTCATGTGTCATGAGAGTGTCATATGTTCATCAGAGTGTCATGTCACTCTTGTGTCAATACTGTCCAGTAAAGTGTTCCCACATTTCTTTTCCTGTCCGATGTAAAATAGTTAGTGGTTGGGCTGCTGCTGTCCACTAACCTGGGGCTTTGAACTCTCTGAAGGTGAGATTGACCATGTGGGAGTGAACCACAATGGGAGCTTTGGGATTATTCTCATCCTCAAACACGTACACCTCCTGGGCTCTGTCTCCACACGGCTGAAATCGATGCGAGGGAACGGGACTCTGTGGTCAGTGCAGTGCTTAATTCAACTTGCCATTACACCTCAGTCCAGCAGATGGTGGAGGTAATGCACTCCGGTTGCAAACTGCCAAAAACACTCCTTTTCTTAGGCAGTTCGCAAACGGAGTGCATTACCACCATCTGCTGCACTGAGGTGTAATGGCAAGTAGACCTCGTTCTGGCCGCCGGGTGAATAAGGCGAATTACAGCATCCTTTCAGTCCCTGCCCGCTCTGCCAATATTGACAAAGTGTCACCTGTTCCAGTGAAGATTACACAGAGTCACTGTCCTTAGATGGTGAGCCATTCCAGTAAACGGGAAACCAGTTTGTAACTTGAGCTCAAGATTAAGTGTGATAAAGTGAAATGTGTTATAACTTGAAACAAATGCTGTGGCTATCGCAGAAGATAAGCTAGAAAGGCACTCAGAGAGAGAGAGAGAGAGAGAGAGAGAGAGAGAGAGAATGAGCAGTCCTTAGTCACTCAGGGTTGCAAAAGTTATAATGAATGTCTTGATAAGAGAGATGTTTCAAGCAGAAGTATTCTTTGGAGACACATATGTTGCACATAAGCATCCATTTTACATAAATGCAGAAGTTTTGACAATACAATTTCAAAAAAAACAATTCATTGCCTTAGCCAAGGAGGTAGTTTTCAGGGCAGCTTATCAGTGCAGGATTATGCAAAAATGGCAGTTATGTCCAAGTTCATTGGAATAGGTGACACCATGAGCAAATATTGCTGGTAAGGCACTCCACTGGTGCTGTCTTAATTTAAAGGAACCATATGTAAGAAAAATATTTCAATTAATCATAAAATGGCCCTGATATGTCACTAGACATTAAGAAATCATGTTCATTTCAAATACTTATATCACTGACAACAGTAGTCCGGCCAGGATATTGTCATTTAAAAAGTGAGGTTGCAGCCCTCAACTGATGTTGATGTTGTGTTTTGTCATGTCATGTTGTGTTTTGGCCTGATGCGCCACCCTTCACCTATCTACTAATCACGAAGTCAGTAGTGTTTCGCCATCAGGGTTGGCAACCTCGAGTCAGGGGGGAGGGGGAGGGGATACACCGCTCTTCAGTATTTTGAAAGTGATTGCAGTACCAGTTTTGGCCACAATCTTACATATGGTTCCTTTAAGGTTCTCAGTGGTTTGGGGTTGCATTATGCAGACGTCTGCGCTGTTATTTGGACTCTTATATTGGTTATATACAGTTGTCCCCAGAATTATTGGCACTTGATTTGCATTGAGCTCAATGAGCATCAAACCAGCTAATAGGCTAACTGAAATAACACCATGCCAATCTCTAGGTATGGTGAAGGGTATGTGATGATGTGGGGCTATTTCAATTCCAAAGGCCAAGGGAACTTTATCCGGATGCATATCCTGGATCCAAGAAATAACTGGCCTTTAAAAATAAAAATCTGCCTGCCTCTGGAAATTTAACATAGGGGTGCCAATACTTATGACCCCTGTATTTTAAGGAAGAACATTTATTTATTTATGATACATTATTAATTCACAAAGAAAATTGGTGTTGGATATTTCCCATAAGGTTGGATATTTCCCTTTTTTTTACTTAAGGCATTAAGATCAATTTCCAAAAGATTATTTTATATTCCTCTTTTTAGTCAACTTTAGCATGGGTGCCAATAATTCTGGGGACAGCTGTACCTTTGAACCAGAGTTCAAGTGCCCATTTAAAGTGTTGCTGAAGATCTGGGTGAACAAAGACAAGCCACAGCCATCCAAACCACAGTTTCTCAAAAACAAGGGTCTTGGGTAAATTAACTTAAGTTTAAAAACACTCCCAAGTGTGTATCAGCTAACAGATAGACAGACAGACAGATTGACAGATTGAAAGATAGACAGCTAGACAGACAGACAGATACATATACAGATAGATAGATAGATATAGAGAGAGTATTTATTGTCTACAAGGGAAACGTGTGTTCACCGTCTGTACAAAGCTTCACAAACATACATGTAACATAGGCACATTGACAGCTTCAACCCCATGCACCCCATGCCCAGGGAACAGACTCAAAGCAGACAGTGAATGAACCGCAGCAGAGGTGGGCACAGACAAACCGCAGCAGAGAGTTGGGCACAGACAAACCGCAGCAGAGAGATGGGCACAGACAAACCGCACCAGAGAGGTGGGCACAGACAAACCGCAGCAGAGAGATGGGCACAGACAAACCACACCAGAGAGGTGGGCACAGACAAACCGCAGCAGAGAGGTGGGCACAGACAAACCGCAGCAGAGAGATGGGCACAGACGAACCACACCAGAGAGGTGGGCACAGACGAACCGCAGCAGAGAGATGGGCACAGACAAACTGCACCAGAGAGGTGGGCACAGACAAACCGCAGCAGAGAGATGGGCACAGACAAACCACACCAGAGAGGTGGGCACAGACAAACCGCAGCAGAGAGGTGGGCACAGACAAACCGCAGCAGAGAGATGGGCACAGACAAACCGCACCAGAGAGGTGGGCACAGACAAACCGCAGCAGAGAGATGGGCACAGACAAACCACACCAGAGAGGTGGGCACAGACAAACCGCAGCAGAGAGGTGGGCACAGACAAACCACACCAGAGAGGTGGGCACAGACAAACCGCACCAGAGAGGTGGGCACAGACAAACCGCAGCAGAGAGATGGGCACAGACAAACCGCAGCAGAGAGATGGGCACAGACAAACCACACCAGAGAGGTGGGCACAGACGAACCACACCAGAGAGGTGGGCACAGACGAACCACACCAGAGAGGTGGGCACAGTAGAGAGGTGAGTAGAAAAAGTGTGGTCTGCACACTGCAACTGCTCCAAAATATAAACTTTATTAATTTAAAAGCAACGTTTCGATCCCCATGGATCTTCGTCAGGCATGTGGGTAACAGGAAGAGTGTGGCCTATATCACATGACCATTCATTCAGCACCCGCCTAGGCAGGGCACCCAAGGGCGCCAATCATCATGACTGACTGAGCTCGGCAATAATAAAGAAAAAAGCTGTATCAATCAAATATTGTATCAATCAGCATAGGCCTGTGTGCCATAATGGCAAAGAAAAATATATACATACAAATATACATATACATATACACACACACATACATATACATACATACAAAATACAGAACAATATATCATACATTAGCTAGGATGCAATTCATAAAAATTGGGCACTTCTGGATAAGTTTTTGATTTTTGGCAGGGTGTTAGGTACAGGCCTAAGGTTTTAAAAAATCTATGGATACAAGTGGCAGTTATCCATAAAATCCAAAATGGCCCCCGCCGAAAAGAGAAAAGGTTATATCTCAGCTTCCTTTAGTCTCAAATTGTTGTATAATGTATTTTCTCTACTTTGTTTGATACAAGGAATCCAATTTTGATATGTTCTTCTTATTTTAAGTCCATTTCCATGTAGTATCATAGTCATATTTAGCTCATAAACTGTCTGTTTCTCTGAAAAAGTCACATTGAAATACTCAGGTCCCTAGACCCATATTTTTACCTCCAAGGTATGCTTTTCTTTGTTGATTGGACAGGTCACTATCACTATAGTGTCAAAAATCACATGTTGTGACCAAAAGGACCATTGTTGAGGCCTTAAATAAACACAACTTCAGAACTATGCCACAGTGAAAAGTTATTAGGCTTTTTACCATGTTAAGGATCAATATTACATTTTAGTCAAATAACACAAAAAACAATTCATACTTAAACATCATGTATTTATTCAAAGATTTTTGGTTTCACTCACTATTAGTACAGCCTCCCTCACACTTGCACAATGTGGTACAGCAAAGTCCAGCTCGGTGGCACTTACAGTTGCCCATACAGGCAACCACACAGCCACAGTTGAGGAGGAGTGAGCATCACTTGCTGGCATCTTCCAGATCTGTCCAATATGGCACCCAGACTTTGGTTCTGTCATTCCATTCCCAACCCCACTCACTGGGGTCTGGAATCTCTGGAGTTTTGGAGAGGGACTGCTTCCAGACAAAAGCTGCAGTGTGCAGGGCACGCTTTCCATGCTGGAATAAGGCATGATGGGTCGGGGGGATTGAATCCAGGGATTTGAGGCCATGAGTGAAAAGAAGCTTCCGGGTTTCATTGACTCACTCGACACCGCAGTTCTTACTATACATGAGTACAGTCCAGCGTTTGAGAACTTGCATGTGCACTGATTCCAGTGTGAGGCTGGTTGGGTCTTGGGTGATCAGAATGAGGGTGCCGGTGAGTGACTTCTGGGTAAGCTGGCCACGCATTCCATGCTTTTTTTTGCCAATTCCATACATTGCTGATACAACGTCACATCCTGTGAACGTGTGGAAGAGGGGCAGTACTTTACATTTTTGAGGTCGCAGCATTTCTGGGATGTGGTGGATTGGAATATCTTTATATGCCTTCCCTGCTCCAAATCCAATCCACAGATCTGAGAGGCCTAACTCTAGACCCACTAGAACAGAAACTAGATGTACAGCAGAGCGGTACAAAATATGACCGCCGCCCAGTCCAGCACATGTTTTCCACAAAAATAAGTCACGCTGAAAGGCATATGTGATTCTAACTGTCTCACTGAATTGCATTATGCACACTCAATTCTCACTGGTATCTGCTAGACAACAAGTACCAAAACATGATTAGTTCGTAGATTTCACATGTAATATACAGTACATTTTATACAACCCCACCCCCATCTTGCCTGTTCATAATTCTTGAATTGTGTGCATGTGTGTGTGTACATGTTTATGTTCATGTGTGTGTGGGTGTGTGGATGGGTGTGTGTGCGTGCATGTGCTTGTGTGTTTGCCTGTTTATGTGCTTGTGTGTGTGCATGTGCATGCATGCATATATATGTCTACTGTGTGAGTATGTGTCATACGTAGGATTACTGTGAATGTATGTGTGTGCGTGTGTATCTGTTTATGCACATGTGTGCATATGGAATGGGTTTACATGACCCCTGGAGGCAAACATACGCAAAAAATTGGTCATCCTAGGCCCTACGGTTTTCAAGATATTCACAGAAAACTGTGTCTGCCCTACCCTCCTTTCGGGGGGTCCAGTCCAGCGGGGGGGGCTACAGATCAAAACGAAAAGCGATGGTTCCATACTATCCATGTGGGGTTACATGCCCACCAAGTTTCGTGTACCCCGGTCTTTCAGTGTCCCGGGAATCCTTGTTGGTGTACGGTCACTAAATGTACACATAAATTATTTTATTGTAAGGCCCCCCATGAACGAAAGTCCACGAAACATGGCATGCATTCGGAGGGTGTCATAATGATCCTACACTTTCAATTTCGTGCAGTTTTGACCATGTCAGCTAGACATACTGTGATGAAAACACCTTATTTTTACTTTTTTGTGTTTAACTAGGTGGCGCTATACATGAAATGAGTGGTTATGGAATGGGTTGACATGGCCCTTTGAGATCAACATACAAAAAAAAATGGTCCTCCTAAACCTTACGGTTGTCGAGATATTCACAGAAAACTGTGTCTGCCCTACCCTCCTTTCGAAAAGCGATGGTTCCATGCTATCCATGTAGGGTTACATGCCCACCAAGTTTCATGTACCCCGGTCTTACAGTGTCCCGGGAATCCTTGACGGAAATTTGGACATGCGAAAAAAAAAAGAAAAAAAAGAAAATCTAACTAAACCTATGACCGCCGCTTCGCTGCGCGGTGGTCATAATAATTAGCGGCATGGCTAGTTATCCCCTTAAAAACTTATTCAACTCTTATAATTCAACCAAATACAACTACTATCAGTACTTTGACTGTATATCAAAACCTTAAATCTCAAAAGACGCACACTAACATTATCGGAACGTCACCTATTACCGACCGTCCCGTATTTCCAACCTCTTACAGTACAGTGTCACTTAATATTAATTTCTATACAAACCAAGACGGCAGATTCCTAAAGAAACGCAAGCACCCACACCATAAGTGTATCTAAATTAGCTATGTACCAAAAATTACATTTTACCGTGTTGGATTCACGATCGTTTTGCGTTGTGTTTTAGTTCTGATGTCTGTATTGAAGATGGTCAATAAAGCTTGACGGCTGGATCAGGATCGGTGATCAAAATAATTTATTGTAGATGGTACAACACTCACTAACCGAGCACAGGCTAAGTCTCAAACAGTAAAACTGCACAGAGTCTAACAGGTGTGGTAGTTAGTAGAAGCGGGCTGCTGCTGAGCGTCTTGGCATAAGATGCTCCCCGAGTCGCTTCCTCGATCCGTCTCGAAGTCCAAACCTGAGACAAAGCCTGTTATACTAAAATTATATCAACGTAAATCATGCCAACGTGGAAGGTACCAGCCATAGCTCAAAAATAATAGGAAAAGTACTAGCCCTGAAAACAGAATAACAAGGTGATATCTCATTCTGCCCATGCTATCACTACGGCCATGAACATGGCAGTCTGACCTGTTGATGGTAAATCCTATGTGCAGCCATACAGGCGCCTAAGGATTAGAACTAGGGAGTGAAACAATGGCATGCAACTCTCCACGTCTCTACTACACACAAAAGTAACACAGATGAACACATCAGAATACATACAGAAATACCCCAGATTTCTACAGTCCCCCCTCTTGATCAATTAAAAAACACAGATTTTTATAGATCGATCATACAAAACAAATAAAAGGAGTCTGATGTGGTCTATAGAACAGAGGACAAACCAAGACAAGATTACTTCTCTAGCACTTTGAAAAAGGAAAAAGTGCTGGCGTCTTAAAAGAAAAACATAATAACTGATTTCGTTCCGGAGGATTGTCTCACACATAAAAAGAAATTAAAAAGGAAAGGAATCAAACCCACATCCTCGGTTCATCCCGAGGCTGGGCAGGAGGTACTCTAACAGGGGCCAATCTTGGAGTGGTAGTGGTGGCACGCTTGATGATACACAACACCACTTGGATAGCTAAGTAGATGACAAAGATGGGAATGAGCAGGGGCATAATGAACTGGACAATCTGAGCAAACAGGGACCCACCCCAGCTACTCAACCAACCTCCCAGGGACCAGCTACCATTATCCCGCTTAAGCTGCTGCACGTTGGTGTAAATATCTTTGACATGTGACTTTGACTTTGATATGTTTTGTCTGGTCGTTTGTTTGTCCTGCTCCCAGGTCAGACATTTGGATGTGCGGACTTTAAAACGTACTCTTTGAACTCTTACTCAAGGACATTTTTGAGCCAGTAATCTACTGTTTACTACATTTTCATTTGCTACATTTTCATTTGCCTTTCGTCACGAGTATAAGTTTATTATTGGAGGAGAAAGTATATCGAGGGAGAAAAGCGCACCTCTCCCTCGGTGCACATTCGTTTATGTAGCCTCAATGTTGCAGGACATGACATGAGACGGTCGGCTGAGAAAACAGGCAGACAGCTTAAGGCAGACCCATAGGGGCATCAAAACTGAAACTAACTCCCCACTGCCCCCATTGGTCTGCTTTAAGCTACCTGTCCATAACTTGGCCTACGTTGTCCCAAATTGTCTCATTCTTTTTCCTATGGGCTGCATGCGATGAGCTTGAACAATAGGACTATGGGTCAATTTACACTTTCACTTTAATGCTTATTCTGGCTATGTAAATGTCAATTTATTTATATAGCACATTTCAAAAACAACAGTTGGCCAAAGTGCTGACAAGATAGCCTACAAAAGTGTGTCAAATAATATTAAAATATATTAAATAAGATAAATTTGAATTGGGCTGTTAAAATATGTTTGCCTATATTACTAGCCTACAGAGAAGGAAAAAAGCAAACAGGCGTAAAAAATACTTTTGTATCACTTTGAAGGGCCATCAAAAATATTAAAATATACAAAACAAAGTACCTTGTTACTTGAGTAATTTATTTACTTTTACTTGAGTAGATTTCTCAGTTGGGAGTATTTACTTTTACTCAAGTAATTTTTGAAGGTATTGTACTTTTACTTATAGATTTTCAGTACTCTACCCACCCGATACGTGGATACATGGACCCGAATATGGTATGGGCGATGTAACCAGTTGTGCTAAAGTGCCACTGCCTTTGTCGTTCCTATCTGAATGACAGACACAGAGGAATCTGTTCAGGGGCACGGGTAGTCTTTGTGTTCATCCGCATCCTCATGGATTCTCTCCCTCTGTAGCGCCCTGCGTAGAGCTGACAGCAGGATGTCGCGGTTGTTCAGGACGTTGTAGGAAGTGAGATCCATCAGCTTCTGGAAGTCCTCAGGTTGGTAGGCCAGGTTCATAGTTTGGTACGGTGAATTGTCAGTGATGACGTCCACCTCTCCTTGTTTCAGTTCGTCTGCCCCTTCTCGTTTGACACCTTACATAACAAGCAAGAAGATTAAGTTTTGGAGTTAAAACCAAGGTTCCCACTCTCAGTCAAATGTAAAATTCCATGAGTTTTCTCTGACTTTCCACGACAAAAAAATAATAATTTCCATGACTTACTATATACTGTAATGAATGGTACAATATACCGACCAAATATTTCAGAGCAGCCACGTAATTTTCAAGAATCTTTTACTTTTTTAGAGTGGGAGATGAATAAATGGGCATTGAATAAACTTTGGATTAACCACAAATACTCAAACAAGCAGTAAAGCAAATAAGCAGACATACACCGATTTTGTGTGGAAATATACTACTACTAATAATAATACGTTTATTTTATATAGCGCCTTTCTCAAACCCAAGGTCGCTTTAACTAGTAGGAAGGCAAGGAAACACAATAACAAACAAACAAAAGAATACAACAACGACAAGTTATCTGTATGGAGCTATGTGTTGGGTGTAGAGGAGAAGTGATCATTAAACAGAAACATATTTATATTAATGTATTTTGGCAAGTCAATTATAAACTGCTACAATAACATTCCCTGATATTCCATGACTGTGCCCAAAAAATGCTAAAATTCCCTGACTTTCCATGTCTGGAATAGACTTTCCAATATTCCAGACCAATTCCATGACCTGTGGGAACCCTGTAGAACTGAGCTGAACAACCACTGGCTTATTTTTTCCAAGACACAGTCCTTACACCAAAAGGTGTAGGAAGGAGAAGAGGGGGGACCCTGAAACATTAAGAGAATGGGCCGAATACTGGAACAGGGGCCCTGGATAACGTATAGTTGACACTGCTCACGTTGACCTCCCCCTCATTTAACTCATCTTTCCCACCATTTATTTATTTATTTTAATTTCTCTTTTATTATTTGCCTTATTTATTACAAAGGCATACTGTTTTGGGATCATAAATCTGCTGCGCCTTACTGGTCACTTTATTTCTGACATGTCTTGTCCCGCATTGGTGTTTCAAGAGTCCACGTTTCAAATTTGCAAAAGAGAAGCAAGATACATATACTCAGGAACATGAGAGAGAGTGTAGAAAACCCTCTGAATACAACATTTCTTTTCCTGTCCGATGTAAAATAGTTAGTGGTTGAGCTGCTGGTGTCCACTAACCTGGGGCTTTGAACTCTCTGAAGGTGAGGTTGACCATGGGGAAGTGAACCACAATGGGAGCTTTGGGATTGTTCTCGTCCTCAAACACGTACACCTCCTTCATGGGCTCTTTCTCCACGTGGCTGAAATCGATGTGAGGGAACGGGATCCTGTGGTCAGTGCAGTGCTTCTGGGTTTTCTTCAGCACCTGATATGCAGTTTATACAGTTAAACACACACAGTTAGCACAGCTGCTAATTCCTGAGAAAGCTTGTCAGGTGTGATTACTATGGGGTCAAACATGGATTCTTAAAAAAAAAAACATTAAAAAGAAAATAGCACTGAATTGGTTATATGAGTTGATGTGACGTCACAGCTACCATCTGAACTTTGGACCTAAATGTTAACCACCTTAAAGATGAAAAACAAAACCCCTTGTATCAGCGATTGCTGGCCCAAAAAAGGCCCCATAAGCAGGACAAAAAAACGCGTCTTTGTAGGCAGCCTAGGCTCTGAGATCTGCACAAAAAAACAATTGCTAACAGCAAGTGTTGCCAACCACTCAAAAGCAAAATAAAGTGTTCCAACCAATAACGCATTCAGGAGAGTTTCAATTGCACGGGAGGGAAGGGGAGGGAGTAGCGAGCTAGCTCTCTGTTTTGTTTGAACATCAACAGAAGTGAAGTTACCCCACCATCGCTGATACAACCTTTAAATTCCATCATTACATTTAAACTTTCAGGTTTTAATACATAAATTGACCTCACTGTCACTCTAGAAATGCTAACTTTTTGCCACACTTTTCGCTATGTTTGCCAAGTCAAACCAACCTACCAAAATTCCTTGCATTAACATGAATTAACATTCCGAAAGGGGCATTTTCCGACTAATGCGTTTACATGCCACAATAATCTGGTAAAAATAAGCAAATTATTCCAGTTTTACTATTCAGAATATGAGCTTAATCGGTTTATGGCAGCTGGAATAAGGACTCATGAGCAATTGGAATATTGTCATTATTCCGAATAAAACCAGAATATGGTGTGCATGGAGACGTAGGCAATGAGTTCCCAGAGTGCATTTCTGCGAGCAGGGGAGATACGTACATCAAACTGATCTGAATCCCAGGAGTAGTTGAGGGACAGGATGAGGTCCATGCGTCTGTGGGGTCGGAGCACAGGGGGGATCCCTGTGTTACAGGAAAACGCAGAGTCCACCAGATTCAGGGTGGGGTCAGTTGGGGTCAACTGGTTTGGGTACTGGTCAGGGTGTGTGTCTGGACAGGACAGGAGGGAGTACATTTACATTAACATCTCAAATGGGAGCTTGCTTTCCAGCTTTACGCACACACACAAATTCATGTGTGCAAATACACGTGTCCATACAGAAACACACACACACACATAGACACACAAACACAAACACACCAATGGTTCTTAAACTTTTTGTCTGGCGACCCCACAAAAAAGTATGGCGAGGTCTGGCGACCCCACTTTCCCCAAACCCATTCTAAGTCCTTACTCAAATATTCCCCTCAAACGTTAACAACTAAATCAAGCAAAAACTAGAAAGCAAAGTCATTTGTTTTATTTACTCCATATGAACAACATCACGAACAAACAATCACGATTAAACAAGTGTAGGCTGCCGCCATATCAGATCAGAGCGCTATGTGCGTAGCGCGCGCGCACACACAAGCACGCACACACACACACATGCAGCATTAGGCCTACAACGTTACATTAATTATATTTATGGCGTTAACAATAACAGTATTTTTTTATTTCCCTTTTCTGGTTTACTATCTTTAACAAGGGAAGGGTGGGCATGCTTCCGTGAACATAGCAATCTAGGAGGAATGCTGCATACGGCGACACAGAGATTTTCCTCCACGGTGCTGAGCCGACATCTGTATTTTGAGATGTCGTTTCATTTTGACAGGTTTTAAGCTCTCATTCGTCAGAACATCGCCGCAAATCACACATTGTGGGTGGTTGAGGTTATCTTTAACTTGGCAAGTGAATGCATATTTCAAAAATTCTTTCTGATAAAGCCGATTCTTTTTTATTCTCACCGGCCTGTAGACTTGTCCCATCTGAGGATCACGGAGGAGTAGACGCACTGGTAGCTGGCACTTCCGAGCTTTTGGTCAATTTTTTAAGCAGCCACCTGTCCATTTTGGCTAGTAGGCTACCTATGTTTTTTGTTTTGTTTTATTTAAAATAGCGGTAAAGTTTGCATAGTGGGAGCAGATTGTTTCTATCAGCGGACCAGTAGCCCATAGGCTGAACCAGATCTCGTTGAAAGACGAAAACATTTCTCTCTCTTCTCTTAACTGCATGTAAATAAGAAAAAGGCAGAAAAGGCCAATATTATTTTCCTTTGTTTCACCTAATAATAATTTCAGACTGAATACAGAAAATAATTGGCGACCCCACGGAAGTTTTTGGCGACCCCTAGTTTAAGAATCACTGCACTAACACACACACACACGAACACACACACACTAACACACACACAAACACTCATAGGTTACTTATAAATGATATGCACCTATGTACAGTTAATATTACATACCTTAATTATTCTATAATGTATGTGATGCTCTATGATGTTATCCTATATTATATAAAGAGATTACCTTGTCCGACAGTGAAACCAGTCTTGCTGTTGTAGTCCCAGTGGAGATAGAGGCCTCGCATAAAGTTGTAAATCTGGCTGACGATTGGTCGGCTGGTGAAGAAGCTGGTGATGCTCTGTGCTATGTAGGAGGCTGGTTTGATCAGGAAGGTGTCCAGTGTGGATGGCCTGCTGTCTGTCTCTGGAGAGGGAGGGCACACCTCAGAAATCAGGGCCACACATGATCCGCCACCACACGACACACACTCCACATGATCCACGACTACACAACACACAACATTGGTTCACTCCTAATCTTAGGAAGCTACGCCAAGCCAAAGAGGAGGCCTACAGGAGTGGGGATCGGGACCTATATAAGCAGGCCAGGAACAAGCTGACAAAGGAGATCAGGGTAGCCAAAAGAAACTACCGTGAGAAGTAAAAAAATAGCCTCTCAGACAACGATCCTGCAGCAGTTTGGAAAGGCCTGCAACAGGTTACGAATTACAAGAGACCATCCCCACATCCTGCAGAAAATCCCAGACTGGCTGATGACCTGAATGACTTTTACTACAGGTTTGAAAAGCACCCATTATCACACCCCTCACGCACAATAGGTTCCCCCTCAACTCCCAAACCCCCTAACCAGTATTTCCGCCCCTTCCCAAAAGTTCTCCAACAGAAAGTTCCCAGATGGATATGCGGAGCAAAAAAACAGTCTCTGTAGCAAGGCCAGGCTCCGATAACTGGAAACAAACAAAGTGGGGGCAGCCTAGATAGATAGATAGATAGATACTTTATTGATCCCCAAGGGGAAATTCAGGAAATTCAGCCTGTCTCCAAAACAAAAACAAAACTGTGAAGTTTCTCTGGGAATACCGAAGGGGTTGGTAAGCCATCTTTCTGGTGTGTTTCATTTGGTCCTTGGTTAAAATATAATGTAGGATGTTTTTGAAAAAAAAAAGACTGCTAATAAATTTAAAAATAAACATAAAACAAACACGACTTCCTGCACAATCACTGACTGCATCTTTAAGGTGTGTTAGTATTCAGATAGCATTACTGTAATGCTGTGAGGTGACTTTGCAATATTAACTGTAACTGGTTATACAGTGTTAAAATGAGCAGTACCTGTGTTAGTGACATCACCACCTATCCAGGATGGAACATAGCCAGTGGCATGGTGCCACAGATCAGTCAGGTTAATGGAGAAAACACTGCTCCAGATTCCTATGAAACACACACACACACACACACACACCAGAAACTGCATTTAGATAAATAAGCATGCTGAATATCACACAAAATAGTTTTCACTCACTCACACACACACTCCTCCTTCATTGCTTCATTCATCTCTTACCTATCAGGAAAGGCAGTCGAAGCTCTGGTAGTCTCTTGACCCGATGACCTAGGAAGTACTCACTGCCAAAGTCCTCAGTGGGCACAAATGCACCATACTTGGGAAGGCCGACCTCATACGGGTTAAATTCACACCATTCTACAATGACAGGACATCACATGACAATAACACACACACACACACACACTCTCTCACACACACATACACAGGTCTGGACTCTGTTTTTTGTTTCCAAATCACACAAAAAACAAGGAGCATGTATTTTCTTTGCAATTGAGTAAACAACTGCATTTAGAACCTTCCTTTACAAGATATATATGTTTGCTGCACTTCTGAAAGATTTAATAAGAGCCTAATGCACAAATTTAAGTTCAATTTCACTGCTGGTTTCGCCTGTGAAAGTAGTAAAACGTCAAGTTCGTAAACAAAATCTAACTTGCTAACAGGGTTGTCTAGGTTCACCCAGGCTAATACTATGGACATACCACAGGTTCCAGAGAATACAGTGATAAATGAAGAAATACATAGTCATAGGATTATGTGTCAGAATTATCTTCCAGAGGTAAAGTGCACTTAATGCCGCAGTGTCATATGAATTAACAAATTAAGCATTTAACATAAAATACAATTCTGTACAGAACAGAGTTTAATGACTACCTGCTTCTGTAACACTGCCTTTGGTCTTGGTGTTCACAGCTGTGTAGATGGGCAGAGGATTCTGTCCCTCTGATACCGCCCTCTTCTGGTCAGAGAGGGTACTCTCCCATTTCTGCACTTGCAAGGAACAGACACTTGGCTCTAGGATTTGCAGAATCTAGTGATTGCTGATAGAGTTACGGTTGGTTTCCACACAGCGAAATTTCGCTTCACTCTCATTGAGGTTGAATGGAGACAAAATTTGCCCTGGTTGGACGAAATGCGAGCGAATCACCAAGGCAAGTGAAACAAAGTTGACGAAAGTTTAACTTTATTCAAATGAGGACCATTGAGAACCAACCAGGTCCGCATTAGGGTGCATCAGTTGCCCCCTAAAAATGAAAAGTTCCTCCGATCATGATGCATTTTTGTTTTTATGTTCCTTTTGGTAAGAAAACACACTGGGTGAAATATTTTGACAAAATTCAAAAGTTTAATGGTGGCACCAGGAGCTCAAAATTATGGAAAAAGCCGCTATTTTACAACTTCTATGACAAAATTTCGATCACTTTTCATGAAACATTATGGCACCTTATAAAGTATACCAAATATCTTAGATACTGTAGACAGTATGTCTAGAATGTCTAAATATATTTGGAGGTTTATTTTAGGGTGTCACTAGCATTCTATCAGTGCTGCCTATGCATATGCTAGCCCCTATTATAATGATGCTGGATTACCTGTTTTCAAGACAACTGAAGATACAAGTGAAATGTGTGAAATGAAGAAGCAAATTCTCAATGTCTATTTTCTATGTGGCCGTCTCAAATTTGGAACCATTACTCTGTCTTTTGCTACAACTTGCACAATGTTCTGGAATCTCTCTTCTATTGTGGCAGAACCAACTTTCTCATGGGCTAGTTTAACCCCACACTCTGCCACATCATTTGTCACAATGAAGTTTGTAAGTGTTGCCTTTATCCTCTCGTAAGATGTCAAGCCATCCCATTGTGACACTGGTGTTGAGAGCAGATGTTCATCAAATATATCAAAAGCTGCAAAGAACAGCCACGAGTCTTCACCTATGAAGTTTTCCAGTTTGAGGGCCACAGCTTCCTCTGGTAGACTTGGAAAGCATGGTTTGCCGTAGTCTGTTCCTGTCCTGTTCCTGGGGGTAGCAGCCTTTGTCACCATTGCCTGTTTAGTGGATGTCTGCACTCTCTCACTGAACAGAGCAAGTGGTACAAGCTCTGCTGTTAAATACCACAGGTGGTTAGAGAAGGTCTTAATTGCAATTTGAGCTACCTCTCTATCGACTTCTTTGTACAAGTAGAGATCTTTGAGTAGTTGCAGGTCATTTTGTGGTGCAGATGTACCAGAAGAGCAGATGAACCACCATTTTGCATAGACGAAACAAACAAACTTCACCAATCTTTAGTAGCAGCTGGTCCAAGCCCATACAGCAAAGATGATGCCCGAGTTTTACAAGCAGCCATACTTACGTACAGTGGTGTTAACCTAATACAAGACTTCTACCATAGAACATGTATGAAGCTTCTAAGTTGAAGAACTTTTCTTCTAATGGATCATGCAAAAAGTTTGTTCAAATGAACTAGACTGGAAAGTATATGATACTGATGGATTATGAGAGCCACATTTTTAGTACATATTCTAAATATATTATCAAGCACACATACATCATACATACAGTACTTCACCATACTTGTCCCTTCACCATACTTGCAGTACACTGCCCCCCCCCTCTCCCCTACATACACAGCACATTATTTCATCAGGAAGCTTCTCCAACACACATCCCCAACATACTTACAGCACACTGCCCCCCCCCCCAATACACAGCACATTGTCTCATGAGGAAGCTTCTCCAACACACATATTGCACACTGCCCTCTCCCCACACACACCAAGACCGCTGGCAGTTGGGTTAGCCCCTTGAGCCGTGGATCTGCCCAAGGTTTCTTCCTTGGTAAGGGAGTTTTCTTATGCAGCCCTTGCCATTTAATCTACTAAACCCCTCTTCTACTGCATTTTTTACCCCCCCCCCCCCCATTAATGCACAAATATGACAATAAACTTCCTTGTATCCTTGTATCCTTGTAAGCACAGTTTGAGTTTTAGCTGTTCATTGAATCATTGTTCAACTACTTTTAAACAATGCAAATGTATTATGAATCACATTAATGCTTCTCAATCCCTTGCAAAGGTTCTTAACATGATCTCTGGGTCACAAGAAATCAATAAATGGAGTCCAACATTGTCATTCAAACCTAACGCGAATGCGTTTTTTGGGCAAAAAATGAACCTCATGGTGCCACCATTAGACTTTTGAATATGGTCAAAAAATTTTACAGGATGTCTTTATTGGTAAAAAGGAACACCCAAACAAAAATGCATCAGATTTTATGAAAGTGAGGGCAACTGATGCACCCTAGTCCGCATGTTTGTGTTTGGAGGCGGGAGTTACAAAAAAGTCTGACCAAGATGGCAGAGACTACCTGAGCTGTAACACGAAAATGTGTATGTGATAAAAATGTTTCTACATGAACATTGGTACTCAAATTGTGGTTTATATGCCACACAAACTTAGTCAGGGCACATACACCACTAAATAGACCACTGTATGTGTTAGTTTAAACATTCAAACTTTTCAGCTAGTCGACAGGCCAACTGCTAGCATTTTCGGACATTGCATTTCATTGCTGCAATAGTATGAAATATTATTTCTCAGTGACCTTGTTGTTTTTATGAACATGAATTGTTGTTTATAGGCAACATCAACTTAGTCGAGGCATAAGACCCCGGTATATCTTTATTAAGTTCCGAATCGGTGCCTTTTGCATCCCTAACACATAATCAGTTCTAAAGTTGCTTTAACAACAAATACATGTGTAAAGCTTAATGTTAGATCATATGCATCAATATAAGACCAAGTAAAGCCAATAAAATATATGTTTAAATAATTGCTATGTTTTTAATTATATGCTATGGGTAAGGATTTAGGTTCATTTTGGCCTGTCCCACGGTAAGTTTTTTCTTTTTCAACAGCACTTCTCAGTTGTAAAATATTGGTAAATGAATACAATTTTCACAGTTTTATGTAGTCTCAAGTGTAATCTCATTGTTAAGCAATGATTTTGACATAAATAGATATGTTTTCCTAGAAAATATAAGTCTTTATCATTGTCCCTTAATTTCATCTCAGTCCTGTTACTTTCACCAAAACCCTCTATAAAATAATGGTACAAACTAGAAGTGACATAATTTCAAGGAAGTGACATAATTTAGAAGAAGCAGATTCCACAGTGTAAGAAAGGGTAAGTTTCTCTCTTCTTAAATGTCCTATTTTTCATGTTTTATCAGGGTTGTGAGAGAGGGGCCAGCATGCAACATCAGTCCTGTTACCATTTTTTAAAGTGTACATATAAACAATTATTTATGAATTCTGATATTACCAATATCTAGAAGTAATAACCTTTCAGATTAGATACCATGTGCCTTTCTGACCTTGACCTGTTAGCTAGAGATGAGCATATTAGCATGAAATCATCAGTCCTGTTACCATCAGTCCTGTTACTATCCTACAATATTCTATGTAATAAGTAAATGGTAAAAAATAAATGCATTGCTTGAAATGGCCCAACACAATTTCTTGTCATGTTAAGATGTGTTCATTTTAATGGGCATTGAAAAAAATCAGTTTGAAACAATTATATTTTTCACATTTTTAAAGTTGAAAAGGCACCGATTCGGTGGAATGACCTAGCCCAATTAGCTCACTTGCCACCACTGGCTAGACACTGCAGTCAAGCGGTTAGCGGTTTGGCCGTCCATGCCCCCGAGGTAAAATTTCGCTGGCTGAAATTCGCGAGGTGTTTAGCTGTGTGGAAACACACCGTAACATTAAGGTTATGTACATAACATAACCATGGTTCTCTGAAGGAGAACACACATCTTTGTAGTGTATGTGTGTGTGTGTAGGGGGAGGTAGCATAACAAAGGACAGCGCGTCGTTCTATGCATGTTTGTGTCTTTGTCTGAGTGCACTCTGCTGTACCTTCCCATAGATGAGGTGCTCGATAGCCAAACCCCACATGTCAATGTAGGTCACCGGATGTCCCTCCTTCTCTTTATGGTTCATCTCCTCAAAGTAGTACGAGAGCTGCTGAGTAGAAACGATGTCCTGGTACCTCTTAATCATCTCAGTCTTTATTGGCTCAGTGATCGTGCTCAGGTCGCCCTGTGACCAATCAGCATTCTCGTAGAGGATAGACATGGCCCTATAAAATGTAATTTTGTGTGTCAAATTAGATTGTAGAAAAGCCATATTGGGACAGCATGGTGCTAGCAGGTGATGTTACTGAACCATTCAAGGAGACTCACCATGTGGACCCTGAGACGCCGGTGATGTAGCTGACAGCATCCAGGATCCCCAGACTCTGGAGAGCCCTTAGACTCCCAAAGATGCCAGTCATCGCCCTGGTCCCTCCCCCTGAGCAAACCACACCCACCAGGGGGACCTATCATACAGTCAGTTCATTTTTTAGATTTCTCTTCCTGTTGTTGTTTCTGAAAACTACAGTCCAGCTCCTGTAAAACGAGTATCTGAATTGGGAAACACACTGTACCGTATTTGTGTCTGGAGGAGAGCTGACACACACACACACACACACACACACACAAACACACACACACACACTGTACCTTATCTGTGTCTGGAGGAGAGCTGAGCTCCAGCAGCTTCTGTAGAGCCCGACCCACCACCACCTTCCTCTTCTCCAGGAAGTGCTTCTCCGCTGACGGGATGTCAAAGTCCAGACGCAGCGCCAGCTCCTGTTCTGAGCTAGAAGGGCCACAGTCACAGAACAGTCAGGAGAACAATAGTAACAGAACATTTATTTCACTTGAACTTCATTCACTTCATGGTATTGTTACTGGTGACAGACCCTCACCAATATTCTTGACCCCCTACAAAAACCTGAGACAGAGCCTTACCCACAGAGCCTTATATACTTATACTTATACTTACTTATACCCACAGTCAACATATAACTTGTTGATTATCATTACATTTACACACATTCACATTTACATTTAGTCATTGGACTCTGCAGGACTCCATTTTGGATTTGTTTCCTACTGGGCAATCAACTACTGGGCATCCTGTTTACACTGGCTATTTTCTGGCTATGACAGAAAATGACTGATTACTAGCCTGTCAGTTTAAATATACAATAGTAGGCTATTTCTATATGTTGGCTTGAGGTCAAAGGTCATGATCTGCATGTGACCAGAACCTGGAATCTCTTAAGTAGTGCTGAGCTTCTCGCTATATCGCTAATCCCAAAAGACGTACAGTCTACCTCTATCAGTGAACAGATTAGTGGGCTAGGTTGTAGATCAAAGGGGAACGTTTTACCTTTCTCCACTCTTCAGCTCCAGGTCAACAAAATCCTGCAAAAAACGTGGTGTTAGGTGTTACTATGACTAGTTACCTTTCCAAGGTAGTTTGGGATTTGGTCATTTGCTTATTTGTTAAAGAAAAAAAAATACATTGGTTTCTGAGACTTACAAATGAAATAACAAGCATATTTGATTAATGTTTACAAATGATGACTAAATGTACTACCTGTCCAACAGGCAATTTAAGCTCCTGCTTAAAACTGACTGGCCACAAAAAATCCTGTGAGAGACTGATCGGCTGAACTGTATCATCACCCTGATGACAGAAGATGAATGAAGAAAATATTAAACAGTTTTCCCTTTAGTTTATTAATAAAATGGTAATGAAAAGACCTTTTATGGAATAGCAGAATCTACACTACATATATCAACCATATGTTATGTTTAAGTAGTCGATTGCAATAGATAACTTTTGATATGTTGTAGATGATCAAAGCCCATTCTTAGTTGCCTGCAAAGAGAATCGTTTGGTTTCTGTTGTTGTAATTGTGTTAAAAGTCCACCTGGTGACATTTTTATAGACTCTTTCACACTTAAGGAGTAAGTGTGTGTGTGTGTGTGTACCTGCACAGAGAGTTCTGTCTCCAGGTCTCTGTTGATGTAGTAGCGTAAAGAGCCCACCAGGCCAGGGGAAAGAACATGCTCCTCCTTATAAGCTCCCTTCAACTTCAGTATTAGGTTCTGGATGACTGCAAAAGGACAAATAATTGTTGTTGTGCACGCTCTCTCTCGCACACACACATACATACAGTACATACATATAGATGTGTGTGTGTGTGTGTTTATGTACTGTATGTATATTACGTATGTATATACGTAAGATATACTCTGTTGTGTCAGAGAATGTGCAGAACCGTTATGCGGTACATTTTGTACCGCTATGCGGTACATCTAGTTTATTGCCAGACAACAACAACAACACAGCTGTAGCGTGTCAAATGTAGCTGATTAGGTGAAATGAAAGGGCGTGTCCGACTCCCACTGAGTGCTGCTATGGCAAGTTGACACATGTCTTTAAATGATCCAGCAGCACGCTCTCCCACTCACCAGTTCCTAGAGGTTTAGCAGTGACATCCAGGATGGAAAGTGGTGCCGCCTGAAATAAACAGCATTCTTTACTTGAATAACCTCTCTCTCTCTCTCTGCTATCAAAATGTCTTTCAGTAGTCATTGATACAATCAGTAGACATCTTTGACTTATAGGGCCAAAATGGACATGAACCGATAAGCCACGTGCGGTCTCACACCAGTTTTCGACATAGCACATATACCGGTAAACAGAATAGGCCTACCGCTAAATGACAGTGAGAATATTGCCATCAAAACACTAACACATTTCCCAGCCCCTCTCTCCAAAACCCACATACCAAAAGGCATCTGTGAGAAGCTATTATACCCACACAACTTCATAACAAATATTACGGGCCCTATTTTGATGGTACGCCAGATGTAAGATAGGGCTCTATTTCTCTAAAAACATAGAAAACCTTTATATACCAACACATCACTTTTCAGAAACCGCTACTCCTTACAGGTTTGGGCCACAATTGAAGAGTTCAGATGCAAAACCCTCTAAATCCGTCTGACCACTTTTCTTTTAACTGAGCATTTAAAATCAGGCTGATATAGGTTTTTGCCTATAAATCGACACCAGGAAGAGAGTGGTATTTAACGTATACTATGTGTGGAGAGTATCCAGTAGGTGGCATTTAGAAGCTTTTGCATCTGAACCCTTCAATTGTAATCTAAACACTGAACACTTTTGTTGTATTCAGACAATCACTTCCTCTCGGTCTTCCTGTTGATTGTTCTGTAAATGGGAAACAGTCATACACTGACTAATGCCCAGCCTATCAACGCTTTGTTTCAGGAGCACGGAAGAGACGGATGCCATTTGATTGGCTGTTTAGAGCTAACATCAAAAGACCTTGGCCAGAACTGTGGACTGTGTCTCTACAAGAAAGAGAATAGCACATACCACCAGGACTCCGTTTGACATGTATATCCCAGGGTCCTCAACACTGCAAACCAGAAAGACAAGTCTCTTGTTCAGCAATGCATGACAATCTTTTTTATACAGACAACTGATGGTTAACAATGGGTTTTTTAAACCACGTACTTCTAGGAAACAGAACTTGTTGGTCTTCTCCATTTTAATGTTTAATGTATGGCAGGAAGATTACAGTAAAATTGAGCCATTATAGATGTACCTCGTCTGGATTTGGAGATGATGCACAATTTATTTTGGCTTGGGTGAACCCAGACAAACAAACCTGTTAGCGAATTTAAATTTGCTCTACAGGTTGGTCTGGAAAGAAGCCCAGTGACGTCCATTTCCGAATCACCAAAAACCCATGAACGTGTATTGAATTTGGAATTGAATAAACAACTGCATTTAAAACTTTTGTTGAAATATATGTTTGCTGCACTTCTGACACAATTTGGTAAGACTTTAATGTGCAAATGTACGTTTCATTTCACTTCTATTTACAGTACACCTTTGGAGGCAGTAAAACGGCAAGTTTGGAAACAGGCGTCAATAGGCTCCTTTCCAGATGGTTCACCCAGTCTACAATGTCTTCGTTCCTTCAAAATATTTGCTTTATTATGTAAATTTAAGGTAAATGTAAGTATAATTTATTTTTTTAATTCAATAAATTGTCTATTTTCTTACCTTTCCACCATCTCAAATTCAAACCACAGTTCATCTTTTGTCTAAGTAAGCATAAAAAACAGTCATAAATGTCAGATTTGAACATACAGTATATACTGTCTACAGCCTATTAAAGGCCACATTACCTCTGCCTTTGTTTCAATTTGAGGGCTTTACCTTCTCATGTATTATAAACATTTTTGTCTGCTTTTGGCCCAAGGTGAGGTTACTGATATCAAACAAGATGACAGAGCAGATATCATCTGGCATGAATGGATCTTTGTCGTACACTTGCATTTCTAGAACATTCTGGAAGAGAAAAGAAAAGGGAACACTCTGGGAGATATATCAGAATCAATACAATGTTTTCCCATTCAGTGAAGTCAAACCTACTGTATATAGGTTGTGGTGCCGATCAAGTAGTGGTCGGTAGACTGCAGCCATTCACATTATTGAAATTAACCAAGCCAACGGTGCAAACAAACTCGGGACTGGACCAAAGCATCTAGTGTGAATCTGCCCTCAGCCTTTCTCACCTGCATTTCTGTTCTCTATCGTATCGAGACTATCTCTCCACCCATTCCATATGTATGGGGAATTGATCTACCGGATCGTGTAACGTGGATACTTCTTTAAGACACACCGGTGGCACCGGCCACGCCCTCGATTAGTGTTGTTTAAAACACCTGTGCTGGCGTGAGATTAGTGCTTTTTTGATCTCCACACGGACGTGCGTGACTCGAAGACAAGGTAAGAATAATTGAAACACAATTAACGTTAATGGTACAACAGCCGCTTGCCTGCTGCTGAAGCCGCAGATGAGTAGTGGGAGAACTGTCGCAAGGCTTTCTCTCTGGTGGTTGTATCCATTCATTCTCCTTACTGTTGCGACTTTGTTTCCAAACAGGTAGCCAGTCCAAACAACGGATTGCATACAAGGCAGGCATCAGCTGTTTGTTCTCCTCCGTCTGAACTAGGCTACTATCGGGTAAGTTTCTCCGTACGGCGTATTACACACGTTGTGTGGTTAACGCGGCCGAGGAGACTGGGTGTGAGGCCCAGGCAATTGCCTGCTTTTCCTCCACCTGCTACAGACTGTGAGAAGTGAGCTGCGAACGCGCAGACTCCATAGCTGCTTAAGCTCACACAAACTTTGTGCTAAACAAACCCTTGTGGCCAGGCGTGGCGTTAAAAAAAAAAAAAAAAACACCACGCAAGGTCTCATTGTGTATTAAAGGGTAAAACTGAGAAAAAAAGAAAAAAAAAGGGAAATATTGTTTACGAAAATCAAACAGTTAAGTGTATTCTAAACAGTGCACTGAAAGGATCTGGCTATGGCCAATCCTCCCACTCACGCTTGTGTGGCATGTGCAGTTACATTGCCCATGGAAGATGGACATGACAAATGCATTACGTGCTTGGGTTTCCGACATGCTGAGGCCGCAAGGAATAACCCAGACATGCATGGATTGTTTTATAATGCCCTTCCGCACAAGGGAGGCCCGTTTCCATTTTTTTATGGGTAAACGACCCCACTCTCCGCCTGGTGATGGTGATGCTCCCAAGCGGCAGAGGAGTGACTCCTCTGACCGGAGCGATGCGCTCTCCTCCCAGGGTACACCCACGGCGGAGGAGCCTCTCCTTAAACACATATGGGTGAGGACTCTGATGTTGACGTGCTCTCTCTGTCTCATCAGAGACAGAGTATGATGGCAGCAGGTCAGGGAAGCCCATCGGCCGAAATCGGGCCCCTCGGGGTTCTTCTCACACTACTTTCTCATCCCAAAAAAAGAACGGCGGTCTTCGTCCAGTGCTGGACCTGAGAGGCCTAAACAAATATCTGCGCCCCCTCCGATGCAGGATGCTCACAATTCCAAGAGTGCGTTAGGCCATAAACCAAGGCAATTGGTTCGCTACAATCGACCTCCAGGACGCCTATTTTCAAATTCCCATTTGGAGGGGGCACTGGCGCTTCCTTCGGTTCCGACTCGGGTGCAGGACTTACGAGTTCATGGTCCTGCCTTTTGGAATTTCACTGGCACCCCGCACTTTCACGAGGTGCATGGACGCCGTCCTTGGTCCCCTCCGCCAGCAAGGCATCCGGATTTTGAATTATCTGGACGACTGGCTGCTATGTGCACAGTCACAGCAGCAGTGCCGCGAACACATATCCAGGCTGCTACAACATATTCTAAGCCTAGGGCTTCGTCTGAACGTAAGAAAGAGCAGACTGGAGCCATCACAGGTCATCAAGTTCCTAGGTACGACTCTGGACTCCAGGGCTGCTCAGATCTCCCTGACTCCGATGCGGAAGGAGACCGTCAGGTCCTGTCTCTCTCTCGCCCTCACAGGAAGGTGAGCTGGAGACTATGTCTCCGCCTGTTGGGTCTGATGGCGGCTAGTGTTCATGTGGTTCCTCTCAGCTTGCTGCATATGCGGCCAGTACAGCGTTGCTTTCTAAGTCTGGGTCTGAACCCCCAGTCCCCCTCGTCAGCCAGAGTTCGGGTGACGCGGCGTCTCTCCACTGCTCTCCAATGGTGGAGGTACGGAGAGAGGCAGCAGGCTGGGCCCAGTGACGCATCGCCAACTACTGGCAACGGATGCCTCACAAGAAGGTTGGGGGGCGGTGCATGCGGGATTCGGGGTCAGAGGTGTCTGGACCGGCAAACAGTTGAGCCAACACATCAATGCACTGGAACTGACAGCAATTCGCCTTGCACTCCAAAGTTTCCTCCCACGCTTGAGGGGCCACCATGTGTTAGTCAAAACCAACAGCACAGCGGCAGCTGCTTATGTCAACAGGCAGGGGGGGCTTGGCTCTCCCATCCTAGGACGCCTGGCCCACGAGTTGTGGAGTTGGGCTTACCCACGGTTTCTGTCCCTGAGGGCCACGTACTTACCAAGCTCCCTGAACACTGCGGCAGACTTGTTGTCCAGGGGAGGGCCTCAGCCAGGGGAGTGGAGACTCCATCCAGAGGTGGTTGCGCAGATATGGCGACGCTTTGGGGTCGTCATAGCAGATCTGTTTGCCTCGAGGGAGACGACTCATTGTGCCATGTTCTTCTCTCTGAGGAGGGACGACCCACCCCTAGGGATGGATGCTCTGGCCCATCAGTGGCCTCTGGGTCTGCTCTATGCGTTTCCCCCCTTCGGCCTTCTTCATCCTCTTTTATGGAGGATCAGGATCGGGAGTGCGGACGTAATCCTGATAGCCCCGAACTGGCCTCACATGCTGTGGTTCTCAGAGATTGTTCTGCTTCTGAATGGCACCCCTTGGGAGCTCCCCATTCGGAGGGATCTGTGGACACAGGCACAGGGGTCCCTGTTTCACCCATTCCCACGGGGCCTAAGGCTGTGGGCGTGGCCCCTGAAAGGGCAGAGTTTCAGGCCCTAGGCCTCTCAGATCCAGTAATCCAAACATTGGAGTCGGCAAGGGCACAATCGACCCGTGCAGCCTACGCCTTTTGCTGGGGCAGATTCACATCTTGGTGCGAAACCCATCAGGTGGACCCCCTTGAATCCACTTCACAGCATATTCTTCAGTTTCTGCAAGGGCAGTTGGAGCAAGGGAAGTCTGCTGCTACCCTCAGAGGTATGGTAGCTGCTATCAAGGCATCGAGAGTAGGAAACTGTAGTCTACCTGAACGCTGCTGTGCACTGATTTCTCAATTTCTGAAAGGGGCCCAACGGTGTATGCCACGAAAGAGATCTCCAGGTGTGCCCCAGTGGGATCTGGATAGGGTGCTGACAGCACTCCGACGGCCCCCTTTTGAACCAATCGATTCTGTAGAACTCAAGTGGCTATCGCTTAAGATCACTCTGCTTCTGGCAGTTTGCTCCGCAAAGAGGGTCGGTGAGCTACATGCTCTATCTGTCCACCAGGACTGCTGTAGGTTTGCGCCAGGTGGTACTGGTGTCACTCTTCGGCCAAAACCTGCCTTCCTCCCAAAGGTTTGTAGTGACATGAGCCTAAACCAAGTTATCAACCTACGTTCATTGCCTCCCACTCAAGCAGATGGCGACAGTGGGCTTCAGGTCTCGGTTCTATGTCGTCAAGGCACTATCAGCCTACTTGAAGCGCACAGAGGCAGTGCGCAAGACAGATCAGCTGTTTGTTTGTTTTAAGCCAGAACGCTTGGGGGATCCAGCCTCAAAATCAACACTCTCACGGTGGGTGGTGGAAGCCATACAACGAGCCTATGCTGAGACGGAAGGGCCGGCTCTACCAGAGATCCGTGCTCACTCAACTAGGGGTACGGCAGCCTCATGGGCGTTATGGCGAGGTGCCTCCTTGCAGGACATTTGTACGGCTGCTACATGGTCAACACCAGCAACTTTTGCAAAGTATTACTCCCTTAATGTGGCAGCCAGCCCGTCTTTTGGGGAGCACCTGGGGTTTAAACTTCCTTTTCCTTTCTATGGCCCTAGGGGCTGTCCATTTTTGTTACCTCACCCCCTTTTGCGTCTGGCGGGGGGGTTGAGCAACCTTCACCTCTCCACTATGCCCTTGCGTCTTGCAGGGCTGGTAGGCCCAGGATAGCGTCTTGCGACTGAGTCGAAGCTAGGAACACTTGCGTTTGGCAGTGCTCACAAGCCTGGGGGTTGTAAATAGTGTAAATAGTTCTTTCATTTATCTATCTATCTATCTATCTATCTATCTATTTACGCGGGTGCCTGATCTGCACTGACTCCTCACGGTGTGTCTTACAGAGGTTCCCCATACATATGGAATATGTAATGGGTGGAGAGATAGTCTCGATACGATAGAGAACGTTCGGTTACGGGTGTAACCTTTGTTCTCTGATTGGAGAGACTATCTCTCCACCTCTACGCCGCTCGGAGGCGTGTGTCGATCAATATTTAAGCACTAATCTCACGCCAGCACAGGTGTTTTAAACAACACTAATCGAGGGCGTGGCCGGTGCCACCGGTGTGTCTTAAAGAAGTATCCACGTTACACGATCCGGTAGATCAATTCCCCATACATATGGAATATGTAATGGGTGGAGAGATAGTCTCTCCACTCAGAGAACAAAGGTTACACCCGTAACCGAAAGATATCATTAACAAAGAAAGACTTTTGCATGAAGTTATTCACTGCAGTGTTTCAATCTCTCACAACCTGTTTAAATTAGGTCTCATGTTAAAGATTAATTAACTGGGTACCCCCAAAGTCCTTTTAGGCAAGTCCCTCCACTCGGCGGCCATATACCAACGTTTTATGGGCACTCATCGGGCACAGTCTTTGGGTCGAACTGCGCGTGCGCAAGGCTTCACGACACCAATCTTGCTCCAGCGGCGAGATCACAACACATGATTGGCACGATGTCTTCACAACACACCATATGATTGGCTCAATGTATTCACATCACACCACATGATTGGCTCAATGTATTCACATGTCGACGTTTTGCCGAGGAAGGGGTGGGATATGTGTAGACAACGGCCATATTGGCGTGACAAACTAGCCCCATGCATTTCTATGGAGTATTTTTTGAGTGCTGTGTCTCCACATTAGAAAGTCTCTGGTACCACTGTTAAGTAAAACTGTTCCCATGGCATTTCTGCACATTCTGCACATTCTGTACATCTTGTCCCTCTTGTTTATGTCCTGTTTTTGTAGTTTATTGCAGAAAACACATTAGTTAACAAACTCATAACAAACACATCTAATAACATATGGTGAACCTTTACTTGTTACACAGAAAACCTTAAAACCTGTTAGTTTTAAAACAGATGGGTGCCAACCTTTTTGCCTGTGACAGGCCTCTATGTTTTACCAGGTAATGTATTTGGTTATCTTTTCTGTTACTGAATAACTACTAGCTGAGTACACTATGAAGGCTTAATGAAGATAAAGCAACACTGAAAATAAGGTCAAGATTTTTTTTTTTGAACCAAACTGCATGCAAGTGGCTGACTGAGGCATATGATTGTGCTCTCTGTCCACTCTGAATTCGTTAAACATGCTGGTTTATATGTCATGCCAACTTAGTCATGCCAAATAGACATCTCTCATCTGCATTTCTAACACACCAAAACAACACGGTTAGCCTGCAAATACCTGTGGCTCCTTCAGATTTCAATTTCAAACATGGAAAAGGTCGACACTCAAAGCAGTGACCTTTTGCCTGAGGTAATTCACTGCAGAATTTAAATCACTCAGAACATGCCACAAGACTTAAGTTAGGCTTCACGTTGACGTTAAAGGAGAATTCCGGTGTGATTTTGACCTAAAGTGTTTTGAAACATGATACCGAGTGTGAACGTATGTCTCATAGCCCATCTCGGCTTGTCCCCTGCACTCCGAAATCTGGCGCTAGTTAGCCGATGCTACCAACAAGGCGGTCAATGGTGGTGCCTCGGCATCGGCATAGCCATGCAAATAAATCACTGTTTTACACCATTTACGAGGCTCAATGTATCTCCACACTTCATTGGTAGACTTCCAAGGGCCCTGACATTTAAAACGAGACATTGAGAACTTTGAAAAAGCACTGGTAGTTTACTTACAAGACGATTTATACAGACAGTGTCTTCTCGAAGTTTAGCGTTTGCAGCCATCTTGAATTTATTCACGATAAGTCGAGCGACGAGTAAGAATGAACAGGTATGATAAGGGATCAGATTCCAAAAATAATTCCGTGGAAATGCATGGATTCCAGTTGCTGCTACTGGAAGAAACTGTAATCTAACTGTAATCTCGGTATCATGTTTCAAAACACTTTAGGTCAAAATCACACCGGAATTCTCCTTTAAGTAAAACTGTTCCTCATGGCATTTCTGTGCATTGTACACTTCTTGTCCCTCTTGTTTATGCCATGTTTGTGTAATCTATTGCAGAAAACACATTTGTTTAAATTGTTAGCAAACTATTAACAAACACCTCTGATAAAGACATAGGGTGCACCTATACTTAATACACAAAAATACATGAGCTGCACATGTTTGCATGAGTGCATACCGAGGGCATAAAGCAACACAGAACAGAGGACAAAATGAAGTCAAGACAATTTTGCATAACAGCTTATGCTAACTGCATTCGAGCATCCGACAGAAAAAAAAAATAGAAACGAGGAGTCTGACAAAAGTTCTGCTCAAAACATTGTGCAGCATCGTGCTGCACAGCACTGTCACATTGCATCCAGTCAGGACATTTCAATCGAAAACAATTTAATCAAACTGATTTTACATCCTTTAATCCTACAATTCAAAATCTAAGTAAGATAAATAAGCTTAAACCAAGTGAATATGTACTTATTTTTCTAATATTTGCTTATCACAAAAGGCATTTTCGCCTTGTACTAAGTGAAAATCTTCTTGTTCTATTGGCAAATCTTGCCAGATAATTATGCTTATTTAAGGTAGTATTTCCACAAAACAAGAAACTTTCACTTGCAAGATTTGTCAACAGAACAAGAAGATTTTCACTTCTAACATATATTCCCTTGATTTAAGCTTCTCTTTATCTCACTTACATTTTGAATTCTACAATTTTTTTGCAGTGTACACTGCAAAAAATAAAATCTAACCAAGTGTTATTAATCTTATATTAAGATCAAGAAATCTTTTTGGTATTGTTTTTAGTATGAAGAGACTTACCTAGCGCTCCATCGAAAGATCATTTTGACTTAATTTAAGAACACTTTGACTTACTTTAAGGAGTCCTATCAAGACAAATTTACTTAACGCACTGGCAGAAAAAATTGCTTGTTTTCAGGATGAGACGTCTTAAAAGAAATCCAACTCTTCTTAAATTAAGTGAAATGATTTTACGAGAAAGCGCTAGGTAAGTCTCTTTATATTGAAAACAATACCAACTAGATTTTTTGACCTTGATATAAGATTAATAAGACTTGGTTAGATGTTATTAGATTAGCAGTTTTTGCAGTGTACCGATAACGCTTGCTTGCATCGCATACAATTAGGACATGATTTCCTGACCAATCACAGAACGGAGGGAGGGCAGCAAGACGATGACGACACACCGAAGCCGTTATGAGCTACGTACAGACGCATTTGATAGACAAGAAATGACATTCGTAGTCATTTGACAGACAAGACATTCGTAGCGCCCAATAAACGGCTCTGGGCATTCGTAAACCACATTTCAAATACGAGAAAATGAATGTCTAGTTCCCAGACCCCATCTCAATGAGATGAGGTCTGACGTTAGCCAGGCTACTGTGCACATATGATAACAATCCACTGCAAATGCTCTGGAATGTTTTCCACACACAACTATGTTGGCCTACCAATGCCTAAAATCCCTTTCAAATGAATGCCTAGCGCCGAAACGTCAGTACATCTGCCAATAAAGTGGTGACTCTGTAAAGCAGCAGTGTTGCGTTTTTCCCTTACTTTTTTTTAAAAGGCCTACCAATGCCTGCATTGACTTAACATAATCAAGTGCAGTGTTGTGTTGTGTTCTTTTTTGTCAAATGTCAAATTCTGCCTCTAACTGTTTCTGTTTGGGTTAGCTGCCTGGTCTATAGCTACATTCAGTGCAACAACCAAACTGGGGGTGTGATGAAGCGTATGGTTAAAGGAACACGCCACCGTTTTATGAAAATAATCAGATAAGTGGGCAAAAGCATGTTTGTCTCCCTGCATGCATTGTCTTAGCACTGCTACTAGGGCACAGAGATTGTCCATGCTGTGGCGAGTGAGACAAGTTACTGTATGTGTTGCGTGATATCTCTGCGCCCTAGTAGCAGTGCTTTGTCTGTGCTTCGCAAGAGAGATTCCATTCACTATGCTAACATAAGCTAGCAGTGGCGCTGCCGGACTAAGACAATGCATGCACGAAGACAAAAATGCTTTTACATAAGGGATAATGTATAGAACGCCGGTCATTATTGGGAAAATAAGTCCCGACAGGGCGAACCAGACCCCGACGCGCAGCGGAGGGGTCTTGTTCCGCCCTGAAGGGACTTATATTATGACCGGCGTTCTATACATTATCCAGTATCCATTATCCAAAAATCCAGTGGAAACTAGATGGCAGAAGTATGTAGGCCAATCCCCATGTGTATGAAGTGTGCTATATAAATAAACTTGCCTTGCCTAGAATACTGTATATCAGGCAACGTGACAAATAATAACAGCTGTGTTAGGGAAGACTTTCAAGCAGCACTACATGCATTTTCAGTAGAATATGGAAGGGAGGAGATTCCTTATAATCCCATCATCATTCTAACCTATAATATGACTAAAGTCAGATTACAGTTGGCATATATGCATATGCATATGCTTTCTCTGCTCAGTTGGAGAGGCAGCCATGCATGAAGATCAGACCTTGACGTGGCTGTGGATGCGGAAGTGGAAGGTCTCGTTCCACTCTGGGTTGTTGCTGTTGGGCACTGTCTGGGTGCGGTGAGAGCGAGCAGATGATGTGGGCAGCTTAAGAATCACGTAGCAGTCCGACTCCGACCCTGAAGAGAACCAATGGAAAGGGAGGCATACTAAGTGTGTCTCAAAATATCGGAATATTGTGGAAAAGTTCATTTCTTGTCTTCTCTGTCATTTATTTAAAAAAGTGAAGCTTTCCTATATGCTATATTCATTACACATAAATTGAAATGTGTCAAGCCTTTTCTTGTTTTAAACCTGATTATCTTAATCTTGATGACTACAGCTTATAGTACAGCATCCAGTATCTCAAAATACTAGAATAAAGAATTTATAAAACAGAAATGTAAACCTGACAGTAACTAGCTAATTAAGTCAAAACACCGGCACAGGTTTCCTAAGCCTTTAATCTCAGTTTGTGCAAGTCAATGAACATTTCCACAATATACAATTTTTTTTAGATGCACCTGTTCTTTCGATCTGTTTCTCTATCCCTCTGTTTCTGTCTCCCTCCATCTCACTGTTTCTCTCTCTCCCTCTGTTTCTCTCCCTCTATCACCCTCTGTTTCTCTCTCTCTATCTCCCTCTGTTTCTCTCTCTCTCTCCCTCTGTTTATGTCTCCCTCCATCTCCCTCTGTTTCTCTCTCTGTATCTCCCTGTTTCACTCTCCCTCTCTCTCCCTCCATCTCCCTCTGTCTGAGTCTGGACCTCTGCACATGTCTTTATTTATCCAGCTGTTGTGTCTGTCAACTCCTAAATGTGTGTGATGTCTTAGTTGCGCCATGTATCTGTATGTCTGATCTGCATGCCATGCACAATACGATACAAGAGACTGACTAACCAACTAACTAACTAATATCTCCATGATATTTCCATGACATATTGTTGCAAATACTGCACAAAACTGCAACCTACTCTTTCACATGAAAATCTAAATGCTAGCTACAATATCATTTCAGATTTCAAAACCACATTTTGTGAGTTTTTTTACTCACAGTAGTCATATGATTGGAGAAGTGTAGCTCGCAGGACAGTCACAGAGAGTCTCCAATACGGCACAGCCTCCAGCTAAGCGGCACAGAGGAGAAAACAAACACAATTCACAAGTCGATCACAATTCAGTATTATGTTTTTGCCATAATCTTCACTTGTTCAGCTACTTTGCATGTAGCAGCACAATCCAGAGAGAAGTCTATTGGTCTTCATTGGAGCTGCAAGATATTTTTATATGGTTAAAAACATGTTATTCTTTAGCAACAGGCAACTGTGACAACATGCTCATTGTGCATCTGAGGGGTGTTTGGTCATCCTGGCTGATTTAGTCTTAACTTGGTTTCACAATTATCATGGGATTTTTTTTCTTCTGTGCAGCTAGTCCCAAACAGGTTATAGCCAGGCTTAGTTTGTTAATTATGTTGTCTGCTTGGTTCAGTCAGCAGTAACTCCGATCAGACCTCCACAAGTTTTTTAAGAACTTTTTTTCATGTAGCCTACTCGTTTATTTATTTGCTCTCAAAACACAATGGATAGTCTTTAACGCCGAAGGGTTATCATTTTAATTGTGATAGTTATTTTATAAATTTGTCATTGTCACATTTCTTTTTTCTTTTGTTGGTAGACCTACTGCCTGCAGTAGCCTAGTTGACTGGAAATGAAGGGCATAGGCTATTGTTAAATGTGTTTTCAATGCTGTGATAAAGACAATAGGCCTATCCCGACCAGTAGGCACGGCTGAAGTACGCTTGAGCAAGGCACCTAACCCCTCACTGCTCCCTGAGCGCCGCTGTTGATGCAGGCAGCTCACTGCGCCAGGATTAGTGTGTGCTTCACCTCACTGTGTGTACACTGTGTGCTGTGTGTGTTTCACTAATTCACGGATTGGGATAAATGCAGAGACCAAATTTCCCTCACGGGATCAAAAGAGTATATATACTTATATACTTATACTTATACTATAGCCTACAGTCATACATCATACTATGTTTAGTGGCGTGCTCTCGCGTGCCCTTGCTGTTTTACAAAAACGGCCGTGTTTCCCCATTTAAAAAAGAGACATATTTCACTCGCTTGTAGGCCCTATAGGCTAGTCATCAAAAGCTGTTCACTTGATGTTTTCTGCGTAATTTTCATTCCAACCGAATTCTTTTCAGGAAAGCCAAGAACGCGAATGTATCCTGAACTAATTAGGATTTGCCTGGCTTGACCAGATAATGACAAGTTTTGACAGGACTTAATAAGTCTGTTCAACAACATCAGTTTTACCTTCCTGAATGGGAACTCTTTAATGATTTTTAAGTGAACTGTTGGGACATTCCAGGATTTTGGTACATTTCAGGGGTGGCCACTTCTGAAAAATTGATCTTCAATTTGATCATTTTTAGTCATATATTTATTAACTACAGGTAATAGACTATCAAAAAGTTTGATTCGTCAAGCTCAGATATCGAAGCAGTTTTTTACATTAGATGCTTAAGTTGGTATGCAACTTACAGTAACAGGGTTGCGAGTAACAGGGTTGCAAATCTAGGCTAAGTTCTGGTTTACCCCAGGAACAGATGCTAACTGTAAAATTTAGCTATGTATACAAGATCAAGGGCAAACATGGTTATATAAGTATATAAAGTAAATTTTGACTCTACTCAATATTAGTCGTACAATATGAGTAACAGAGTTGCGTTCACTGAGTGACACACGCAACCTGGACAAACATATTTGGAAAAAAACCCTGAAAATTGTTAGAGCACTTACCTTTGGTCTTGCCATGTGGGCAGAAAATGTCCTTGTGTTGTAACTTCCTTTGTGCCAATAGACAAATATTTTTAACTCTTTCTCTGCCAGGTAAAATTCCTTATGGTAACAGGGTTGCGTGCATGTTGTGGGACACAACTTAATAGCATAAAAACTGTAACATGCAATACAATGTAGATCAAAGAAATTGTTTTCATAAGTAAAGGAGATGAATATCAACAATATACAAGAGGAAGTAATTTATTTAGAGCTTATTTTAATTGTTAAATTTGGCAAAGGAGTTGGTCACCCAATGTGTGGGACAAGAGAAAATGGCGATTTTTTGAGGTGGTCCAAAGGTATTCGGTCTTTTGAATAATATCTAAGGAGCATATTTTTCCACCAAATTTTACAGTTTGTCTTATAACAACATTATTCACAAAAAATAGTCATTTAGATATTTTGGATATGTACATTTGAGATTTAAGTGGTGGGACAGGAAATGTACCAAAATCCTGGAATGTCCCTGCAACTGAAACGTGTGTAGGCTACTGTATTCTTGAGAATATGTGTATATTTCACATTGCCGATGGATGTGCACATGGAATGAACAAATAACAACTTTTTGACTTCTCATGAGCTAAGCCTTGGTTCAAATATAGGCTAATGAAGTTGAAATGCGAGGCAATGTCGTGTCCAATACTTAGACTATTATGTTCTTTTATTTACGGTGCCCTTCGGTCCAAGGTGAAAATTTAATTATAATGTAAGTTGCTTTATACATAACATAACATAACACCATCAAGCATCGCGTCCCCCTAGCTTTAACTCAGCAAATGGGTAGCCATATTACAATAAGCCCGCTGATTAAAGTTAAAAGAAAAATATCAACGTAAATTAGTAAGATTTAAATAATTTCACTGAGCTAAATTGCTAAATGTTGTTTCAGAGAACTTTGGCAGAAGTTAGTCTGTCGTTAATAGGGCACCAATCTTTGGCTAACTGTTCATGAGGATCCGATTTAAAATGAGATTGATCAATAATATCGACGATTAGATTCCCTGCATAGTCGAATACATATTTTACAGGCTCCCAATTCGTTCATACATTGTTTGCGATTGCTTGTTGTCTGCTTACCTTGGGCATGACTATTTTTCGATGCTCCACCAGTCTCAAACTGAAGCGAAGCTACTACAGGCGCCACCCTGTATCTCGAGGGGTTGCCACCCACCATCACGCACTACTGTGTATAGGCAGAGAATGTCTAATAAGGTAACGGGCTCTGGTAGGGCACCAAGGGACAGACGGGGAGCATCATTTAGCCAATGAATAGAAGTAGGCTAGCTTTACAGCAAGCTGAGTTTCACTCTTCCTCAGAATCAGCTTTATTGGTCAGGTTTGCGTAAACACACTGAAAAAAGAAATTGCTGGACTGGCTACTTGATTTTATCATGTAGGACATCAGTTGCACATGAATGAAATGTCTAGAATTAGGACAGCATTTCTATTTAGGCCTACAAAATTGATTAATGTTGTGATAACCTAATTTGATCAAGTAATTTCAATTAAATTGATTAGGCTTACATGAAATATTCATGTAATTTCAACATGATTGTCTTGTACACGCTTCAGGTGGCATGGACCCTGGAAATCCAGAGCTCTCGCGAGAGCACATGGAATTGCCTCTGCGAGACACTCTGGCAATGATGCACGTTACTTTTACCATAGACATAATATACATAGATGCTGCATTAGCTGCTAGAAACAAGAAATGCGGCCGCCATCTTGGACCGGTCATACTCCTCGTTGCGTTGCAGCAGAAAACACAAGATGACAGCACTGTGCAGCATGTTCCTGCTCAAATCGGCGGACCATACTCGGGGGATTTACTTTTCACAAGTAAGATTTAACATTACCGTACTATTGGTTGTTTTTTGTATTTTCGAACAATGTGGCCTGTATCATAGCTACATGTATGACCTTTGCAGCAAAAAAAACGCATGAAAATCTGTTCGGTATTCAGTGAGGTATGAATAATTTAATGCGCTGACAGCTCATTGCACCAGCCAAACAGATTACACTGAGTAGAGTGGATGACCGATCCAAGATGGCGGCTCCACGTCTCGTCAGCGCTAGTAGGGAGTAGCGGTCGATGCAGCGTCTATAGCAGGGGTGGGCAACTAATTTCCCCAAGGGGCCACATGACAAACTGGGACTGTTGAGGAGGGCCGGACCCAAAATACCGAACTCAAGTCTGAACTCAATTCTGTTCAATTCTATTCTGTTCTTGTATAACATTAAGTAAATCATATGGTTTTGTTTACTAGTCAAAAGAACAGTTGAAAATGTGAGGGAGACAAAGGAAAAACAGCAATATTTAATCTATGTCTAGTATTTAATCCTCATTCTCCAACATTTTTCAGTTTTCAAAGACTGATATAAAAAAGTACTACAATATCTATATAATTAGGCTAGGTCATGAAAATGTGAAGGAGTCAGTACAACCGATAGGCCTGTGCCACCATTTCATCAACACTTAGCAATATTTCATCATTAAATCATTACCATCATTAAATTAACTCTATGCAGAATTAGACTACGAAAATGTGGAGCAGACAATAGTAGGCTGTCATTAGTTAATCAACATGCACAAAGAAAACTATTTTAAAAATGTAGGCTATTTTTTTGCTTTAACTTTATGCACATAACTGTGATTGGTCAACTCGCTCTGTGTGTTGAGCCCGCTGCTTCAAGCAACCTGTGGGTAGTAGCATCATACTAGTTCGCTAACATAAGCTTTGCAAATAAACTCAGACATATTTTGGTTACAATGACGGGGTTATCCGATTGTAAACTGTCTATCTGCCAGTAACGTTTTGAAATGAACACTTCGTATCGCCAACGAGCAGCAGTAGGAGTTCCAGTCGTTCTAACAACCTTTGCGGTGGTGAGCGACGCAGACATAAGAGACACAAAACTTTGAAAAGTTTACGCCGACGTAAAGGCAACTGCATTGTGTCGACGCAGAAGCATAAATTCTGTTCACCAGCACATCAGTGAGTGTGTTTACGTCGTATGCATCCACGCACAAATGTATGGGCGTACAAATAGTAGTCGCTTTCAAAATAAAAACAACGATATTGATTTGCATGCATTATCTCTATGCTAGGCTCTTGACTATTGTTCTTTCACGGACCTTACGCGGGCCGGTCAGGGAAAGCCCACGGGCCGGATGTGGCCCGCGGGCCGTATGTTGCCCATGTATGGTCTATAGTATATTATGTCTATGACTTTTACCCCTTGCGTCCCGTGGAACCAATCAAATCGGCATCGAGCTATACTGATGACGACAGCGCTGCAACGTTTGAGGTCAGTAAACGTTGATCGTAGTGTTATCCAATTACGTCGAAGTCCGGCATCATTCAGAGTAAACATTGGTCTAGTCCAATTGCATGTAGTGAGATTTTCAAATGCATGCTTGGTGCCGCCCCTCGAGTTGGGCCATTACATTGTTCGTGGCCAGACCCTTAATCTTTCTAGAAGTATATACTCTTTTGAGGGAAATTTGGCCTCTGCATTTATCCCAATCCGTGAATTAGTGAAACACACTCAGCACACAGTAAGGTGAAGCACACACTAATCCAGGCGCAGTGAGCTGCCTGCAACAACAGCGGCGCTCGGGGAGCAGTGAGGGGTTAGGTGCCTTGCTCAAGGGTACTTCAGCCGTGCCTACTGGTCGGGGTTCGAACCGGCAACCCTCCGGTTACAAGTCCGAAGCGTTAACCAGTAGGCCACGGCTGTATTGAAAGTAGGCATTCAGATCGGCATAGTATTGCAACATGTTAAAGGAAGATATTAGTGATATTAAAGACACCTCTGTTCAGGAGAATGCAACTAGTGTCGCGACCACCAGCGCAAGTATTTTGGTTACTGCACATTGTCGCCCTACAGGTCGGGACTCAGGAATGGCGAGTATGTAGGCGCCTTTAGGCTACCCCTAGAGGTGACATCAGTGTCTGTTTCACAGTTTACAAAATGCATGGTATGCATTTGTCCTGCTTTTAGTAGCAAAGTTGTGTTTAGAATACCATGTAGAGTTGAAAGACGTTGTTCGTTTCGCCATATGCAACTTGGTCTAGGGCAGCAACGGCATTCATTCAATCAATCACGAGGGGAGTTGTCGCATCGACTACTTCGCGAAAAGGAAATCTGTGGAGTTTTGTGATGTCCCGTGCTACGTGATGCCGGAGGGTCAGAAATGATGACACGTAACAGCGGCGAGTAGCCTACAGAGGCCTGGAAATGAGGCATAGCCTATGTGCTCATGAAATGCGGACAGATGTAGCCTAGAAATCTAGATGCACCCCAGATAGCAAAATCAGGTTGGCAGATAGCGGACCGCTGGTGGTATGCCGCTGGTGGCGTGCCACTTGTGGTCCGCCGTTGGACCACCATCTCTTTAAATTGAACTTGTCATGAATATTAAGAAAAGTTAATAAAAATGATATATAGAGTATAACTGAACAAATAAAAAAAATGTTAAACCTATTGTGGCAAAATATTGGCCAATTTCTCTGCAACCCGCCAACGGACCGCCAGAGAACCAATGAGCAAAATGCCAGCGGACAACCAGCTATGCCCCCAATGGACCGACAGTGATCCGCCAGCCTCCCGCTATCTGGGACCCTAACATCAGCAAATGTAATTTGCAGCCAGGGTAGTCAACTCTCCGTTGGCTTGCAAGCTGGAAAAATGTAACTTCTATCAGAGTAATCACATGGTGTAGTGGGCGACGGTTCCGTGTGAATTTCCTGCTACTTGAAAACAAAGAAGATGGCTGCTGCTCCTAGCGAACAGCAGTCTTTAAATCGCGACTCGAGTTAAGCCTTTTTTAAATTGGCAAAAGTTTGATCAACTAGCCAACTAGCTCCGCTGGTGGGAAAATGCATGGACTCATGAGTTGTAGCACTATCCTATTGCGTGCAGAGGACATTTGAAAAACAACCGTTTATCCCGCCCCTCGGATGGAGCAGTGCCAATGGTAAGATCAGGCATGCAAACTCCTCACCTTTCGGCGAAATTCGCCATTTTGAATCCAAAATGACTGACTTACGTGGTTTGTGCAGAACCGATGAGAAAATATTTAGGGGGGGGGGGGGCAACGTGAGCTGAGTTTACTATTGTGCAAATGTCACCTGCAGGGGGCGCTACTCGCCAACACTGCCACACCTTCTTCCCTGAGGAGCAACACGTTCACCACCCCACAAATGGACCAGAGAACAGATATAGAAACAAAGAATGCTTTTATTAAGAGTTAATGGCCAAGACTCACGGCAGCCAGCCAAGGGTTGTTAGGCATTCACATGTAGTTTCCACGGGGGTAGCTACCAGAATGGAATTACCAGAGAGTCGAGAGAAAGAGCAATAGCTGACGTGGAGCTGACGTGGAGACACCTCTTCACAACAGATGGGTTAGTCACGTCTGGAGCTGGACTGAGAGACACACAAACTAGAGAGGCAGGCTCTTGCACACACATGGACACTCCCAACAATATGTTTAGGCCACCTCTACACACATCAGACAGGGTATCACACTGCACTTCAAGCTTAGAACGTTGACACTTCAAGCGTAGAACATTGACACACATATGACCAAACGACCCAGGATAGAAGACTCATGCGTCCGGTTGCCGGTTCCTGAGAGTTCCGTCGGCTCACACACATCAGTAGGCATTCAAGCACGTCCTCCCACACAAGCACCGCTGCAGCAGCTCTACTCCACAGGATAAACAAAGCATCGATAGCACTGCACACTCACGTTACATATATGGCTCTTATCAGTGTTCACGTTGCCGTACACATTCAACATTCCCAGTACTTAGCTTGACGTAGCGGAGCATCTCCCGGTGGTTAACGTTACACAGTCCTTGCTTCGTTATCCTAGGCGTTATTGCTGCTGTCAAATGCTGTGTCTTCACCCTCCGCCCGTCTCCTCGTTACTGCCGTATCTGCGGTTTATTAAGCACTCCAATCCACATAGTCAGGCATTGTACTGCACCGAATTCGGTCCCTCTTGCTGCCTTCGGCCCAACTAAAGTTCCTCCCCCACCAAACGTTGTCACCCCGTGACACTCTCCCCCACCACTGGGTACTAGTCCCTAGGACCCTTGCTAAGTAGCCCAAGTACCGTACCTTTGTGGGGGCTGCCCTTGGTTGGACCGCTGTGGTCGTCTAGGTGGGGGTGGGGGGTCTTCTTCCCGTTGGCCTGGATTTCCGGGCACCAATGCCCATCCCATCAGTGGTCGCCCCGGGGCATCCGGCTCACCCACAGGTTCTGCATTGGCCAAGGGGTAGTTTGGGCAAGGATGGAGCAGGTTCCGGTGTAACACCCTCTCCGGTCCAGGCCGTCCTTCTGGTCGGACCCGATAAACTGGTAAATCGGGCCCTTGGCAGCTGATTACTACATGCGGTGTGCCCTCCCAGCGATCACTGAGTTTGCCCTTACCCTGGCGTCGACTGTCCCGGATCAGCACCCTCTCTCCGGGCAACAGAGGGGCCTCTTGGGCGGCGCGGTTGTACAGCCTCTTGTTCTTAGCAGCAGCTGCCCCCAGGTGCTCGGTGACCCGCTCATAAGCATCACAGAGGTGTTGGTAGTGTTGGCTCACCCACTCCGTTGTGCTCCGCACACCATCGACCCCAGACGGCCCTGAAATCAGATCAATTGGCAAGCGGACATGCCTCCCAAACATAAGGTAAGTAGGGGCATAGCCCGTCGTGCTGTGGACACTATTATTATAAGCTTGGAGAAGTGCTGGGAGAAATTCTACCCACTGGCTTTGGTGTTCCACCTCCAGGGTACCGAGCAGGCCCAGGAGCGTCTGGTTGAACCGCTCACACTGCACGTTACCCTGGGGGTGGTACGGGGTGGTGTGGGTCTTCCGGCATCCGTAGAGCTGACACAACTCCTGGATCACTCTGGCCTCAAAGGCGGGGCCCTGGTCCGAGTGCAGGATTTCGGGACATCCGAAAGGCTGGAACACAGTAGACCAGAGGACTCGAGCGGTGGTGGCGGCTGTTTGGTCGAGAGTGGGGACCGCCCAAGCATATTTGGTGAAGAGGTTTGTTATCACCAAGATGTTTTGATACCGGTCAGCTGGGTGACTCAAAGACAAAAAAATCCATGGCCAGCATGTGAAGAGGGGCATGAGGAAGCATTGGTACAAGTGGGGCTTTGGCATCAGACTTGGTCTTAAACAGGATGCAGCGTGGGCAACCCTGGATGAACGAGGCAACCGAACTCTCCATCCCTGGCCAATAGAAGTTACGGCAAAGCAGCGACAATGTCCGTTCTTGCCCCTGGTGGCCAAGCTGGGTATGATAGGCTGTCAAAAGAGGCTGGACTTGGCCCTGGGGCACCACAACCTGGGTCACCTGGGCGTATGTGGCAGCGTCGAGCACGGCTCTGCAGATGACGCCCTCCCTGAGGTACAGTCTAGTCCACTGGCTCAGCAGTCGTCTCCCAGCAGAGGAAAGGGACCGCCTCATGTCAGCTGCAGGCAGTGCCTGACGCCCAAGGTGTTCCCGAACTACCACGAGGTCCTCCTCCAGCCCTTGCAATTCCCCCCAACGGGTCGGGTCCCAACCCCAACTGGCCGGAATGGGTTCTGGTCGGGTCCCGGGTGCTTCCACTACCCCTACCAAGAGGCGCTCTTCTGGCGGAACGACTGGTGCTGATGTCCCCTCCCCTGCAACAGGATACCTGGAAAGCACATCAGCGTTAGTGTGCTCCCGGCCAGGATGATGTTGGATCTGGTAATCATAATTGGCCAACTGCTGGACCCACCTCTGCTCAACTGCCCCCAACTTAGCTGTTTGGAGGTGGACCAGCGGGTGGTTATCAGTGACCACAGTTACCTTTGTGCCCCACAAATAATCCTTGAACTTCTCACACATTGCCCACTTCATGGCGAGAAGTTCAAGTTTAAACGAGCTGTAGTTGCCGTCGTTCCGCTCCGTGGGGTGGAGGCTCCTGCTGGTGTAGGCGATGACCTTCTCTGCTCCCTCCTGCTTCTGGGCCAGGACAGCCCCAAGGCCCAAGTTGCTGGCATCTGTGTAAAGAATAAACGGCTGGGAAAAATCAGCATAAGCTAAAATTGGGGCTTGGAGGAGCTCAGCCTTCAGTTGCCGGAAAGCCGCCTCGCACTCGGGGCCCCAGGTCACACTTGGGGAAGTGCGCTTGCGAGGGCGCCCAGTGCCTGCCAACAATGCATTAAGGGGCCTGGCTATCTTGGAGAAATCCTTCACAAACCTCCTGTAATAGCCGGCAAACCCCAGGAAAGCCCTCACCTGCCGAACTGTCTTGGGTGCCTGCCAGCCTTGGACGGCCGCCACCTTCTCTGGATCTGGAGAGACGCCTTGGTAGCTAACGCAGTGGCCCAGAAACTTCACCTCTTTCCGGAAGAGCTGACACTTCTCTGGTCTTAACTTCAGGCCGTACTTCTCCATTGCCCGAAACACTTCCTCCAGGTGCTGGAGGTGGGACAGGAAGTCGGGGGAGTGGATGATGATGTCATCAAGGTACCCGAGGGTGGAGTCAACCAGCTGCCCACTTAAACAGCGCTGCATGAGCCGCTGGAAAGTGGCTGGCGCGTTGCAGAGCCCAAAGGGCATGCGCTCCCAGCATGCCACTCGACTGGATTGAATACGGCGGCAGTCTGCAAAAATGTGTTCCCATTCCCCACTTCCAGTGGTGTGGCGGGGTGGTCTGGCCTGGTTCTCCTTGTCCTTGAAGAGTGCTTCCTAGGAGTTTCCTGGAGAGCTCATCCATCTGCCCCTTCACTTCTGTCATGATTTCTGCACGCAGCTCACGTTTCCACTCTGCTTCTGAAGGTGGGGCAGGAAGCCGTGTAGCACTGGAGGTTGCTATACACACGGGTGCTTCCATCTCCGCAGCGTGATCTCGTTCGAGTGCGATGGCCTCCTTCCGAATCTGTTCGAAGGTCAGCTCGGGGTTTTGACGAAGCTGCAGCCTCAAATTCTGATGGACGGGGCCTTCCCTCAGCCCCAGGAGGAACTGATCGCGCATCAGGACTTCATCCCTGCCCAAGCCATGGTCTTGTCGTCGGTACAAACGGGTGGCTAGCTCTCGCACCTGCAGCGCAAAGGACCGCAACGTTTGTCCAGGTGCTTGTTTGCAGTTGAAGAACTGAGAACGCCACACAGGCACTGGGGTATTATCTCCATACAGCCCTTTGAGATATTCAAACACCTCCGCCGCAGAACTGCGTTTGTTTTCCGGCGCCGCTTTAACTTCCCTCTTAGCTTCGCCTTCTAGGGAGCCTAGCACAAACCTCAGTTGCTGTGCCTCGTCCAGTCCTTGCAGACCCGCCAGGTATTCTATTTGTGCCTTCCAGTCTTGAAAACTCACCTCCGATCCGAGTCCACCAAACCTCTGCGCCCAAGGAGTTCCCATGAACACCGGCATCACCCGGGGGCGTGTCTCGGAGCCTTCGCCTTCATCCATTGTGGGGGAGGATAGAGTTGCTCAACTCAGGGAAGAAAATCCTGCCGACTGCGCCAAATGTCACCTGCAGAGGGCGCTACTCGCCAACACTGCCACACCTTCTTCCCTGAGGAGCAACACGTTCACCACCCCACAAATGGACCAGAGAACAGATATAGAAACAAAGAATGCTTTTATTAAGAGTTAATTACTAAAAAAGGAGATGGGGAGAGGGATGAATGTTCCAAACGGCCATGGGCCGAATACAGCAGGCGGGGGGGGGCAAGTCAATGTTCCCAAGCGGAGGGAGGGCGTGGGGCAGTGCCTCCTGATGGTCCTATAGGCACTGGGGGTATGGAGAGGGGATGGCTGCAAGAGCGGGGGGCCACCACTGTAGTGGAACGGGGCGTCGATGGGTAGCACGACAACGGGACAGGCCGCTGGGGCAGGGGAGATGGCACACTGGGCTTAATGGGGCAGGGCCGGTAGGGGCGTGGAAGATAGTGTACAGGTCTCTGCTGGGCGGGGCGGCGGCAGGGCGGCCACAGTGGTAGGACGACTCACAGGGCTCCGCTGAGCGGGCGGTGTCCGGGCATAGAAGAACGGCGTACAGGGCCCCGCTTGCCAGGGCGACGTGGGGGGGGGGGCAGTCACTGGAGTAGAAGAACGGCACACAGGGCTCCGCTTAGCGGAGCGGCGTCAGGGCAGTCACTAAGGTAGAAGAACAGCACACAGGGCTCTGCTTAACAGGGCGGCGTCCGGCGTAGAAGAACGGCGCACAGAGCTCAGCTAGATGAGACGGCGGCAGGGCAGTCGCTGGGGTGGAGGGACGACATACAGGGCTCTGCTGCAGCGGGCAACAACGGGAGGGCGGGAATGACTTAGAAGAATGGCATTCAAGGCTCAACTCTCCAAGCGGCGGGCAGTTACACCAGTAACCTCACTACATGCAGACTCACGACTCACGGCAGCCAGCCAAGGGTTGTTAGGCATTCACATGTAGTTTCCACGGGGGTAGCTACCAGAATGGAATTACCAGAGAGTCGAGAGAAAGAGCAATAGCTGACGTGGAGCTGACGTGGAGACACCTCTTCACAACGGATGGGTTAGTCACGTCTGGAGCTGGACTGAGAGACACACAAACTAGAGAGGCAGGATCTTGCACACACATGGACACTCCCAACAATATGGTTAGGCCACCTCTACACACATCAGACAGGGTATCACACTGCACTTCAAGCTTAGAACGTTGACACTTCAAGCGTAGAACATTGACACACATATGACCAAACGACCCAGGATAGAAGACTCACGCGTCCGGTTGCCAATGACAACCCTCCGGTTTGTTCCTGAGAGTTCCGTCGGCTCACACACATCAGTAGGCATTCAAGCACGTCCTCCCACACAAGCACTGTACTGGAGGCATTGTACTGCACCGAATTCGGTCCCTCTTGCTGCCTTCGGCCCAACTAAAGTTCCTCCCCCACCAAACGTTGTCACCCCGTGACACAGACGCAAACACATCTTGGTGTTTCCAGAGCACCATTAAAAATGTCAGCAACGAATGTTAGGCTATGTGCGTTTACTAAACATCAGTGGAAGCTTGTTGCTGCAGAGGCAATGTGAACAGAACGCTCGCGCAGGTATAGCCTCCTTTTGTGAGCGCAGATAGGCCTAGATGCGTCTGAAATGTCAGCTGGAATGTGAGCACGGCGAGGAAAGGTGCCTAGAGATGTCACAGGTGGGTAGTTGAAACTTTCAACTTCTGTTAGCAAAAGACGTTGAGATTAGTGTAGCAACGTAGCATTGGCGGTTTTGTTTTAATGTTGTTAAAGTTAGCGATATGAGACAGAAATATAGACACAACGAGTTAATTTGATGAATAGGTTACGTGCTGTACTTGGTATAGATCGGCAAAAGGTGAAGCAAATACACAGACCTTATCAGTATAGCAAAGGCTAATGTGAATAACCTAAAGAGTTAAATGTCTCCTAAACTGGGCTGTGCAAAACGTTTAACTCTTTAATTATTCACATTTAACTCTTTAATTATTCACATTAGCCTTTGCTATACTGATCTTTGCTATACTGATCTTGCTCAGAGACAAAATGATTGACGTGTCTTTAAGAAACGTTCAGTGACCTGATCTGAAGTATAGGGTAGGCTACAGTTTAACATGTAGTGTGAACACTATTCACACAACACAACTTTATTGGTTGGTTAAACAAACTAACTAGCACAATGCCACAATCTGTAAGTAACCTAGCCTGCAGGATAACACTTGTTATGAAACAGTGTGCCCTCCACAACACACCCACCCCCCTCTCCCCCAACATTATAAATCAATTGTACCATATTGCTATGTAGCATAGTAATGTTATACACCATTTGAAAGCTTAGACACTTGGGAATCCATATATGACAACCTTTTTCATGTACAATCTGTATAGTGCTTTACATTGTCAGATTAATCTTACTATGTCTCAATTAAATTGTATCAAATTGCCCTCCTCCCCCTCCGGTGCTTCCCTACCTTCTAGCTGCAGTGTGTATCCTTATCAATAAGATAGATGCAGCAAATTGGGTATTGAAATAGTCACAGGAATCCATATTTGTATCCATTGTTTTATCCAATATTTGTTGTGCAGATGTATAATCCATCTTATCCACACTCATTGAACCAACAAAGAAAATGCAAAGACATTTCTGTAATTATTCCATAGTGTAGTCATTTCATCAGAACCTCTGACAAACAATCCAAATAGTCCAGAAACCACACAGTAAGGCTTTTATTGTCAGTATGCATTTTGGGTAACCAAAAGTCCTATGGGGAGTTTCCATTGGGCATTTTACAAAACACATGAGCATACATTAGCAAATAATGGTCTAAATGACTCATTTTTCATTTTATTTTGATCTACTTTTGCACACGGCTTCACAAGACCTGTTCTAGACACAAAAATGCCCATTCCATAGGAAGTTAAAACATTTCAAATCAATTTTACAAATTAGTCTAGTCTACCCTATTTTATATAATGTTAGTCTGAAATAGTGTGTGTCTCAAGCAAGTTTCACCTGGTTTGGTTCAACAAATATTCAAACTTATCATATTTATTCTAATACTATGCCTACTACAGTATGTCTTCATGTCCAATAGGCCTGAAATCTTCAGAAATGTCTGAACTTCAGGCACAGAGAAAAAAGAAAGAAAGAAAACTCATGTAGATTGCTTAGGAGGAGAGGAGGGCCATGCTGAAGCATGCTGCCTAACAGTGCAACGGGCCCCTCACACTTAAGGAGAAATAGGAGAAGAAGACACTTTTTTTATATTCACTTATTTTTATCATACATATGATATTTTTGGCCACAACACATTTTTTAGTGATTTTATAGTTTGTTTTCTTTGTAAATCTCTGGTTTTGGGCCATTTCATACTCCGTGGAAGCTATGCACTATTGTCACTTCGTGTGCCCTTCTCACCTTTTTCACCCCTGACCAGTTTGCATGTCTGTAAGATTCCAGACCCTACATGTGGGTCTGGCTCGTCAGGCTAGGACAGATGGCCACTCATGCCAAAAATCCGGACAAATGTCCAAAGAGGACAGGACACACTCACTCTGTCCGGACGAAATACGGACAAATGTCCAAAGAGGACAGGACACACTCTCTCTGTCCGGACGAAATACGGACAAATGTCCAAAGAGGACAGGACACACTCTCTCTGTCCGGACGAAATACGGACAGATGGCCACCCTAAGTTGGATATAGCTATGTATAAGTTACAGTATTCACATTTGTAAAATAAAAAAAACAGAACACCATGGGTGGGATAGAGTAGTGCAATTGCTCGTTGTGCAGTAGGGTAGTGCAAAATTTTGTTGTACGGCCGTTGATGTCCCTGTCAAGGTTGACATGTTCATGGACACCTCAACAAGCACAGGCAAGGTACAACACATGTGTGAACACACATGGATAGCTATAAAAACTGTGCTTTCATTATACAACTAAAATCGACAAAATACTTTTATAGTCTTACCCAGGGGTGTGGTGTCAAACTCATATTAGGTAGTGGGCCGGATTTGTTGGAATGAGACCTCGTGGGGGCCGTCAAGGTCATTTTCTTTTCTATGCATTGGTATCAGATTGTTGTTTGATGATATACTCCTTCACTATTCCCACTTATGAGCAAACAAGTACAAATCATCTACATTACTGACATCAAATCCATCTCTTTCTCTCTTGAAACACCCTACTTCCATGTCAGAGCTAGGTTTAATCAATTTATCACATAAATTGCTCATTATAAATTGTTGAAGATAGCTGCATGTGAATATCTTTTCTTTCTAATTTCCCTTCCTACCCAAAACATCTTGGGGGCCGTATGAAACCTGCTGGTGGGCCTGATCTGGCCCCCGGGCCTTATGTTTGACACCCCTGGTCTAACCCTTGAGCCAGCTCCTTACTATGTGATCTCAAAGGCGATGCAGTGCTTGTTTGCACCTCCAACAGCATGGAGTACCTGGTTACCTCCCCAAAACGCCCTCAGACACCCACAAATACCTGTATGTTTGTGTGAAAGAATATTCGGATCTACGGTTTCTAGAGCCACAGTTGTTTGTCATCACTCCAACCCTTTATCGGAGTCAGGAAACATTTTCATTAGAAGGGCAGAGATTGCCGCAAAATTGGCAGCAAGAAAAGCGGAAACTGAAATGGAAGAAGAAATTGAGATACAACGGCAACAACTGAAAAAGCTTGAAAACCATAGAGACATCAAGGTTATGGAAGCCAAACTAGGAAGAGTCAAAAGCCAAAAGTTTGCAATGTAGTCAAGCATGCAGTGATATAATTGATTCCAGTCCACCTGTCAATAATAAATTATGTCTGCAAGAGCCTAAGGTTAAAAGTGCAAGGTTGTCAAGCACACGGTGATACAACTGACCCTAGTCCACTTCTCAATACAATCCAAGTCTGCAAGAGCAAGTCACAAAAAATTAAACATCTTTATTGCAATGTCTTTAACATGACTTGCTGTTCCAGAGCCCTACATATTTTCTGGGGACCCACTTAAGTTTATTAAATGGAGTAAGCTTCAAGGCTCTTATACAGAGAGAGACTGTTCCATTTACAAAAATATATTAATGGCAATGCAAAATCTGCTCTGGAAGGCAGCTTTTACAGAAAAGATGATCAGGCCTATACCAACAAGCGTGGGATAAGTTGAATGCAAGATATGGTCACTCTTGCCATCAGAGAGAGGCTTAATATATGGAGTACTGTATATTAAGTTAAGAGAATTTAGTGACTTCTTGCAGTCATGTAGTGACGCCACAACTTTACATAGACGACATCTCCCACCTCCAGCAGTAGAGAGACTTCATCAGATCCTTCTTCAAAGCCGCTGATGACTGCAGGCAAGGACAACATGCTCTCCATTTTTATAAAGAGAATCTCCTGTAGGTCTAGATGCATGACCAGCGCCATATACAAACAAAACAAAGTGGTAAACCCCTCTGACTTGATGGTAATTTTGATACCATAGATTTAATAGAGACCCAGTCAGACCAATAGTATGAAAAATCAGGAACAGAGTTTATTTACAAGGATGCGCATCAAGGGAGAGACAGCATGACTTCACCTAAAGATCCATCAGCTGCTCTAACTAGACAAGGAAATAGTTAGGGTTCAAGTATCCTTCCAGGCTGACGGGAGATGGCGTTGGTCATCCCATCTCACGTGGACTACACTGAATCAGACTGATTAGTGGCAACCTGGCAATCCGGAGCAGATAGCTACTGACGCAGCCATGCAGAACAGTGAAACACTGCAAAGTCATAATATTCCTGCTTATCTCTAAATACAGTCACACACAGATATACACAGGGACAGTACAGATATCATACAGTCATTACATAGAATCATACTTTTAGTATCAAAGTGACCCACTATTGAGAAATGCAGAACATTAAACCACATATTGGAATATTGGACATAATGCAGAACATTAAACCATATATTGGAATATTGGATATAATGTTCTATTCCATTTCTCTCAGACAGGAGCTGTGAAAACACCTGTAAAAGAACAAACAAACTCTTCCTTCCCCTCTGTGATCAGACTCCTGAACAGTTGACAGGAAACCCATGCCCTGACAATGTACTTTTTGTACTTTTACACTCACCCCCACTGCACCCACCTGCATTTTGCACAACATTCATTCATTGCACATGCACATCAGACACTTTTTGTACATATCAGATACTTTGATACTTTTGCCATTGCTCTTATTACTTATTGTATTGTATTTATTGTATGTATGTCTACTCTTTCATATATAACTCAGCCTCAGTGTGGACAGCAATGAAAGAATTTCATTGCACAGAGAAAACTTGTTTTCCTTGCTGTATATGACAATAAACACTTTGAATCTTGAATCAACAAGTTACATTAATATAGCTCTTTTCTCAACACTCAAAGTGCTTCGCAGTGAAGGAGGGACCTCATTATCCACCACCAATGTGTGGCTCCCACTATGCGCCAGAACACTCACCACACATCAGCTTAAGGTGGAGAGTGGGGACTGAATGAGGCAATTGCACTGAGGGATGATTAGGGGGTCATTGAGTGAGCCAGGTTGGGAATTTAGCCAGGACATCAGGGAACCCCCTACTCTTTTGGGATAAGTGCCATGGGATCTTTAATGACCACAGTGAGTCAGGACCTTGGTTTAACGTCTCATCCAAAAAACTTTTTTTTTTTTTTTTGGCCAGAGGGAGTAGTGCCATCTACTGGCCACCTACCAACACCACTTCCAGCAGCAACTTATTTTCCAAGTAGGTCTCCCATCCAAGTACTAAGCAAGCCCACACCTGCTTAGCTTCAGCAGAGGCTGGATATCTGTTGGTCGAGCTGCTGACAAGAAGTCACAATGACAGAGAGAAAGAGAAACATTTTTGGGAACACTTTAAATTACAGCCTGTGAATAACAGGATAAGCACCTGACAATATGGTGTTAAAAAATAACTAGGGCTGTCAAAATGAGCGTTTATCGCCGTGATTAATTTTGAAATACATAACACGTTACAAAATATTAATGCATTGTGAACCTATTTCCTTTCTGTGTGTAATCACTATCTACAGTCTGTGTGGTCTGTACTTAAATTGTACAGTGTCAAAAAGCAATTTTAGGAGGGTTTGGGGGTATGCTCCACCGGAGAACATTTTGAAAAATGAGTTTTGAGGGAATATGAACAAATTTAGTCATCAATAGATGTAGGTTATCTGGATTGAAACAAGATTCTAATGCAATTCTAACTTGCCTGTCCTTTCCTTTTTTTGCTTCTCTATCTTATTTCCAGTCTCCTGGTTTCTCTCCCTGTTTTCTCCACCTGTGTCCAGTTCCCCCTTTTTTCTTTGGTTGGAAAAACTTGGCTATTATAAAACCTTTTCATTTCTCATCCTAAATCTGACCTGCCGTTTGTCAAACATAAAAATAGCATGTTGGTTAAAATCATGTCATACAATTCCAATTCATCTATTCATGTCAATCTATCCATGTCTTACAAAAGATGTTTTTCCTGATCAAGTGTGGTCTGTCGATGACACCAGGAGGTCAGCTATCATAGCATGTTTGTTTGTTTATTTGGTGAAATCAGCAAAAACAACAGTAATGCAGTCTTACTGCACTAGGCACATTTAGGCATTGCAACTAGTGTTTGTTTGTCTGTATGTGTGTACATGTGCTTATTGTGTGTTTGTTATATTGTTATATTATTGTGTGTGTGTGTGTGTGTGTGTGTGTGTGTGTGTGTGTGTGTGTGTGTGTGTGTGTGTGTGTGCGTGTTTGTGTGTGCATGCAGAACACATGGAGTCACATTTGGTTCCACCTGCTGTTATATCACAGCAACTGCATGTGTGTACATGTAGAGTTCAGAGGAATAAAAACTTATATGAATAAATAGCCTACTCAGGACATCAGGGGGGTATTCCAAGTACATGGTTTAGTGACAAACCTGGGTAAGTTAACTCAGAGTAGGTGGTAAACCTCCTAATAGAAGAGCTGTATGGCTACATTTGCTTAACAAAACAAATTGTTGTTGTAGGAGGTTTACCACTTACTCTGATTTAACTTACCCAGGTTTATAACTAAACCACATACTTGGAATACCCCCCAGGACATTTGAATGCTATGAAAATAAAAACAAAACAAAAAACACATTGTGACAAATGTGACAAATCATAACTTTCAAATCATATTTGTTCCCCTTCAATTACTTATGTGGCCACCAGGGTTGGAGGATGGAACACCAATTTGTTAGCATTCAGAAATGACAGTGAACAGTGATGTGAATTCAGATAAAGTCCCCTGATCTGCAGAGCCGTCTTTTTGTTTTCTATGTATGTATTGTAAGTACAGAAGGATGTGAAGGATTGTACAGCCATATTGAATTAAATTGAATTGAATTGAAATAAATTCAGAATAGTTCAGTCTCGTCCTTATAATGCATTATACAGTTGTGGAGAGTTGAAGCAGTGTGAAGCCATTGCTCCATGATTGAACACACAGACCTAGACACATTCATGACTTCATTGTGGATACTCCTCATACCATAACTCAGCCCAAGAACAGTCTTCCATCTGCTACTGTCATAGACTCCACCAAACATTATACACATTGACAGTTTTATTTGTCAGATAAAAACAAAACAAAACTACCCTTTTTTTAATAAAATGTGTTTATTACTTAAACAATATGACACGAGTGGGAGTGGGGATATCGCCACGGCTGTAATTCGGCCATAGGTAGCCTATAATCTTTGGAGAAACTTCCCTGTATGTCAAAATGCCGGTTGTTAGTGATTGGTTCAAAGGAACTCCAATGATTTTAAACTTCATACAACTGTTCAGTGTCCACCCACCAGGAAGAAGACGTTTGCCAATGAAGCCAGGCCAGACTCTTTGCCAAAGAGGATCGTACCAAAATGTAGTCAAGATTCACAAGGCTAGACACCTCCCTGAAAGGAGATCTAGGTGGTCGTGGCCAAGCTATCATCCACTAAATTTATCAGCAGGAAACCTTTACACCATTAAAACTGTTTTATTGTCAACCACTCTGCTTCTTCTGCAGATTTACCATCAGGCGTTCCTGGGTGGGTTAGTTGTTACAACAATATTTGAGTTGGTTCCATTTCACGTCGTTGAAAGTTAGCAATGAATCTGCAACCTACCATTTCGACAGGAGGATTTAGAATAGTCTACCTGAAAAAAAAAAAAAATGGGCCAATGCAACAGGCTGTATCCACTATTTTAATTAATCAGCAATAATTGCAAAGTCTCCAAACTGTTAATTAGCTTTACACTATCAACCTTAAACTATTGGCATATGAGCTGCTAGAGTGTGCGGCCTCCTTCTGTTCAGAATATTATGTTTGCTTTCTCTACTCAAATAGCTTTACACCACCTGAGCTTTACAGCAACTGTACAGCCACACTCGCTATGGCTTGTACACAGAGGAGTAATTAATAGGGGAAAGACTGGGTTAGTGTAATACTCTTACCATAACAAAACACACCACCACAACAGTTGCACTCCACATCACAGCCAGAGGGAGCCAGTGAGCATCCATGACTGTCACAGAATTTCCCACAGTATCTATTGTGATTCAGCCGACAGCCTGTTGCATACGTGCAGTTTCATTGTGGAGCAGTTGGCACTGTCGGAGTTGGAATCAATCACTCCATTGTCCTGATTTAACCCCAATTGAACCCCAAGTCACCTTTTAGGCTAATCATAATTGTTGGTAGTATAGGGGAGAATCTATAGCTATAGTGCTATAGCAATAAAGAAGATGGATTGTTTGCATGCATCGTCAATAAGCACGAAATGGAATTAAATGGTATCCCACAGTATGTACTATTTATTTCAAATGATGACGAAAAAGGCCTTGCTTATGGGAAAGGATGATCAGGATTGCTAACAGAGGGCACTGTTTTATCCAACATTGCTATTAAGGCTCACACTGCCATGCACTCAGTGTTAATGATATGAGACCCAAGCCATTTTCAGCTCAAGTCTGACTGACTGTGGGAATGTTCTGAGAGGAGAGTTCTACTTGGTGAAATGTTCTAAGAGGAGAGTTCCACTCGGGGAATGTTCTGAGAGGAAGGTTCCACTCGGAGAATGTATTGTATTGAATTTTATACAAAATGTATTGCTAATTTTATAAAAAAAATTATGGAACCTGTTGGATTATATGGAACCATAACTAACCACTGTACATGAAGACATAGTTCCCCCATAACTGTTGTGTCCAGACATTTCATATCATTAATTTATGATGCATGTCAAAGAGAGAGGTTTGTGGTCAACAGATTTTAAACCTAATTTTAGACCATTGTAATGGCAAGTGAAATACAATTTTCTGACTGTAGAGGAGAAAAATAACTAGAAGTAGAACATGCAGACAGAGCTGTTAATGCTTAACTTCTTTTAATGTGAATTAATACTTCAGTTTTTAGATGTTTTTTATTCTACTACAGGCATCAACAACTTTTTATTAACCCGTTTAATCCCAATGGTCACAATAGTGACCGTACAAAAAAATCTGGCTCTTGTGCCTTTAAAACTGTTACTGGATGAATTATCAATACATTTCTCCCAAAAATAGAAACCTGAAAGGGTCTCAGTTAAATATGTGCAGTGCCAAATGTGTAGTGTAATTTCTCACATGGCCAGAGCTGCTTATGTTTTGGTTGCACCCTGACCAGAAAATGTCCACCCAAAAGCTTAGAAAAGTATGTTTATGTAAACATAGGACAAAGATTTTTGGTACACGTCATCTTTAAGGTGTCTAGTATGGAGGGATGCAATTGAAATATATGAACTTTGTTCAGCGTTCTCATAGCATGAGTGAATGTGATGACTGTCACAATTGTTGATTTTCGCACATTTCATTGTTCAGTCATCTAATTTCCACTAAATTCCATTCAAAGATGATGTGGGGACATTGTCCCAGGTCTGTTTTTTACTTTTAAATTTGTATCACATGGCATTTCTCAACATGGCCTCTAAAATTCTCTCTGACTCTCTGACACTAGATTAGACCAATAACTGAGGCCAGAGCAGGCTCCTATGCTCCTCAGGTTTATATGTGATGGGATCATGGAAAGGTGTGTTCCCCAGGTCAAGCATTGTGTGTTTCCAGGGTCCTCCAGCTTTATAAAGCACATAATAGGTACCCGAATGAGCATAGGTCCCAGGATACATAGGACACTGGGAGCATAGGGCCTTATGAATAAAAGGCCTTTGGAGCATAGGGAGCAGGTAACATAGGTTCACTTCATTTAGTGACCTTAACACTGACCAAAGGAGACCAATAGAAAGGCAATTAATGGCATTGGAAGTATGGCAGTAGACTTGCAGGACAATCTGTTGTGTAATTCATTAATTAATTAAATAATGAATTTTAAAATGAAATAGTACAATAATAAACAAACAAACAAACAGACAACTAACATCACTTTTTGTAACATTTGTGGTTGCTGTTGTATTGTAGGGTGGTGTTGTTTCCACTATAGTCATAATAGTGTGATATAATGCCTTTCCTATGTAAAAATCGGCACACTTATAATATAATAGAGAATTGCAGAGGCAATGTTGAGTATTGTATTGTGATACAAAATTAAAAGTAAAGAACAGACCTGGGACAATGTCCCCTTATCATCTCTGACTGGAATTTATTGAAAATTAGATGATTGCACAATGAAATGTGTGAAAATCCCTAAAATCGGACTATGTTTTTTCCCAACGGTCACAATAGTGACCAAGCATAAAAGACTCCTTTTCACCCACTTTTTCAGGAAAATAGTAATTGATTACTTCAAAGGGTGACTCAAGACACATGATTTTGATATATTCAAGTCTGGGAAAAATTTGGGATTAAACGGGTTAAGTAACTTTGTTTTTGGTTTCTGTGGTGGTACACACACAAGACCAAACCAGATAGAAATCTTTGGTCATTGGTTCTCTTCTATTTGTTTTCTATGCTCCTTTCATACTCAGCTTATTAGCTCAGAGAGAATTGGTGTGTGTCCGCATAACTAAGAAGTAATGTGTTAAAATGACACATTGCTGTGTGTGCTCAGGGACAACACATTTTGTGTCAATTTCAACACCGCAATTATGTGGAGATAGCCGAATTGTGTGACTGGCTGGGTGGGTTAAAATGTTAAAATACAAAAAAATATAGCTAAAATTTGTCTTTAACCTTTCACCCAGCCACACAATTGCTGTGTTGAAATTGACACAAAAATGTGTTGTCCCCTAGCACACACAGCAATGTGTCATTTTAACACATTACTTCTTGATTTGGAGCAGGTAGAAGCTGAGGAGTATGGTCACAGAGACCTCACTGATTTGGAACTGTTGTCGCCAAAGTGATTAATGGGGGAGCCATTGCCCTACTGCCAGACATAGCTCTTATGCATCTGCAATGGGTGAAGTCATGGCGACACCATCACTGGTGAAGCATCATCGCCATGCCAAACTGTTCTGTTGAACATTCAGGATTGACAGGTTGACCTTTGGCCTTCAACCTTCTGCTGTGGGTGGATGTCATCACTAAAGCAGTGCAGTGCAGGGCAGGATTGGATGATGTCATGTGCAAAGAGGGAGGCAATGGATCCGTGACAGGGTTAGTGTGTGTGTGTGTGTGTGTGTGTGTGTGTGTGTGTGTGTGTGTGTGTGTGTGTGTGTGTGTGTATGTGTGTATGTGTGTGTGTGTGTGTGTGTGTGTATGTGTGTGTGTGTGTGTCAGCACTAATGATGGACAGGTGGGTGAAAGGCATGCAGCGCCCTGCTGGGCTGCGGTGATGTCATTGCCAAGTGGGGACAGTTAAAGAGATGACTGACATTGAGTTCAGTGCCAAGTGTCTCTTTTAACACAAGCATAAAAGCACACGTGCACACACATGTAGACAAACAAAGAGACGTAATACTTAACAGGCACTACATACATAAACACAGACACACTCACACACACACACCCACACGAATAAAAAAACATGCCTGTGAGCTCCGCACCATTTGAAGTAGTCATACTATCATGTTGTCTCGCTCTCTCTTTTTCTCTCTTTCTTATTCTCCCACTACACACACACAAACTCTCTCACACACACACACAATCACAAACAATGAAAAACATGCCTGTGAACACAGTACCATTTGAAGCAGTCACACTATCATGCTGTTTTTCTCTCTCTTTTTCTTATTCTCCCAGTACACACACACACACACACACAAACACACTGTTATGGGGAGAGCATGAATCTCATTAGATATAATGGTTCTAAATGAGAGTGACAGTGAATCAGCGCCTGGCCACTGTGGAGAGATCTCATTGGGAAAGAGAGATGAGTGATCTGCCTTGGTTTCACTAACAAAGCCACGCTCTGCCTCTGAAGCCCGGACACAGAGTTGGAGATCCATGATGCAACATGCAGTCAACATGTTTGTGTTGGAAAGGGAGTGTGTGTGTGTGTGTGTGTGTGTGTGTGTGTGTGTGTGTGTGTGTGTTTGTCTGTGTGTGTCTCTGTCTCTCTCTCTCTCTCTCTCTCTCTCTCTCTCTCTTTGTTTGTGTGTGTGTGTGTGGGGAACGTATGAATCAAAGGGTTTGCAGCCAATACCAACACAAACAGAGAGACAACCCTTAAGTCCAACATTACACAGTATCCACTGGAAACACTTTATTGGATTATTTACAAACAGAGCTCTCTCTCTATCTATCTGTATGTGTGTGTGTTTGTGCATGCACACGCCATGCCATGATATTTACATGTTGGCAAACCGCTCCGGCTTCTGTGGGGCCAATCTGTCAGCCAGATTTATTTAGCCTAATGAGTGTGTGATGGTTTGGATCAGAATTAGGTTCTCTGTTGTCAGCGTCTAGCTGTGACTGACGGAGAGGCTGTGGACAGCTACACTCATCCGCATCAATATAGACCCATAATGGAGTGCCCTGCATGTACACTCTAAAAACAAATGTGTTGAAAACAACACAACTTGCGGTTTTTTTTTTAAGATAGGGACAACACAGTTTGTGTTGCTTCCTTTTTTCATTTGTTACACAATATGTGTTGAAATAACACAACTTGCGTGAAAACAACACAACTTGCGTTGTTTTTTTTTTTAAAACATCAGTCTGTCTCCTAACAGGGAAGCTACACCAGGCACGTATCTGAAGCACTCCGTTCGCGTTCCGTCTGCTGCAATAATTAGCTTCCACTACAGTCAATGGAAGTAGCTACACCAGACATGATAGCAGTGCGTGCATTCGAAAAAAATAAATGTTCTAAAATGTTTTTTATGCGTTGCGAACGGAACGCTTCAGTTACGTTCCTGATGTAGCTTCCTTGTAAGGATGTGGTTGGGTCAGGAGATTTACACTGATGCTCTTCATCCTGTCCTCATTCTCTCAGGAGAAAGCAAGACCAGAGATACTGTCCATCTTCAGACAGGAAACCAAAGGAGATTAGCCTTGCTATCACCAGACTAAGCTCAATCTTTTAAGATTGAACATTAGTCTGGGGAGTCTCTGTATTTTCTACTGCACAAGAGGCGTGATCAACGCGCATAGTTCAAATAACTCTGTACGCAATTGGATAGTCCTTCAACCAATCAGACCATCGATCTGGGTGCGCCAGGTGGATAAGCCAGTTTATGATTGGTCCCCACAGATTTGTAACGGAAGTAGGATAGAAAAATGTGGAGGTTTCCAGCCTGAGCTGCAGGGCGAAATCAAATCGCCGGGAGATTGGGCTGGGTTTACCCATGCAGTCTAAAAGGAGATGGCAGCAGAAGGAGTCTTAAAGAGAACTCTTAACAGATACCTCTCACAGATGAGTCCAACAGACAACTCTCAATAAACAACTCCAACAGACGACCCTCACAAACAACTCCAACAGACGACTCTCACAAACAACTCAAACAGATGACTCCCAAAAATAACTCCAACAGATTACTCTATCTCTTTGGTCTTGGAGGTGTTTAGCTGCAGATGGTTTGACCTACTTGACAAAGACCTCCCAACAGGTTCCTGTAATCCCTCTTGTCCATCCCTAATACATTCTGGACCTCAGAAAGACCTCAGTGAAATTCTGGACCTCAGAAAGACCTCAGCCACCTGATGGCTCATCCATGATCAAGGATATCTTTATTGTCCCCAAGACTCAATTTGTAGGACAGAGAGCATACCTCAGCTACACACATCTTATTTGATACCAAAGATGGTCTTTGGTATATACAAAAATAGAATATATATAAATATATACCAAATAATATATATATATATATATATATATATATATATATATATATATATATGGTTATGGTTATGGTTATGGTTATGGATTTAGCAGACGCCTTTGTCCAAAGCGACATATAAATACAAAACAACATAATAATATTTAAAAATGAACAGGGAACAGATTAAAATCTAGGTCAAATATAGTAAGGAGAATAGTTGTAGTACACAATAATATCAATTCAATCAATAGCCTAATAAAAAAGCAATGTAAAAAAGGGGAAAGGCAATAATAAAAACAATAATGTCAATTCAATCAATAATATAAAACAATAACATGCTAAGACTACATTAAGGAGAATATCAATAATAAACAATAATGTCAAATTAATTAACAGCCCAATTAAAATAAAACAACATTATATAAACCATAACACATAAGCGCTTAAACAACTAAGTATATGTTGAATAGGAATGTCTTTAGACCCCTCTTAAACGACCCAAAACTACCACAGGAACGGAGACCACTGGGCAGTTCATTCCACCAACATGGAACCACTGAAGAAAAGAGTCTGGAATTAGACCCAGTTTTTATGACTGGTCGACACAACATACGCTCACCAGAAGACCGCAGTGGGCGGTTGGGGATGTAAGGCTTGATTATTGAATTAAAATAACTAGGAGCAGATCTAGTTAGTGTCCTATAGGCCAAAGTGAGAGATTTAAATTTAATTCTGGCTACTATAGGGAGCCAATGGAGAGTAACTAGGAGAGGAGTTACATGTGTCCTCTTTGGCTGATTGAAGACCAGGCGTGCTCCAGCATTTTGAATCAGCTGTAATGATCTTGTTACACAAGCGGGTAAGCCAGCTAATATAATATGGACTTTGGTATATATATACAAAAATAGAATATAAATAAATATATACCAAATAATATATATATATATAAAATAGAGACAAATGGATTTCCTGAATACAGGTTTAGACACGAAAGTTCATTATTCAACTTTCTACAAGGACAAAAAAGCTTGAAACAAGCAGAAATAGTCCAGTATGACTAGAACAGAGTTGGAAAAAAAAAACATGCATCTATTTCCTTAGTTTAGAATTCAATCTTAGATTTCACTCTTTTCAATGCATTATGGGGCTTCAGAGCTAGAGAATGGCCAAACTTACCATGTCAGCAAACTATTCTTGAATGATTTCAGCAACACATCAACACTTTTTGTGTCTATGTATGGTTGATTGCTTGGCTCACGTGTCAAGATAAATACATATGTGTATATGTGTATTTGAATGTCTCATTGGCACGTGTTTATTGCTTACTGGTGACTGCCCTACTTACCATTGACCTTCATACCTTTTAAATGTGCCTTGAGGGCAGAGAGACAGCTGTGCCAAGGATGTTGTAGATGCTAAACGCTAAAGCTAGCTGCATTCCAAACTCTCTTTTTCTATGTGTGTGTCTGTGTGTGTGTGTGTGTATGTGTGTGCGGTGGTCACATTCTTGCTTCTGTTTTTCTCAGGCCGACTGGTTCAAGCTAACAGAAACTTAATCCACTCCGCAACCCACTATCACTCTCTCTTTCACACACACACACAGTGATATCACATTTAAAGCATGGCAAGGCAATAGTAGGCTGCAGGGAGGATGAGGGGATTAAGAGTTTACCCAAATCAAAGGCCAAGTTTGGGTGTACGGGTGGGCTGTCAAGAGCTTCACTCAATTATGGATTTATATTTAAATACACCTATATTCAGACACAAGTCCACACTGAGGCAGATTGAATTACCCTACTCTCAACGGCCTGTCAATAAACTGTTAAGTTAAGCCGTTAGTGGCTGACATGGTGTCCAGTATCCCCAGAAAGCGCCACATTTTAGCTTACAAACACAACATCAATGCATTAGATTTGAAGAAAAAAAATGTCCCCACTGCTCCAACCTGTTTGCAACATCTTTACTGTTAGAATAATTCCCTTCCTACAAAGTATAAATAAATAAGCATTGCATACTTTCTCTACTGGATAGGGTCTTGTGAGGATCTCCGAAGAATAAGTTTAGGAATATGAAACAAATAACATTGGTGTGGAGAAAAAGTCCTTTAATATTTAACAGTGATAACCTGGGCCACTAGCAGAAAGAAAACATATCAAACTAACATTTCTAAAGACAGAATGCACAAATTCTATCTCCAGGACATATACAGTATAGTACATTTAAAAATAGAATAATAAATTACTGTATTCTAAGCAGCATTTTATACACACACACAATCTCATGGATGACCATACAAAAATACATATTTGTGATTCGGCACGCAGAGGACAAAAAGTCAGTTTTATTCTACCTAGTTTTCCTGGGAGAAAACTGAGCTTTGAAGAATAACTGTTGACCTACAGAAAGGCTCTCAAGGACAAAGTGGCAAGCTGCAGCAAATTTTCACTGGGTTTCACTCTAATCTAACAAGCAGACAGCATGTACTGTAAATGCACAGGTGACACAGGTATTAAGTACAGAATATCAGGTTATAATGATGTCAACTTATAATGATGTGAACTGTGCCTGTCCATCAATGTACCAGGCTGTATTTGAATTGCCTTAATCTCTTAGATATCTCTCTCTCTCTCTCTCTCTCTCTCTCTCTCTCTCTCTCTATATATATATATATATATATATATATATATATATACTGTATATATATAGATGTGACATAAGTAACATAAGATCACTCATTATAAACCAGTTTCACCTCTTCTTGTCTGCTATAATGCCTGCTGGGCCTAGCCAGTGAAACCCTCAGCTTGACCACCCATCAGTAGCCAGTTTGCCTCTTTCATGCCTGTTATCTGGGACCGTGCCAGTGATATCCACAGAGACAGCATGGTTGTCTGTTTGTATTCCAGGCAGAGCACACCTGACTCTCGAAGCTCAAACATTCACATGCTAGCCCAGTTAGGGGCACTATAAGTCAGGGGCACAAGACATAAGTTAGGTATAGTGACCAACACTAGTATTGCAGGGGTCCCAAAGAATTATATTCTTTCATTGATGGCAACATTAGTAGTGACCAACACTAGTATTGCAAGGGTCCCAAATAATTATATTCTTTCATTGATGGCAACATTTTTAGTGGCACTCCTGAGCATAGTGTCCATACTTCATTGACCATGACAGGTGTACTTGTGGTCGGCTGGACTACAACCTGACAGGATACCACTGTTTTGAGAGTACAGTTGGGACACCCCCAATGGATGTTGTCTCTGTTTAACACAACTGTAGTCCTCTAAGCAGTGTGGCGCAGTGCTACCTTTAAAGTCCTGGCTTTTATAACAGTTCAACCCCAAAACACTAAATCTCATTATCACAAGATGTCCCATTCTTCTCAGAAATGTTCAAGGTTCTACATTAAAAGCAAAGATTCTAGAACAGCTCTGTTCTAGAATCTTTGATTAAAAGTACAAAGCTTTTGCTTTCTTGGCTTCTTGTGGTCCTAAAGCTGTTTGATCAGTGTGTACACAAACTCTGGTGGTGGTGCGCTATCCTAGCTCTGTAAATGGGAATCAAACATATTGGCTTGGATGGAGCCATCTACAATTCTGCCAATTCAGACTCTGCTTCACAAGTATAAAAGGGAGAGGCATAATTTGATTGGCTGTGGAGCTTAAATATCAACCTTTTGCCAAAATTCACAGACTACCTTTAATGGTCACGTGGTTATTAAAGGAGGCTCTTTAGCTGTCAGTATTTATCATGATTTTAGATATGAAAAGCCCTTTTTTATCCCAGAAATACCCTGTGACTAACAAAAGGTATGTCTTTGTATGGAAAAGGTCTACATGAAACGTTTAGCTTTTCAAAAAGCTTAGAGAGAATGTTTAGTAAGTTGACACAAAAGTATTATTACATAATCAATACACTTGTCATCATACCACATATTCCTTACGTTCTCAAAATCAAACCATCATTGATGGAAACTGGACACTTCAGTATTCAATAGACAGGACAGAACAAGTCTGCATCAGTCAAATAATTATTATTTAAGCATTTAGCTGACACTATTATCCAGGGCAACTTAGAGCCAACTAGTTACAGGGGCATTGGAAGTCCAGTTAAATAACCGCTTGGCCACCTCTGCCCCATATGATAATGCCTATTAAAGCCAAGCCCAAACAATTATAATCATGTCGACACCCTTTCAAATACTTTCAGTTTTGTGATTTCTTTACAAAACTATATCAATTGCAGATTCATACAATCTACTATAAGTTTAACGTACCAGTGCAATTCAAATCCTATGCAATCCCACAGATTCCAAATAATGTATGATGTATTATGTAATATGTACCATGAAGTTTGTAATATGTAAAAATGAAATCTTATTATCTGAATGAATACCTATGGAAGATGTTCTAAGGAACAATGCAGACAATAAGAAATAAATTCGGCAATGGCGTGGAGACAGACATTAGGGAACATAATAAAACACCATATTGGTCTGATTAGTGATTCCAAACCATTGCGTAGTTATTTGGATTATCTGTAGTAAGAAAATAGACATGTTTGTTCAGACTGTGACAAAAGACGAATTGAATAGAGGAATCCTCAAACTATACGCCACTAAAGATGAAATAGAATATGTAAATCACCATCCCCCAACTCTGCAGTTGATGGGAAAGCCTTTTGCGAAGCACGTGCCATCCGGTGCAATTTTGAGAAAGGCACATTCACTTCCTCTTGTGCCATCAGCAGTGAATAGAAACCATCCGTCGTCTCAGCTGTCAGCCAGAGCCATCAGGACCACACAACTCTGCCAAAAACACCATTACAGATGCAACAGGCACAGAAACACACTAACAGAGGGATGACAAAGGGAGAGAGAGAGAGAGCAAGAAAGAGTGAAAAACAGACAGAAGTATATAGAGAAATGGCAGGAAACTGAAGAGGCTAATTTGACCAAGTGATGGAGTGGAAGCGTTAAAAGAGAAGAGTCCAAGTGGCATAAACTTTCATCTCATCTTCCTTGTCTGGTGCAATCACTGCAGAGTGAATTGGACTCTGGTGAGCAGGGTTTCGTCACCACCGGGGCTCCCAGCCTGAGTGTACAAGTGATGCTTCAGGCCTGAGTCGCCTGTTCTTTTATGTGTCAGGAAGTTTGCAGGGGACCCACACACACACACACACACACACACACACACACACACACACACACACACACACACACAAACACACACACACACCTGTCCTTACTTACTTTAAAGAAAACATTGGGTTATCATGGCAAAGTGGGTCGTTGATGCGCTGCTGCCATCATGAGTTTGTTAACAACTCTGTCAGTGCTCTATGTCTACATGTTGAGTAGGTAAAACCAGTGTTCTAGCTTTACCAGGCGAGTAAGTAAAAACAATTTTTACTACTCAAGAGTCATGTATGGGCGTCTACCAGACCAGCTCTTGTGATGGGGAAAAAAAACAGACAGGAATGGTATGGGGGACATGAAGTCAGCTTGTCAGTGTGAACTTTCTTGTGTCCGCCTGGGAGTCCTTGTCCTTACAGCATCAGTTCTGCTAGGTTGTGACACTGTCCTCTTAGCCAAAGTCGATTCGTGGGCGATACTCCAGAACCATGGGATATGCCTATTGAGTAAAGTTGAGAGAGGCAGACCAAACATTAATCAATCAAGATGTTAGTTTGTTTTTTAATTAGAAAGTATTACAGCACTAATCTGCAAATGCAATCTGTACATTCATTTATCCCCAAAGGACAACATGCACAGCCACGTCAAGCAGTGAACAGATATAAATGATATAAAATATACCAATACAAATAAGTGTAAAAAATAAATAGTTAGTAAAAAAAAAAAACAGTTAGTTTTAAAGTGCTGTTACAGTGCTATTACATGTACTAGTCAGCAAAATAGTCCCTATATGCCTGTGGTATTGGCTGAGGGAGAGTCTGGACAGAGTGGACAAGCACGGCCTATTGGAGAAAGGTAGTTTGGAGTTGAGAAGTTGAACAGCTAAAGTCACATAGACTGCCTGCCTGCTCTTGGATCTGCAGCAGAGCATACTGCAGGCTGCAGAGTTGTCGCCAGGAAGGGATCCACTCAAAGAAAAGGAACAGGGCATGTGGGAGGTGTCATTTAAAATGCTGCCAACCAGCCTGATCATCTATGTGTACCTCCAAAAGGATTTTAAGATATTATAAACCATCAAACCTACAAAACCATCACTTAAACAAACCTGCAAACCTGCACAATGTGCCTTCACAACATACTTTCAGTGATTTGTATGGCCTACAAACCACAGCAAAAACCCATAGCAAGTGAGTGAGTCCATCACTAGTCTGCGCTGGCCTGACCTACGACCCTGACTGGGGTTGCACCACACTGTGAGGTACTGTAAGGACAAGGTCACTGTAGCAATGACACCATGGATCAGCCATGAGTGTCTTGGCTTGTCCGCCCCCCTCACCCCATGTGTCCTGGGGCAGACTGGGGC